>NC_135411.1:8497476-9097476 GCF_051991245.1 Festucalex cinctus | reverse complement strand
ATGGACCTCCTGGACCTCGTGGGCCCTTTGGCCCCCCAGGACTGCCGGGAGGCGATGGACCATGTTTCCCTGGGGAAAAAGGAAACCCTGGACTTGATGGCGGTCCGGGTAGGCCAGGTGAGGACAACATTTCTTCCCAAATGAAGTGACTCACAGCTATCTCACATTCATTGTCACACACACGATAATCATCAACCTTGGCTTTTGCTGGTTGAAGGTTTTCCTGGTCCACAAGGACCTCCAGGCCCTCCAGGACCTGGACTGAAAGGGGACAAAGGGGACCCAGGTCCAACAGGGACCCCAGGCTACAATGGACCGCCAGGAGATCCAGGCAATCCTGGTCCACCTGTATGCTGACTCTTTTATTCATTTACATATAAATCCTGTTTTGATTCAGTAAAAGGGGTCTTGATTGATTTACTTCCCCAGGGTCCAAGAGGCCCTCCTGGAAATCCAGGACAAGATGGTGATTCTGGTCCTCCTGGAAACAATGGCTACCCTGGTAAAAAAATTTTTTTTTAACTATGTGTCATTCAAAAAGTGGCAATCGTCCTGACTTTTTTTGTTTTAACAGGTGAAAAGGGAGACCCTGGAAATATACCGGGCCCACCTGGTCCTCCTGGACCAAAGGGTTTTCCAGGAATACCCGGTGAGTACACTATTAGAACACAAAATTCAGACTCCACGTCACTATATTCTATATTTTTTTTCAGGCGTGAAAGGTGAACCAGGATTTCGCCCTGTAATATATGAACCAGGACCCCCAGGCTTACGTGGTCCTCCTGGCAATCCTGGCCCCCCTGGAAACGGTGGACCAGATGGACCACCAGGCCAATCAGGTACAAAGTTTAAACTCTGTAAACTGCAATATGCATGCTACTCTGTAACATGCACACTTAGTACGGTATTCTGACTTTCTATATGTTATGATTAAAAGGTCCCCCAGGTCCCAAAGGAGTCCCAGGTCTCAGCCGGGTGGGACCACCTGGATTTACCGGTGACAAGGGAGACAAAGGAGGACCAGGGTTGCCAGGTGTGTACAAGCAGTGTGCTTGCGGCCATCCAATATTGCTACAAGTATCAATATTAATATCAGCTAGCATAGGATCGAGATCCCTGCAACCCAGACTGGATAAACCTGATAGAAAATGGTGGACAGTTCAGGTAATCGTTTTTCCCTTTCCCTTTTTCAGGTGACCCAGGCGGCCCTGGAAATCCAGGCAACAAAGGTCAAAAGGGTTTACCGGGAGAAAGTATATTTGGCTATGCGGCCAATTTCCTGATAGCACGACACAGTCAAACTACTCGTTTGCCCGAGTGCCCGAGAGGCACCACCCTTATTTACTACGGCTACTCTTTCCTCTTCATGAATGGAAATGAGCGAGCTCATGGTCAGGACCTTGGTAAGAGAGCCTTTCAAGCACCATAAGCCTTTCTCGATATGGCACTTGATCATTTGTTTAACGTTTCTAACGGTCTCTCAGGCACCTCGGGAAGCTGTCTACCTCGATTCTCCCCCATGCCCTTCCTCTTCTGCGACACGGAGACAAACTGCCGCTATGCTTCTCGTAACGACTACTCCTACTGGCTGTCCACCGACGCGCCGATGCTTCCTTCCATGGTGGCCTTGACAGGGGAGCAACTGGCCTCGCACATCAGCAGGTGGGACTGAAGCTTTTTTGTTTGTGAATATACTCGAGCATTGGTCAAACTAGCCACGTGTCGTGATGTTCATGAACCCGTTCAGATTTTGGACAAACGAAGAATGAGCTCATTCTGGGGCCAATGAACAGTTTTGAACGTGGTTCAGTTTTGTTCAAGGGTGCCAGGTTTGCTCTTGTTATACTACAAGGAGAAAAGTCAGGTAAATACACCATAAATGAGCCTTAAATAGGCGGAAAAGGCTATTGTTTGGGGGCAGCACGAGTGGTTAGCACGTCCGCCTCCCAGTTCTGAGGACTCCGGTTCAAGTCGAGTTGAGTGGAGTTTGCATGTTCTCCCCGTGCCCGCGTGGGTCTTCTCCGGGTACTTCGGTCTCCTCCCACATTCCAAAGACATGCATGACAGGTTAATTGGGCGCTTCGAATTGTCACGCGGGCACGGGGAGAACATGCAAACTCCACCCAGGAAGGCCGGAGCCTGGACTCGAACCGGAGTCCCCAGAATTGGGAGGCGGACGTGCTAACCACTCATGCACCGTGCCGCCCCATCCATTTTCTTGACCGTTTATTCCTCACAAGGGTCACGGGGGGTGCTGGCGCCTATCTCAGCTGGCTCTGGGCAGTAGGCGGCGGGACACCCTGGACTGGTTGCCAGCCAATCGCAGTTAACTGAACTAGCTCATTTTAAAAATTATCAGATGAACTTTGGACTAGTTTGTGTCGAAAATGAACTTTCCCCACACTGGTCTTTCATGTAGCCAACATGGGTTTTCTTCCAAGTGCCTGGTTTGTGTGCTAAAAAAGGGTAATAATGAATGACCTGTCAGTCTTGGGCCTGTCTCTGAATGGCTCCCCATATTTTGTTCATTATTCTCAAGTTATCATTCTACTGTTCTTTGGTCGTTCATCATGGTCTGACAAAACTGCATATCTGAACACTTTTGTCTTAGGTGCGCTGTGTGTGAAACTACCTCGAATATCATAGCGGTCCACAGTCAGACAACTCTTATCCCACAATGTCCCAGAGACTGGGAGTCCCTCTGGAGTGGATATTCATTTGTCATGGTAACAAATCATTACAATGGGTATTTTCATGATTTGTATTCTCAGCATTCAACGTCATTGTCTCCCTCTTGGCCTTTAACCAACCAGCAAACAGGTGCCGGTGCAGAAGGCTCCTCCCAGCCACTGGTATCTCCCGGTTCGTGCCTTGAGCATTTCCGCCAAGTACCGTTCATAGAGTGTCATGGTAGGGGGACGTGCAACTACTACCCTGATTCGTACAGCTACTGGCTGGCATCCGTCAACCTGTCTAACATGTTCAGGTACATTGGAATGTGGATCCAGCTCACGAGAGCTTTTGCATCTGATGGACTAATGTATGTCTATGCATCTTCTTTTACAGTAAACCAGTTCCCCAGACGGTGAAGGGGCCTTCTCGAGAAAACGTAATTGGCCGTTGTCGGGTTTGCCGCAGACTGTAGTCACCTGAGAAATGTGACGGATGTACAGAGAGACTTTTGAGCACACTTTATCTTGTTCTCATGATGTTTTTTTTTTTTTTTTTAGCACTGTTTGGGTTACACTTGAGGTCAAAATGATTACCCCTCTTTATGAAATAAAATAAAATCTTTATTTTCCCTCGTGACCCAATATTTTTAAAATTTATTTAAATTCACAAGAACAAATAAAATATATGAGTTTTTCTTGTTTTTTTTGTTTGTTTGTTTGTTTGTTTTTTTGTTGTTGTTTTTTGCTGTTTTACTGAAAGCAAAAAATGCAACGGTGAAAAAAGATTAGCCCCCTGACATTTTTTTTTTACCATGTTTGCAACTTCACATATTTGAAAGTCTTTTGTGGTTGTACTAAATAAAAAGTTGTTAAATTTACAAAGAAGATACTTCCCTGATGTTTCTGTATTTCACAGTAAAAATGTTAATAACCTATATTAGAATACTGACTACCAGGAAAAAAAAATATCGTCCAATCATGTTTATTTTGATATTCCCCAATCTTTGTGAACTGGAATACTGCAAAAGAAATTTTTGAAAACAACGTTTTTATTTTTAAGCGATGATGTGTCCACTACAGAGGACATTTTTTTAAAACTTAAATGCTCGGCTCAAATACAGTTAAAATAATTCAAACAATACTATAATGTGTTCTTAAGAGTCTTATAGAAAACATGCTAACAACATTTAAAGCTTAAATTTGTTCAATAAAAAGTGTTATACACTTACTCTTTATGAAATAAAATAAAATATTTATTTTCTCTCGTGACCCAATATTTTTTAAATTTATTTAAATTCACAAGAACAAATAAAATATATGAATTTTTCTTGGTTTGTTCTTTTTTTGTTTTTTTTTGTTTTTTTGTTTTTTTGTTTTTTGCTGTTTTACTGAAAGCAAAAAATGCAATGGTGAAAAAAGATTAGCCCTCTGACAATTTTTTTTTTACCCTTATGTTTGCAACTTCACATATTTGAAAGTCTGTTGTGGTTGTACTAAATAAAAAGTTTTTAAATTGACAAGGAAGATACTTCCCTGATGTTTCTGTATTTCAAAGTAAAAATGTTAATAACCTTTATCAGAGTACTGACTACCAGGAAAAAAAATATTGTCCAATCATGTTTATTTTGATATTCCCCAATCTTTGTGAAGTAACTGGAATACTGCAAAATAAATTTTTGAAAACAGTTTAAGTTTTTATTTTTAAGCAATGATGTGTCCACTACAGAGGACATTTTTTAAAACTTAAATGCTAGGCTCAAATACAGTTAAAATAATTCAAACAATACTATAATGTGTTCTTAAGAGTCTTATAGAAAACATGCTAGCAATATTTAAAGCTTAAATTTGTTCAATAAAAAGTGTTATACACTCACTTTTCCTCTTCCCTAAAAAGTGCTTGCACTGAGGGAAGCCATTTTCTTTTATGATGCAATCAGAGGTAGCAAAGCCATCAATGTCATCAAAAGAGCACAAAAGGAGTTAATTCAATCATATGCACTGGGTGGGAGATAAGGTTTAAAAAGGTCCACTACAGAGGACAAATTTGAATTGCTGGTAGTCATGAGGTTACAAAAACAAGTCAATCTATGCATTCTTTGGGCTATACTCTCCTGAGAACACACTATGAGACACTTTGATCAATGTACATTCTGCTATACGATGATGCAGTACTTTCCTGTTAGAAGTCTTTCCCTTTGAATAAAACACACCTCAGCATTTACCGAGCGGAATATCATTTTAATGGCAGCTATGCAAGTGCGGCTGATAATACTAATGCACGTTAAAATTAATGGAATGTGTAGTCGATATATCTTACCGGGGTTGTAGCGTGCCATGTGCGTTTAATTACTGCATTGTGATGTATTTCACAGACCTAAATGCAGTCACTGCAGTGCAGGTTCCGCTCATCGGACGCAACATTAGCGATGCCAAGAGCCCGAATACAAGAGCTGCATCAAATATATTTATTGATTTTTACTGTCATAGAAGTGCAGTATTAATTTTTATATGCAGTACATCCGTCTGCATACGAGTGTGTAAATGTATATAATTATGTATGTGTATTTGTATATGTATAAAGAAGTCTGATGCTGACACACATACAGTAAGTGCAAAAAAAATACTCATAACCTGTTAAAGTGATTATATTTTTTTTAAAAGGGTATGTTTTGGTTGGAAAGCTCCAAAATGCTAAAAAGTTGTATGAGATATATATATAAAAAAAAAGTAAAAAATAAATAAATTAATCAAAAATATAAATTAATTTAATAATAATAATAATAATAATAATAATAATAATAAGAAGAAGAAGAAGAAGAAGAAGAAGAAGAAGAAGAAGAAGAAGAAGAATTCATTACTTCAACTTTTTACATTTTGGAAATGGTCTGTTGGACAAGCTTTTGCACCATTATTAAATTATACTTGACTCATTTAGCCATTTTCAGCAGTTTAAAAGATAATATTTTGTCTATAATTAATGTGATAACATCTTTTTTTCAATGCACAATATCTTTCAAAACACATCTTGCCTTTAAAAACACACTTGCTGTCAACTGAAGCTGGCAGGTAACGACCAATCATGGCTCAGTTTGCTAACATCACAAGCCAAACCCAGAAAACAGGTGAGCCGTGATTGGTCGTTACCCGTTTCCTGAGCACCTGTGGTGTCATTTTTAGTTGACAACAATTGGTAAAATGTGTTTTTAAAGGTACTGATTGTACATGAAAAATAATGAAGTTATCAAATTTAATTCTAGACAAAATATAACAGTTTTAATTGCTTAAACTTCATTTAAATAGTAGGCACAGTGAATGAGTGGTTAGCACGTCCGCCTCCCAGTACTGAGGATGCAAGATCGAGTCCAGGCTCCGACCTTCCTGGGTGGAGTTTGCATGTTCTCCCCGTGCCTGCGTGGGTCTTCTTCGGGTACTCCAGTCTCCTCCCACATTCCAAACACATGCATGGCAGGTTAATTGGGCGCTCCGAATTGTCCCTAGGTGTGCTTGTGAACGCACCTACTATAAAGGTAACATTAATTTTGCTCTCATTTTTCATTTACATTATACTACACTTGTGAGGTGGGTGGATTACCTTGGCAATGCAGAAGTGCTCACCAAGAAAATGCCTTGTATCTTGGAGTTTATGAAACCGTTCATGAAAAATGGGACCAAAAGCACGAGTGACATAAGTGTATTGTATACAAACTAATGTTGTTCCGATACCGTTTTTTGGGCCCCGATACCGATTACGATACCCAGCTTTGCAGTATCGGCTGATACCTAAGTTTTTTTTTTTTTTTCCTCAACATGAAAAATCTGTCCTGCTGTTGGTTCAGAGCATTCAAGGGCCAATAGGATATCTTAGATCTCCATGCAGTGACCATGTCACATACCAGTGAATGTCGTGCACGAGCAAGACACAAGATGCTGCATCCAAAATCCTATATTAGCTTTGGAATTAATGGTATCGGCATGTTACTTGTGAGTAGTCACCGATACCGATACCAATGTTTTAATGCAGTATCGGCACCTCTGCCGATACCAGTATCGGTATCGGAACAACACTAATACAAACGTAATTATTCCTACCCTGGCCATTTGTGTTCAAGTCAAGATATTATAAACTACCGTATTTTCACGACTATAAGGCGCACCTAAAAGCCTTCAATTTTTTCAAAAGCTGACCATGCGCCTTATAATCCGGTGCGCCTTATATAGGGATCAATATTGAGCCGCGACAGGTCTCGCTGTCAAGACGCTATCGGTGACCCTGCACGATCGGTGACGCGCATGCGCAGAAGATCCCGCCATCTTGGATCGCTAGCTAATACTAATACTTTACCTCAGAGAAAATAATAAAACAGCTGTTTATTCATTTTGGGAGTGAATGGAGTTGTCAGAAAGCTGCTTTGTAATCTATTAATAAAGTTTGACTGACCCATCTGACTGTTTTGTTGACATTCCCTTTAGCGCAGCACCATCTAATGGATGCATAACGTAACCCCAGCCTCTACTATAGCGCCTTATAATGCGGTGCGCCTTATAGTGCGGAAAATACGGTACTTTCAGTGACTTGGTAATTAATTTCGAAATGTGTTTTCACCAAAATAATCATGCTCTTAATCGTAGCCTCAAATGTACATCGGTACAACACTCCGTCAATGAACGGCACGGTGTCAATAAATAACACACGACTGCCCCAAGAATTGTGCTGTCGCTGTGGAAATGATGACTCATTCGTTGCACTCACTGTAAAAGTGAATGACATGCTCTTGATTGGGAATTCCTGCGTTGTTCGCATCCGAACTTTGAGTCATCTATGCTGTCACTTTAAAAGCTGTTTTTGTAATGATGGTCACTCGCGCATGTTTCCATTGAAGCCAATTTTTCCATGGTGGATGTGCAGTAATATGCAAATAGTGTAAAAATGATCACCCTTTTTCCATTCACGTAAAAAGACAAAAGGAAGCTCAATCTCATACCTGGACACACATTGAGTATTTGTGTTCATCACTGTGCCTTTCTGCTCTATTCACCCAGAAAACGATGCAAAGAGCAATGCCCCACGAAGGAGCATTTATTCAAGCTGGCTCATCCATATATGTCACCGGTATCAATCGATGGAATCTCCCTCCATAGTTTACACTGAAACAAATAGCATGCCCAAAATACCGTCGATGATCCCATACAGTCGATGGGTGGCAGTCAAAAATAAAAACCAAAAAAATGTCAGATGTTATGTAAAGTGTACACATAACACTGCTGAAGAGGAGTACAAGAAAGTGTTTGAAAAAAATGAAAACTGAAACTACATTTTACGTTTACAAAACTAAAGAACAATAATTATAGAAAAAATTTCCTTGGTTTTCGTCTTTGGCAGTTAATTTAATACACAATTATTTTGGTTGATTTTAAATGTATTCATTTCCGTATTCCCTCGTAGAAGCGACATCATCTAGCAGCACCCGATAAAAAAAAGTGCCACCAGATGACATCGCTCCTGTAGACTTTTATACAGCACCTCTATTTGATTTGTGGACGGTTGTTTTTAAAGTACAGTAACATTTTTGTTGAATTTTTACGACTTTTTAAATGTTGCACCCAATAAATACCCAAATTTAAGAATAAAAATATAAAAACTAATACTAAAACTAATAACATATAAACAGAAATGAAGCCTTTTTGCAAAAACTAAAATGAATAAAAACGGAGAAAAAAAACGTCATGTTTTGGTTCTGTTTGGGGTAGGGTTTGCTTTGTTTTTGTTGGGTTTTGAGTTAGTCATGTTTATGTTCTGCTTTCCTTGTCTTCCCTAGTCTCGTTAACCCTCGCCGATGTCCACCTGTGTTTGCCTGCCCTTCCTCATGTATCAACCAATCAGCTCCCCCTTCCACTTGTGTCTTGCCCAGCTGTGTCTCATCGTGCTCAATCAGTGTGTGTATTTAGTTATTCGGTTTTCGCTTCAGTTTGTCGGTTCATTATTCCTGTTTCCCTACGTTCATGCTGCCATAGTTTAAGTCTGCTCCTGTATAGTTTTTCCCTTCGGTATTTTGTTATTCTTTGTCACTAAGCCTGTTTGCCCCTTCAGTTTTTGTTTAATTAAATTGACTCCTTTTTGCACCTCTGCCTCCCTGACTCGTTCCGCCTCCTGCACTTGGGTCCACCACCACACTTCCGAGTCCTGACACTAAATAAAAAAAAAAAAAGAATAAACTACAATGAAAATTTACAAACCGTTTTTAACGTTGAACACAAAAAAATACACAAATTAAAAAAAATATAATACTGTCTAAAACAAATAAAATCTAAACTGAAATGACGTATTTTTGAGAGAAAAAAAAAACTAAAAAAAACAACAACAAAAACTGCTCCGAAAACTAACTAAATGTAAAAAACAAAATTGTTATGTTCTGGAGTTGGATCCCAAAAACGCAGACACAAATAAGACTTTAACTCTTTAATCACATAACATCGAGGGGCATAGAACAAACTTGACTAGACGTGAAACAGCAAGAATGTATCGAGAATCAAGAGACGCTAAGCTAACTTGGGCTGTGAGGTGCACAGTGGAACAGAGGTAATAATCCGACAAAAACACACCCTTCTCAGACAGGCTTATACAGGCAGCGAATCGATCTGATTGGTTGTGGCTAGGCATGTGGGTAACAGGACTGACATGGAATTATCTGATAGGCTGTTGACCAGATAAAGACATTAAAGATTCCTGACATCACATAGCTTCTGACATCACATAGCGTCTTACCAGTTGAAATTACATCAGTTCAAAACAGACACTTGACCTCACGGTCATAACCCAAACATAACCCTTGCATGACCCTAGTCATAACAGTAAGCATAACCTTTACATGACCCTAGTCAAGACAGTAAGCATAACCCTTGCATGACCCTAGTCATGAAAGTACCCCCTCCTCAAAGGATGCCTCCTGAACACCTTGGTTTTTTAACATATCCCTTACATGACCCCTAATCATGACAGTAAGCATAACCATTGCATGACCCTAGTCACGACAGTAAACATAACCCTTGCATGACCCTGTTCAGGACAGTAAGCATAATATAACCCTTGCATGACCCTAGTCATAACAGTAAACATAACACTTACATGACCCTAGTCACGACAGGAAGCATAACCCTTGCATGACCCTAGTCATGAAAGTACAACCCCCCCACCACCCCAAAGGACGCCTACTGGCGGACACCTAAGTTTAAACATAACCCTTACATGACCCCTAGTCATGACAGTAAGCATAACCCTTGCATGACCCTAGTCATGACAGTAAGCATAACCCTTGCATGACCCTAGTCATGACAGTAAGCATAACCCTTGCATGACCCTAGTCATGACAGTAAGCATAACCCTTGAATGTCCCTAGTCATGACAAAAACAAAACTCAAAATGAATAACTATAATGAAAATTCCCATACCAATTTCACCCACGTCTACAGATTAGCATTTCTTGGGTACTCTCACAGGATGCCATTCAAGCTTGTACTACTCATGAGCACGCCTGTAGCTAATCGAATCACTCACCTGAATTCCATGCAGGCATCATGGGTTCCGTTCCTACTTAGTGAGAAATTGAATGAGACCCTGTCGCTAAAACTTTCCTGTGATTGACTGGCAACCCCTCCAGGTTGTAGTCTCCTTTTGGCCTGCAGTCAGTTGGGATACGCTCAAGCTCCCCATCACCTTAAACAGGATTAGCGGTTTCGAAAATGGATGGGTGGCTCGAGCTCATGGGATTTCCCGACTTCCCAGCAGTCTTCAGTGCCTCATAAAACTGCACCTTGACGAGAGGAAGAAGTGGCTATGCGGACGGATGCCACCTTGAATTAACCCATTCACTGCCACTGACGTCTATTATCCGTCAATAGCAGTGAATGAGTTAAATCAATCCCGTTCCATTGACATGTATATACGTCAATGGCAGTAAATGAGTTAAAGCCCAACCAAACACCGGCAAGTGCGCACGGTTGTCGGCGCTTAACTTAGTATGTGACCTTCATAACAGGATTACACTACTCACCATATTGTACTCACTAATTGTTTAGGTAGCCGGATGAGGATGCTACACCTTCCTAATTGTGTTAGCCTAGCATTTGTTAAAAGGATGCCTGTGAAGGACAGTTTGGTCCACATGTACATGATTTCTGTGCTTGCCTCCACTCTAAGACTAAAGACCATTATTCTGTGGAAATAATTAGCTCAAACGTGAGCACCTTGAGTTCAATCGCACGCCATTTGCGCTCAAGCTTCCTACATGATTGTTAAAGTGTTCGGATTTCATCTGGGGCCCATTTTAGGACTAGTTTGAAGTCTTAATGATGCTACGGAGTCGAGGCCATTATACAGAACCATTTACAGTCGTTCATGAGATTATCAATCAGGCCGATATGAGAACAAGAGGAAGCAATTGCCAAGGGCAGTTGTAGTTGAAGAGCTAATATTCCGGCTGCTAGCTTAGCTTGTAGTCAAGATGATGGCAATAAGTCAAGACTTTAGTACCAAATCTGAAGTATTTCCATTACGGTGAGTCGCTTCATCTATTTTTTAGTATGAATCCGAAAGTATCAATTATTGTGTGAAACGCCATGGTAAGTGGTTCTGATTCCAATCATACTGTGGTCTTTGGTAAGGTCAGGCATTACATAAGAGTGCTCTAATATTCATGAGACCGACTTTCAAAAGTTGGTTATTGCCCTCACGGAATTCCGAGTTGTAATATTAATAAGATCGCGTTGCCCGCATCTTATTTCAGGTGACTGCAGGCACAGCAGGATGACTGTAGGAATGTGTATGTTATTCAAAGTACAACATACAGTCCTACATAAAAAGCTATGTATGTTGTAAGAAGAATCTAGCATAGCGCTAGTTAGCTCGAGCCTCGCAGACTCCACAGCCGTTCTTACACTCACTCACTAATCACTTGTAATCTATATTTGTAGAAAGAGTGATGGCGCCTTCCCAGGTAGGGTGACGGTCGTTCAACCTCAGCAGGTCAGGTCTGCCCCAGAAGGAGGTTTAAATTATCTACGAACGACAGTCTCTGCTTACTACAAAAGCTAGCCAGCTAGCGGTTAATTTTCTCAACCTAACAGAGGAAAGGGGTCAGAGATAATGCTTTCTAGTGAGATTACAAATCCAGCGGTGTTCTTTTTTGTAATCTCAGATTGCCTCATATTGGAGCTGAAATGAATGACTGAAGAATCATGCATCAGGTTTTACGGCACTATTTTATTATTATTTTTTTTTAACCTTAGTCAAGGTGGAAGGAATTATTAATTGGAATGTTCCAAATAGCAGTCAGTGCTAGCAAAAAAACTGTCAAGCTAACTGCAACAGAGCAGAAAATATGACAGGAAAAGCCTACTAGAACATTTTATATTTACTTGGGGTCAATCGGAGACACTTTAAATGGTGGCAGGTGTATGCTAACTCCCATTTGTCATTAATTTACGTGATTATTCCAAACAGCCACATCACAGTTGTGAGGGTGTGCACACTCGTGCAAGCACATGATCTCATTTGATTATTTTTACTCTGCGATTGGCTGGCAACCATTTCAGGGTGTACCCTGCCCGGCTTCGGGCAGCCGGCTGGGATGGGCTCCAGCACCCCCGTGACCCTTGTGAGACAATGGATGGAAGGATGGATAATTTTTACTTACACTTTTGAAAAAAATATGTAGAAAGTTCAATAGTGTCAATAATGTCATTAATGGTGGGAAAAAATAAAAATAAATTCTCTTGGGATCATTTTTGGCCCTTGATTAGGGGTGTGTAAACTTTTGGGATCCACTCTAGATTTGTTCCGCATCCATTCATTTTCTATGCCCCTTATTCTTATTGGGGCAGTATAACACCCGGTTGAAGAACACTTAAGCCATGTCTGCCATCTAGTGGTCAATTGTGATATTACAATATAAAGCTAGATAGTCGACCCGCGCTATTTGCTGGGGATAAGGACTGTGCTGGCCGGCGAACGGCAAAAATCCAATAATTGATGCCCAGGGAAATACCTCGATTTTTTTTTTTTTTTTTTTTAAAGAAAATCGAAATATATATTTTTTTAAATTCTCTCAAACCTCCGATATACATTTTCCATTAAAAATGGGAGTTTGCTCCCTCACCCCCCCCCCAAAAAAAATTTGAAAAAAATAAAATCAGCAAATAAGTGATTCTCGTGCTGAACTTATGTGGGAGTCTAATGGAGGAAACATGCTTATAATTCACCGTTTATAATGCTTATAATTAGGGGTGTGAATTGCCTAGTACCTGACGATTCGATTCGTATCACGATTCGATTCGATACCGATTAATCCCGATACGAATTTATAAGTCGATTGTTGCGATTTTTTTTCATTCAAATTTAGAAAATACTAATCAGTAAGCTTGTAGAGTGTAAGATTTATATGAAAATGTATTATTTATTTATCTGAAATTTCAGTCTTATAGAGGTTGTAATCTGTTTCATGTTTGAACAGCATTAAAATAAAATATTAAGGCTTAATGTTCCGTTCATATAACATTCTTCCATGCTCAAGGTGTGAATCCCCCCCCAAAAAAAAAAAAAATCGATTCTGCCGATTATTGAATCGATTCGAGAATCGCGCGATGTAGTATCGCGATATATCGCCGAATCGATTTTTTTTAACACCCCTACTTATAATTAAAAAAAAAAAAAAAAAAAAAGATTTTAAGATTTTTTTTAAACATTTATTTTAAAGTTGTTGTTTTTTGAGAAAAATTGAGATATTTCAGTGGATATTACAGTATACGTGGATTTTTGCCATTTTTTTAAAATAGTTTTTTTTTTTTTTTTTTAAATTGAGATATTTCAGTGGATATTTCAGTATACGTGGATTTTTGCCATCCCAGTCCTGAGAATTTGGGAATAAAAAAAACATAAAAATAAAACAACAATAACAATAATAATAATAATAATAAATGATAATAATAATAATTAATCAAGGGGGTTGTGGGTGAATGGCCAATTAAATACTACCACAGAACTATAAAATAAATAAAATAATAACACATTTTAATATTTTAATAGTGACAGTATTTTTTTTTTTAGCAGTGTGCCCTATGATTTTTCTAATGCACAATACGTGCCTTTGCTTAATATAGTAAGAGAAACACTGCTATACTGTCTACAAATAAATTACCATGAGGTGATGGAGTTGCATTCGCGTGTCACCGTAAACATTGAAATCAGTGATGAGTCTGTCTTCATTTCAACCCAGTTAAGTTAAGCAGAGCAGAAATCTCATTAGGGGTCGACACTAAAAACTTACCGCATGGAACAAATGATCACACGACCTTTACGACCTCTGAGCGTCACGCAGTGTCGTGTGTGCGTGTGTGTGTGTGTCACACTTTATGGCACCTGCGAGTTTCATGTCACCATTGTTTATTCACATCGACGCTGTGTTGTTTTTATCCGTATCATACATGAGTTGCTTTTACGGCAGACGTTTTGAGCTAATGAGGATGTCCTTATATGGATGTAGACCGCCCGACATCATCTTATGCAAATAACGTCCGCCTTCTTGGCCCACACTTTAAAGTCAGGCAAGGTGCTCGGCTTATCCAGAAACTACAGGAGAAGGTAAAATGGTGCACTACTTTTGCATTGTGGCACTTTTTTGTTTGGTAGTGCCTGCAGTGGGGATGCCAGGAAGCGAATTGAAAGATCTGCAACTTGGCGAAGACCTTCCATGGCTCACACCAATTCATCACAAACAGGTAAGATGGCTTCAATTCCACTCTTTATTGCTCTTTGGACCACATTAGGAATACTTGCTCACTTATGATGACTTCCTCTGGATTGGACATTCGCATGGACAATTTCGAGTCCTTAAGTCATTTGCTCCCAATGACGTGTAAATACGTTTTTTTAATGTTCTAAGTGTCCCAAAGATGTATTTAGACGTTTTTTTTTGTTTTTGTTTTTTTGTTTGTTTGTTTTTTTAATGCTAGAGCATACAGAAGGCTTTGATGCAGCCTCTCAACTGCAACGAACGGTTGCAGAAATGGTAGTTATTACACAAACGGCCAGCAGGTGGCAGCAGAGCAAAGGAGATCAACCAGGGCCATGTTGACAAAGGCAAAATTACTTAGAATTTTAAATAGATTTGTGAAAACTGATGAAACTTACCTCTCTTCTAATGCTAATTGCTGCAAAACGGAAACAGATAGAAACATACTTTTTTTCCCGATGAAAGAAGAGACTTTAATCTTTCTTTTGATAGGTTCCGTGTTTTTATAGCAATAGAACACAATATTCTGTGGGCCTTGCAAAATGAGTCAAAATTCAGTAAAACAGCCGGGAGCGAACGGGATTGCGAAATGTGAAAATGGCTGGGAGTGAATGAGTTAATGAACTTCCCAAAATTCAGCAGGCCCATATAAAGACATCCTGACTGCATCGTGTCATCTCAAATATAAAAAACGATTCATTATCTTTATCTGATCGGTTCTGTGTCTTTTTTCCCCCCCAAGATCTGACGTGCTGTCAGAGTCACCTGTCAGATTTTGTCACTCTGATATCCTCAGTCGTTCATCTGTGAAATTGCAGCTTAGATATTGCAGAATTTGCATTATAGTCACCCGTGCGTTGTGTAAAAGTTTTGAAACCATGCAGTAAAGTTAGCCTGACCGAAGATAGTCTGGTGGGTTTCATTTACAATCTAAATTATAAATATGTTAAACAACATGTAAACATTTATTCACGAGAAATAAAAAAACAAACAAACAAGTACATTATAATTGTAATAATTCATTTTAATCCAATTATTCCTTATTTTTACTCAATTACAATAATTTTGGATTCATTTTTAGTAATTATAAGACGATGAGGGTATGAAAATTGTATTTGCTGTAGCAATATTTCATTAATGCCCCACAGGCAATGTGCAAAAACAAATATATTTTATATTTTCCAAAAGGTGTAAACGTATTACTTCTGTAAGATAAAGCACAGATGTGTGAATTGTGTCATGTTTTATGTACTCTATGCACAAATCTAATTATTTAGTTTTTTAATCTTTCTTAAATAAAGAAAATGGTCAAATTATACATATGACAATGTATTTATTTATTTACTTATTTTTACAAATCTATGAGCTTGCACGAATCTCATTCTTTCTTTATTTATTTATTTATTTATTTATTTATATTTTTCTTAAATAAAGTACATATGAAAACATATATTTATTTATTTATACAAATGTACGAGCCAGCACGGATCTAATTATTTAGTTTTTTGTTGTTGTTTTTTTTACATTTTTTCTAAAATAAAGAAAATGGTCAAATTATACATATGACAATGTATTTATTTATTTATTTATTTTTACAAATATACGAGCTGGCATGAATCTAATTATTTTATTTTTTTAATTTTTCTTAAATAAAGCAAATATGACAACATATTTATACATTTATTTATTTATTTATTTATGTATTTATTTTTTTATTTATTTATACAAATGTATGAGCTAGCACGAATCTAATTATTTAGTTTTTTTTTCTAAAATAAAGAAAATTGGCAAATTATAATTATTATACATACAACAATGTATTTATTTATTTATTTATTTATTTTTACAAATCTACAAGCTTGCACGAATCTAATTATTTTTTTTTATTTTCTTAAATAAAGCAAATATGACAACATATTTATGTATGTATTTACACAAATGTATGAGCTAGCAGGAATCTTATTATTTAGTTTTTTTTTTTCCTAAAATAAAGAAAATGGTCAAATTATACATACGACAATGTATTTATTTGTTTATTTATGCATTTATTTATTTATTTTTACAAATCTACAAGCTTAAATTGGAAACTATAATAAGTGCAATTTCTGGAGAAATTGCGTGGGAATGCTGAAAGCTGAATGCTAAGATTTGAATGCAGATAAATTATGAAATTATAACCTCCTGGTTACTGGACAATGTGCTTTACCAACTGTGTCACCGAGCACCTGGTAATGATGATAAGTTATATGTATGGAAGTGGGCGTGGAAAGTGACACTTAGAAAAAGTTCAATGTCTGTCCCATTGAAAATGAATGGGGAAAAGTTTATATTAAACGTTCAATTGTGCAAATACCGTAAGTAATGTGGAATCAAACGATATATACACCGGGAGGTGTGAATGTTTTAAGCTAGAAATTTGAAACAATGTAAATTTTTGTCGGAGTTGTTACGAGGCAAAAAAGCGTGGAGAATAAAAATCACAATAACATATGTGGGAATGCTGAAGCACAGTTACCATTAGTAATTCCCAATGTGTTGTTCCATTACCACTTGTGGTACGAGGGCTCCCTCTAGTGGTGCATTAAAGAATCACTTAATTAAATATTCAAACTGTGTACCTGACTGTACAGTACAATGTTTCAAACTTTTTTTTTTTAATCCATGACAGTATTTTATATCTATTGGGTGCATTTCAGCTGTATTTTACTTTTACGTAAAATACAGTTTTAATTGCTCAAACTTCATTTTAATAGTAGGTCTGTTGTTGCTTTTATTTAAAATAAACTGATAGACATTCCAGATTTCCATTCACTTTTTTTTTTCCCCCCAGGAGCTGACAGACAAACAGAACGTGATGCGGCTGCTGTACAAACTCTTCAAGCGGGAAAACGAAATAGTCGCGGAAAAACCTGGAGAGACGATGGAGGTGGAGGGGAACGAGAAGGAAGAAGGACCGGAGAGGAGAGCGAGTCCTGCAGTTCGCAGAGCCGGATGCAGAATCTTCTTCTGGAAATCCTGGACTGCCTGCTAACCACGCGGCTGCGTTCTTGTCCGATTATCATATTTATTTTGTTTGCTCGTTATCAATCTGCATCACATTCATCAGCTCATTTGAGGAAAGCCTTGTTTACATAATGGTCTTAGCATCAATGCTAATGCAAGCCAAGAGCTGTCATGGCTGGTGCGCTCATATATCACATTAAAGCATTTCTTTGATTTGCCTCTTAATCAGTCACTTGTTTTTCAATATTTTACCCAAAGGATGCCATTAAAAAAAATTGAATAGAAAGGTTGTTTTTTTTCCTGTGAGAACTATTTAGTTTTCAAATAAATCCTTCAACTTAGAAGGAAATACAGACGATATTTTCTAGAGTCGTACTGCCACCATACTAAAACATAACTGTTTTAAATGACATTTTAACACTGTTTTAAAAAAAAAGCTTTCTTCTCTTTATAGTCAAAACAATAAATAGTTTAATGAGCCAGATTTAATATGATGTTACTCACACATTGAGCTTCATAGGAAGCCGGTTGTGAGATTGAAAATCAATTTGGAACAAAGCGCCGCATGGACTTATGCTGTAACCTCATAAAGCATTTCATGAGCGCTTTCTTAAGACTTTATTTTGACAATAAAACTGACATTTTCGTTACCAGTCACCAACCTCATATTAAAACATTAAACAACATTAACGGGGCGGCGTGGCTCAGCGGTAGAGTGGTTTTGGTAGGTTGTGAGTTCGACCCTCACCCCTGGTGACCAAGTCCAAGTGTCCTTGAGCAAGACACTGAACGCCATTTTGCTGAAACATCAACACACATAAGTGGCAGAACTACATGTTAGGCAGGAGTTGGGCTGGTGGGGCTAAGTCAAAATACCAGGGCCGATTTTTTTTGTGGCACTTGATGGTATGCTTGAGTGCTATTACTAGTCGGAGTGTGACGATGTATCGCTATTGGGATAAATCGTGATATTTTGTCTGGGATAAATCGTGACATTTTGTCTCTCGATGGGTTATTGATACGTCGACGCAAATATCGCGATATTTGTAGTTAATATACAGACACTATAACGGCTCCATTGTTCGTGACTTATTGAGCAATTACTTGGCCGGCCACAAGGGGGAGCCCCTCATAAGAGTAGCGGGGAAATAAATGTACGGAAATCTTCAGGCGAAGAAGACTCATGATCTTAGTTTGTATTATTATTATTATTATTATTATTATTATTATTATTATTATTATTATTATTATTATTATTATTATTATCCATCCATCTTCTTGACCACTTATTCCTCACAAGGGTCGCGGGGGGTGCTGGCGCCTATCTCAGCTGGCTCTGGGCAGTAGGCGGCGGACACCCTGGATTGGTTGCTAGCCAATCACAGTATTATTATTATTATTATTATTATTATTATTATTATTATTATTATTATTATTATTATTATTATAGATATTAATTTTTATTGATTTATTATTATTATTAATATATGTATCCATTATATTTATTTTGTAATATATGATGTGTTTATATTATATTTATATTTATTTGTATTATTTTTATTATAATATTCTGAATTATGAATTATTATTATTTTATTATTATTATTATTATCATTATTATTTATTTTATGCTATTTATTTTATTATTTTATTTGTATTTCTTATTTATTTATATTATTATTATTATTATTATTATTATTTTATGATTAGTTTTATCGGAGATTATCATGGATTTATGACCTGAGTAATATATCGATAATCGCGGTATCGTCATATCGTGAGATAATCGTTATCGTGAGCCTTGTATCGCATACCGTATTGTGTCGTGAGGTAGCCAGAGGTCCCCACCCCTAATTACAAGTGTCTTTTAATATGCTTGCTTAGCATTATTGTATCAAGTCGCCAGATTGGTCGAGCATCCATTTTGCAGAGGATAATTAGCAGTTAAAAAGCAGTCAAATATTTCGACACTTCTGACATGGCTACCTGAATAGTGCGCTGTAATGTCAGTATGTAATACAGCAAATAATTACAATGATGAAACAAGCAGAAATGCGAACACATTGATGCAGAAAGTGGAAATATGAGTGCGGAAAATAAAAAACAATTAACCTTTCTTTGTAACAGGAAGCGCCAACATCCTTTTTTTTTTTTTTTTTTTACACACTCACACTGCTACACATGCAGAGGCTGCTCTGGTCAAACAAGCGCACACGTGCGGAGGCGGGGATTGGTGGGCGGGCAGCTGAGTGGGCGCACGGGTCCCTTGTTCACGGATGAGTGCGCTCGCCAGTATTCCAGCTTTGTGTGCAAACAGGAGTGTCATTGTGGTGAAAGCAAAAGGCAAGCAAGTGGACCCAAGAGCTGGGAAGCAAGCGGAAAGTGAAAAAAAAAACAAAAAAACAAAGTGGAAAATGAACTTTTAATGTTGTATCCAAATAGTTGGGTGCCTGGACTGCCTGCCCGCCCATCAAGCATGAAATTATACAACAAATTTTGTCAATTTTTGAAGCTGTGCTTGTAAACAAACCCTTCTGCACTTCTGCCCTACAAGTGGGGCTAATTAACAAAATAAAAATTAAAAAAATATAAAAAAAATAATAATTAAAAAAAAAAAAAAAAAAATAAAAAAATGACCACCCCCACTATGAATTTCTCCACCAATTAATTTGTCTAACCGTCCTCAAACTTTTTCTGTTTCATCTAAAGATGTTTAAAACTCATTCACTCGCAGCCATTTTCACAGAAGTAACCCCATTATAGCAATATCCATCCATCCATTTTCTTGACCGCTTATTCCTCACAAGGGTCGCGGGGGGTGCTTGCGCCTATCTCAGCTGGCTCTGGGCAGTAGGCGGGGGACACCCTGGACTGGTTGCCAACCAATCGCAGGGCACACAGAGACGAACAACCATCCGCACTCACAAGCACACCGAGGGACGATTCGGAGCACCCAATCAACCTGCCATGCATGTCTTTGGAATGTGGGAGGAAACCGGAGTACCCAGAGAAGACCCACGCGGGCACGGGGAGAACATTTATTTAAATTACCTTTCAAGATGACATATATGTTTTTGGTGTTGAATTTTACCAAACAAATTTCCCCTAAAAATGCAACTTATACTCCAGTGCGACTTATATCTGTTTTTTCCTTCTTAATTATGCATTTTTTGGCTGGTTCGATTTATAATCCGGAGCGACGTATAATCTGAAAAATACGGTAATCAGCCGCCAAGCATCCTGGGTGTGCCCCAAACCCACTGGGTTGCCGGTCCGCGAAAGTTGTGGACTTGTATGAACCGGTCCGTGGTGGGAAAAACGGTTGGGGACCACTGCTCTATCTTCCTTGATAGACGATATGAGTGAAACAAGTGGAAACTTGAGGAGTTGCCAATTCATGGTCAAGGTCAAGGAGGCTGCAAACACCGCAGAGGGAATGTCGGACAAGAGATTCAAACCCAGAATCTCAGGAATGTGCAGCAGATGAGTAGGGATGTCACGATAAGGGCAATATCGTGATATCGCGACATTAAAACTGCCACAATATCGTCGCCGTCGTCGTCATGTTCACAATATTTAAAAGGAACACAGCTGTTCAAAAAGTCAGGTTGATTTCCATTTGTGCAGTTCTAGCACCCTCTAGTGGCTAGTTTATTTGTGCTATTTAATTTTCATTAGGGATGTTTTGGCCTTCTATGTTTAAAATCTATGCTAATTGTCATATTTAGGGGAATGTAATTTGCTTGTGAAGTGATCAATGTGTGCTTGCATTAGCAAGTAAGTGCCTCAATATTGTTATTAGAGATTGTAAGGTGGTTTATATGCATTTCTGTTATGTACAAAAGCACAACATTGTGCTTTTTTTTAGTATGAGCTCTCTTTTTTTACAATATTGTGATCTTTTTTAAATATCGCCAACAATATCGTGATAATTATCGTAACGTGACCTTCATATCGTGATAATATCGTATCGTGATGTTTGGATATCGTTACATCCCTACAGACGAGCTAACCACAAGGCTACCGACTAAAAATACACCCCACAAAAAACTGCAAAACACATTAAGTGCAGAACAATTTTGATGCATCTCTTTTGTTTGGCTGCCCTACATGCACAAGTAAACAAATTAGAATAGATCCTTCCATATTCCGCGCAGCTCGACAGCGCGGCACATCAAAGGAGCGCCAGATAGCTTTAATTGAGCGCAGGCCAATTATTTTTAATGAGTAGAATGAGGAGGAAACAGAGAAACGGGAGGAGGTCCCAAGGGAGCCGCAAAGACGAGAGGAAAGAAAGAAGAAGAAGAAGACGATGGCATCACCATCGCGGTGCGTGCGACAACATCACACACCCGCCGAGACCTTGACAGCTTTATGCGCTCGTATCTTACACGCTACTTGTTGCCTGGCGTCATGTGTCCGTTTTATTTATGAAACGGCGCACAACTTCCACCACAAACTGCTGACAATGAAAGTAAGGAACATCTTTTTTTTTTTTTTTTACAACCGGCAGTCACTTGCTAGTGTGCGCACTGTAGGCGACCCCGACAGACCTAAACGTCTCACACTTAAAGTGAATTGCACGAGTGTCTTCGGTTAACTGTGACCAAATTGGAGAGAATTTTATTCATCACTGCGGTAAGATGGAAGCAAAGTCTTTGATGTGGAATTCATTCTACAATTCTGGTTTATTAGAATAATGATGGGAAAATAATGAAGAAATTTATGGTCACAGCTTGCTTTGATTAGTCTGGTTTTGTTTTAGTATCAACTAGGGGTGTGAATTGCCTAGTACCTGACGATTCGATTCGTATCACGATTCACAGGTCACGATTCGATTCGATACCGATTAATCCCGATACGAATTTATAACTCGATTGTTGCGATTTTTTTTCATTCAAATTTAGAAAATACTAATCAGTAAGCTTGTAGAGTGTAAGATTTATATGAAAATGTATTATTTATTTATCTGAAATTTCAGTCTTATAGAGGTTGTAATCTGTTTCATGTTTGAACAGCATTAAAATAAAATATTAAGGCTTAATGTTCCGTTCATATAACATTCTTCCATGCTCAAGGTGCGAATCCTAACCCAAAGTCAGACGTTTTGTTGAATATTTTTAAAAATGGAAGTTTAAAAATCGATTCACACACACACACACACACACAAAAAAAAAGGCAATGATGTTAAGACGTTGAATCGGTAAGACTACCGAATGAACAATTCTGAGCTCTTAAAAATAAAAAAATAAAAAAATAAAACGATTTTTTTTTCATCGATTCGAGAATCGCGCGATGTAGTATCGCGATATATCGCCGAATCGATTTTTTTTAACACCCCTAGTATCAACTAGGGATGTAACGATATCCAAACATCATGATACGATACGATAATTATCAAGATATTGTGGTGGCGTTGGCGATATTTAAAAAAGATCACAATATTGTAAGAAAAGAGCTCATATTAAAAAATCACAATATTGTGCTTTTGTACATAACAGCAATGCATATAAACCACCTACAATCTCTAATAACAATATTGAGGGTCCGTGTACTTTTCGGCCATTCGTTTTTCCTTCTGAAGCAAGGACACGGAAAACGGGAAACAAACCGATTTCCGTTTTTTGTTTTTTTTAATGTATATGAACAAATAACGGGAAACGAGTCGTCTTCCGTTTTTGTTGAAATAAAAATGAAAATGAAAAACGGGAAACGAGCCCTTATCCGATGTTCTATTATATGTTTATTTAGCACAAATCGGGAAATTTAATGTGGCCGTAAACAGTTTTTCGCAAGCTGGTTTCTCTTTGACCCGGAAGCCGGAAACTATGATCAATCACCACCAAAACTGACAAGCACATCTCTAGCTTAGGCCCACATCAATCTCTTAAAATAGCAATATGATCGTCTCAATAGTTTGGATTTTCTGAACGTTCGACGTTTTCCTCATTAACAATTGTGCATGTGAATTCTGATAACGATTGGTTGTAATTTTCTGAAATTAAGACACGTACGACACAGTCTCTTGTAAGGTACGAAGGTAAATGCTGATACAGCGAAGAGTCTGCTTTCCAGGCGATATAACCATTTCTGTGACATTTC
The DNA here is from genome assembly GCF_051991245.1 of Festucalex cinctus. NCBI lineage: Eukaryota > Metazoa > Chordata > Actinopteri > Syngnathiformes > Syngnathidae > Festucalex > Festucalex cinctus. The sequence goes on along the minus strand of NC_135411.1, from coordinate 9,073,916 downwards.
TACTAACTGTGGCCTTTCTTATCTGTGGCACTCTGGCACACTTGCTAATTGAATCCAGTTAATAAGATCACCGAGTCACACATGGCTTCGTCGGCTTGGCGAAGTCGGAGGGGTCCATTGTGTGGGAGTGGCTAAAGCCCAATTCACACTGACTGCGGAAAGGACGCGGTGCGTTTTCCGTACGGCTTCCGCAAGGGCTGCAATTCACACCGCGTGCGTTGCGTGTCCGGAAATCTGCTCCCGACAGACCACAAGACAACGTGGGGTTGACGCTGGAGAGTTGAGTTTGCCCAATAACAACCGTGTATATCGAGTCCTATTTGTAAACAATAGCCAAGCTTGCCCGTTGTCATATCGATATGCTTTTTAGTAGGGGTGTGAATTGCCTAGTACCTGACGATTCGATTCGTATCACGATTCACAGGTCACGATTCGATTCGATACCGATTAATCCCGATACGAATTTATAAGTCGATTGTTGCGATTTTTTTTCATTCAAATTTAGAAAATACTAATCAGTAAGCTTGTAGAGTGCAAGATTTATATGAAAATGTATTATTTATTTATCTGAAATTTCAGTCTTATAGAGGTTGTAATCTGTTTCATGTTTGAACAGCATTAAAATAAAATATTAAGGCTTAATGTTCCGTTCATATAACATTCTTCCATGCTCAAGGTGTGAATCCTAACCCGAAGTCAGACGTTTTGTTGAATATTTTTCCATTAAAAATGGAAGTTTAAAAATCGATTCACACACACACACACACAAAAAAAAGGCAATGATGATAAGACGTTGAATCAGTAAGACTACCGAATGAACAATTCTGAGCTCTTAAAAAAATAAAAAAAATAAAATAAAAATAAAAAAATGTAAAAAAAATCGATTTTTTAAAAATTGAATCGATTCGAGAATCGCGCGATGTAGTATCGCGATATATCGCCGAATCGATTTTTTTTAACACCCCTACTTTTTAGACATTATTTCTGGGACTTCTACCATGGCTGTTCTACCATGGGTAAGTACTAGTGTTGTGTCTTTCACGACCGATTCGTTCTTTAGAACGAATCTTTTCAGTGAACGTGAGTGAACGGGTCACTTCTTGAAGTGATTCGTTCTTTTCTCAGTTCATTTGAGAGCAGCTACGCCCATGCCGTCAGTCTTCGCGAACGGCCAATCAGAAGCTAGCGTCAAACATGGGTGGGATTTTACTACGCATGCAGCCTCACTATTGGTGTTCAGGAACGAGTCACTGAGGAAAATTCCCGTTGGCGAAGACGTGAACGGATCAGTGAGCGAACGAGTCAGTGGGTGAACGTGTTGCCATTTCCGGTTCAGGAACGAACGATTCAGTGAATGAGCGTTGCGGCTGTTGCCATTTCCGGTTCGCGAACGAGTCAGTGAGTGAACGTGAACGAATCTTTTGAACGGTTCTTTTAAATGAACTGATTCTAGTGATTCAGTTCACCTAAAAGAACTGTAATGCCCATCACTTGTAAGTACGTTTTGTGTTTAAATAGTGTTATTTTGTCATGTTTAATTTATTCTGAGCTCATTTTTGTCTAAAATGTCGAACTCATGTCATGCTATGTAGCTAGCTAACTTCCCTCCCCCCAAAAACGAGTTTGTTTTATTTTGAAATATACCGGATTCACCTTGATGCGAGACGTCCGACTTCCTGTCCGGCTCGTGAAATTTCAGCTGGTGTGAATTGACACGTAGACTTGAACGCGTTCTATCCTTGCGGCGTTGGTACGGCCGCCGTACGGAAAACGTTCTGCAGCCAGTGTGAATTGGGTTTAAGATAGTATAAGAATCAGTGGGTGCTGGTGTCTGTGGATCTCACTTTACTTTATCTATCCTTCCCTCCTTCCTCTCTTTAGTTTTTCCTCTGGTCACTTGAGATCTCAATTTATTGGAAGTTTGAGGTTTCTGGGGTTGGCATAAGACTCTGGTTTTGTAACCACGCAGGAGGGGTTTGGTTGGTGCTGGATTTCACTTTGATGGATTGGATGTACTGGCTTCTATGGATCTCACTCTACCTCATCGATCCTTCCCTCCTTCCTCTCTTTAGTTTTTCCTCTGGTCTCTTGAGATCTCGCTAATTTGCTGGAATTTAGAGGCTTCCGGGGTTGGCGTAAGACTTTGATTTTGGAACCATGGGGAAGGCAGGAAGTGTTTGGTCAGTGCTGGATTTCACTTTGATTTTCCTTTCTTTTCTCTTTATTTCTTTTTTTTCTGACCTTTTCTCTGGTCTCCTGACCATTTGAACCTCACGACTCTGGCAAGATTCTGAAGTACCTGGTTAAGGCGAAGGGTAATGGGATATTTATAGGTTTTAGGTGAATTAATGAGTATAAATTTATACGTATTTGCACGCACGCAAACGCACACACGCAAACACAAAAAAAAAAAAAAAAAAAAAAAAAAGATAGTATAAGAAAAGGAATCATTTTGGACAGGGCAGAGCTTCTGCATTTGGCAGCAAAGGCTCAATGGCCATCTACTTGATCTTTTTGGCATCCTTTAAATAGTTCAACTGAGGATAGACAGTACAGTCTTCTGTTCTCTTCCGTGACCTGTTCTCGTCAGCCCAGTTTTCTGTGTCTAACGATCAGCTTCCTTCTGTCACTCGTGTCTCGTCAAGTGTTAGTCCGTGACTGTTTATTGTTGTTGTTGTGTTAACCCTGTCATGTCATGTTTCTTCTTTTTCATGACTTTGAACTATTTGAGTTTTGTTCTGTTTCTTTGTACCGGTACTTGGTTAGCTTCGTACTTTGATTCTCCCTAGTGTCTTGTTTTACCTCTTTTCTTTTTTTGCGCTTCATCCAGCTTTGCCTGCTCGCTTCCCTGCGCTTTTATTACCATCACCAAAACTGCCCGTCACAAAGTCTGCCATAGACCTTATTGTGGATTCTTGACAGAGTTCTACAAGCTCTGACTGCTCGCGAGGCACTGAAAAAGTGTCCAAGCGTGATTTATGGTTGGGTGAGCACGACACGGGTAGGATGACTGGATGGAAGGAAGAACAGCCTACTGTCTGCGGGATGTATTTTTTGAGGCATAGGTACAGCCGACATTTCCCATTCATTTTCGCAATAAAGTGGTTGTTGATCAACCACCGCCTGTCCTCATTTCATCATCTAGGCAGATACTACAGCATATTTCTTCTTTTTTTTTCTGTTAGAGGAGGGTGTCTGGTGAATTCAGTTTTTACTTTTAAGCTAGCATTAGCCTTTCTAGATAGGGCGTGCACTCTATGGTTTTGTCCTTAAATAGCAAACGATATCAGAATTTGTACTTTCTGGTTTTGTAACCACACAGGAAGTGTTTGGTTGGTGCTGGATTTCACTTTGATGGATTGGATGTACTGGTTTCTATGGATCTCACTCTGCCTCATCGATCCTTCCCTCCTTCCTCTCTTTAGTTTTTCCTCTGGTCTCTTGAGATCTCGTTAATTTGTTGGAATTTAGAGGCTTCCGGGGTTGGCGTAAGACTTTGATTTTGTAACCATGGGGAAGGCAGGAAGTGTTTGGTCGGTGCTGGATTTCACTTTGATTTATCTTTCTTTTCTCTTTATTTTTTTTTACCTTTTCTCTGGTCTCCTGACCATTTGAACCTCACGACTCTGGCAAGATTCTGAAGTACCTGGTTAAGGCGAAGGGTAATGGGATTTTTATAAGGTTTTAGGTGAATTAATGAGTATAAATTTACAAGTATTTGCACGCACATGCACGCGCACACACGCACGCAAACGCACGCACACAAACGCATGCACGCACACAAAAGAAAAAAAAAAAAAAAAGAGCAATGATGATAAGACGTTGAATCGGTAAGACTACCGAATGAACAATTCTGAGCTCTTTAAAAAAAACAAATAAAAAAAATAAAAAAATAATTTGTACTTTCGTGACATAACAAGATTTCAAATTTGTCCTCACAGGAGCAGAGTTCTAGCCTTCGATCACATCAACATTTATCCATTCTATTATTGGTTGGTCAGAGCAAAACTTGTACAACTACAGCCAGTTTCGGCATGAATACATTTAATAATCAGCATTTCTGGTTTATCGAGAATGCAACTTAAAAACACACACAAATGGACTGACTCCCTGTCCTGTTTGTCCTTTTTGTGTGCTGCGGCCATTGTGCAGAAGGGAAGACAAAACAGCTCGTCCTGAAAGTCAGGGCAGTTTTCACCCCACCTTCCTCCTCCTCCTCCTCCTCCTCGTTCTCTTTTACAGCCGGCATGCAAGGTCTGTTTCCATGACAACAGGAGAATTAAGGGCGAAGGAGCGCCGTTCCAAAATGACACGACGTATTTAAGAGGATAGCGGGACTGTAAATCACTCCGGGTGAATTGATAGCGGAGGAAAAGGGGATTGGATTTTGGGGAATGCGAAAAGCCGCCGGCTGATGGATGTAGACCGACAAATAAGAGACGCACAACAACTGCCAGTCATCATTTACAGCAAATAAATCACAGGCTGGCTTTGGTAACATAATCTTTATTCTTAAACAATCACTAACTTCATTCGGATTGTTTTTTTTTCTCCTCATCATCAATGCATATTTTTTTTTCTCACAATTCAGTGCATATATGCGTGTGTTCTGATGCAGTGAAATCATCTGCAAACATAAAAAGAAACTAATTAAAATCTCGTATAATGAAAGCCTTTTGCTTTAACCTTTCATTCATCAAACTTTTTTTTTTCTCACAAATGCTCTCAATCTGCTGTCAACATTTAGTACATCCAATGACATGCATCACTTTGAGTCTACATTTGCACCAATATAAACCTCTGTAGAAAAGATACATAATGTCCATATACAGTATTTATATGCTGGTCTTGCCACACCCCTTGACTTCTTGTGTTGTCAAATATAATGTATGTGTCGCCATTACGCTGCCAGATACCAGTATGAACCCTCCCACACATCCTGAATCATTTACAATCCGCATTTGGCTGTCAGCATGTTCTCACAAGAATTTAGTAGGAATTGTACAAAAATAAATAAATAAATAATACACTGTAATTTGATCAAACGGAACAATATGCTAGCAACTCTCACAGAATATGACCTGCAAAACAATATGGCTGCCACAATTATGGCTAACATGCTGGGCTAAAAACACAATAATTTCGAAGCAGTTCATTCAAATAGGATTTCTATGTTAACATAAAATGTTATCAATTTAAGGGGGAGGGGAGAGAAATACAAGGTATCCAACAAGTGAAGAATGGAAAAAAAAAAAAAAAAAAAAAAAAGCCCATTCTTCATTAACAACAATCAGGCATAAGGCTAGCAGAGGAAGCTAAATGGATTCAGAAGCAATGCCGAATTAGCATCATTTCTGCTCGACAGGTATGTTTTATCACCTCATTAAAATTATATTCCAAAACAAAACATTTCAAACAGTTGAGGTAACATTTAGTGTTATAGTACATTATGAACAAGTCACGTAGCAGCCGTTGCTGCTAGCATTGGCTTGTTTACAGTGCTAAAGCTAGCTTAGTATTGCTAGCTGGAGTTGTAACATTACAAGATTGAAGTTGCATTGTTTATGAGAATAATGTCGCGGTAGTATGTGAAAAAAAAAGTCGGATCATGAAATGAAGTGATATGTCGACAAGAAAGTCGCAATCTTACAAAAATAGAAGTTGTACTATTACAAGGCGTAGAAGTCAATGTTAGAAGAATAAACACATTTATCCAGATTTCAGCCCGAATTTCCAGACTAATTCAACAGTCAAGTAGTGTATATGTTCACATGAACTTCATGCTAATAAAAAGAGGGCTACCAAAGGTAAAATTACATCTTTTTCTGATATTACTACCAGTATTTCCGGTATTTTATTTCTCATGACGTTAGCGCACAATGACAAACCTTTTTTAACACCTTAAATTTCTGTGCCAACTCCTTTTTACAACTGAAGTATTCTGCTAAATTCATGCACAGAACAGTTTCTCTGCTACCATATAACCATACTGTTGTGTAGCTTCACAATTCATAGAATGAAGTCATATTTCCCACAGTCATGCAGTGGCCATACTAAGCCTGAAACCTGGCACCACGTCCTAGTATGACTTTCAACCAAATATTGAGGCCATTGTGGATATTTTTATGCAGTGATTACCAAACACTACAACTTATGTAGCCTAGTATGTACTGTATTTTTGTTCTGCCGCGTATAATGACTTGTTGAACAATTAAACTGCTCTTCCACTAGATGGCAGAAGTTACAATTAATCTGTATGTGTTGCCATTCATACGTCATAATAGCTTGGTTCAATCCAACAACACTAAGTAATAAGATTTGTGACTAAATTGCGACAAGCCCATCATTGCAGTGTGCAGTATTCCCGTATTTAACAGACTTTTAACCAAACGTTTTTAACGGGTTTTTACAGTACTCTACACAGACAAGTCTGATTTTTGTGTAGCAAGAAGAAAAGGCAGAGAAGGACCCCAACTAAGTTCCAATAGTACAATGGCTTAGGGGCCAATAGTGAATTTCTCTTTCATGTTTTCTTACTAGAAATGTTTTCTGTAATTTTAGGAGATTTGCAACAAAATAAATTGAATTTGTAAGAATGTTAGCATTTTTCTCCCACTGCAAACTTTGTATTTTCATGGGGTCTGCGTTCGTTGTTTTGGGATTTTATTTGTTTTGTTTGTTTTATGTTCTGGAGCTTTTTGCTAAATCTGGTGCAAGTATCTCTTCATGTCTTTTCATGTTAACGTGTGCATAAATTGTCCGTAAACTTAGTAAACAAACAAACAAACAAACAAAAACATCAAATATATATTTTTTAACTGCATATATTGGTACTCCATTTATACAGCACTTTCCCACCTTACAAAGACCTCAAAGCGCTTTACATTCAACTACTCGTTCATCATCATCATTCATTCATCATCATCACCTAACTGATGCATCAGGAGCAACTGAGGGTTCAGTATCTTGCTCAAGGATACTTCGACGTAGTCACAATGGCATGGGATCAACCCACAAGCTCTGGGTTGCGAGATGACCACTCTACCACTGAGCCTTGCCGCCCCCACGTAATAGCAATTTAAACTAAAAATAGACCACAAATTATGATGCTAAAAACTGGAAGATGGTCACAGCATTTCAAACACAAATATAATGTAGACAGTATTTTGCCATATGAAAAAAAAAGGACTTGGGTTTTCAGCGAATCGTGGGCAGATATGATTCCTACCAAGACCTGCTTATAGGGGACTTTAACGCCAAACTGAAGATATGCAGGGTTATACTGCAGTCGTTCACACAAAACACATACACGTATTGTTGTATGTTCTAATGGCGTCATGGTTTATAATTACCACACTGTTAATTGTGATTCGCCCAATTTGTTAGCATTAAGCTAGCTAACGTTTATTAGAGAAAATTACCGTATTTTTCGGATTATAAGTCGCAGTTTTTTTCATAGTTTGGCCGGGGGTGCGACTTATACTCTGGTGCGACTTATGTGTGAAATTAACACATTATTATATCATTTCACATGTTATTTTCACACTAAACCGCAAGAGGGCGCTCTAGGCCTGTGTTGATAAGTTTAACATTGCCGGTAGAAGAGGAAGCGGCGTATCGTCTACCTCCCGAGTTGGGGGAGTTGTTTAAAAGTGACACCGAGGATGAAGATTTCATTGGATTTAGTGATTTAGAGTAAAACTGATAGTTTTGTAAACTTGTTAGCATGTTCTTTATGCTAGAGTTATATGAATAACTTGTAGTGATGGGAACATAATTCACCCACGGAACGTTGGGACGAAGGGAGAGTTCCGGGTGGGAAGGTTTTGTTATGTGGAAAAGGGGAGTTAGCCTGTTAGCTTCTATCTGAGTGGGGAGTTGCTGTTAAGACCTCAGAAACTGATGTCAATAAAACGCCAGCCTTTGGCTCCGTGCTTCAACACTCCGCCTCCGACTCCCGTCACTGCTCGCTACAAACTCTTAATATGTTACGTCGTTACTGACATTACCAGGCATGTCAGTCATGTAACGTTAGTATACCGTACGCTTATTCAGCCTGTTGTTCTCTGTTTTATTTTAATTTTAAATTGCCTTTCAAGATGACATGTATGTTTTTGGTGTTGGATTTTACCAAATAAATTTCCCCCAAAAATGCGACTTATATATGTTTTTTCCTTCTTAATTATGCTTTTTTTTTGGCTGGTTCGATTTATAATCGGAGCGACGTATAATCCGAAAAATACGGTACATGTTTTGGTTGAACGTGAATCTTGAAACAAGCACACGTTACATGTATACTTTTTCGTGTGCCTGCAGATTTTTCCAACTTTCTAACTCTCGGTTGGGGAAACGGCGCTTCATTGGACCGGCTAACACTTCCTGAGACAAACATTAGACACACTAATTGGAGGACCGGGAATAAGGTCATGTAGCGTACGCAGCATTTACACGCTCTGCAAAGACCGCCGCACTTCATTGGTCACAAAGCCGGACGAGGTAGGGTGGGAAAAGCTCTCGGGCACCCATCTCCCATTCTTTCTCTCATTTCATCAAGGTCCATTTAATGTTTTCGACACAACTATAGAAAGTTCAAATAGTTTTTTTTTTTTTTTTGTTATGAGTGCAAATGTGTTTTGGGCTTGTAGTGTTACTGATGCTGGTCATTGCCTTTTCGGAAGGAGAACATTATTTCCTGGACTTCCTTTCTCAAACACGCCGTTGAATACTTGCTCATAATACCACCTAAATACCTCCTCGACCGCTTCTAACGCTAGACACAAGTCGTAGTCACACTTCCGGAACACACCTGAGTTACTGATATCCCATCATAAGCACTCTTGTGACTACATCAGCGAATACATTCAGGCAGAGCAGCTCGTGCGATTCAAGATGAATCCATGAGGAAACCTTAAATGTGAGTCAGGCCCACAAAGGGAAAGGAAGAGGGGGGAAAAAAAAAAAAAAGTGTTTTACTCATGGTCAGCTTCACAGCACATTGGTGTGTTGATGGACTTCTTACTATTGGCAAACAAGAGAGCATTTAGAAAAGAATGCTTATGAAAAGTGAGCACGTATTAAAGCTTTTTTTTTTTTTTTCACAGCATAAAATGTAAATGAGCGATATTTGTGTGAGGAGTGTCCTCCGATCCGTTGCGTCACAGCTCTTTTTTTGCATAAAATATCGGTCGAGTCCTGATTGAAAATGTTTATATAGATCTAGATATATATATATAGTTTTCCTCTGTTTCATAGTAATTCTTCTAAAAGTTTTCACAGGCAAGGGTTCAGAGTTTGTCCCGTCTTGTCATACGAGTACAGTTAATAGCTCCTCGGTCGAGGAAGCGACGGTGCATACGTTTGGGGCGGGGCGGGAAGATTCCTAAGGCCCCTCCCTTTTTTAAAAGTGGGGGGAATTCAGGCCACGCCCCTGATGGGGAAGCGCCTCCCTCTCATTGCTATGAGGAGTCCTGGTGGACTGCTTTGCCTCCGTTCATGGTGGGGGTCCCTGAGCTCTTCCGGGAGCGGTGCTTGTCCTCGATCTCGTGCAGCGACGGCTCGCGGTACATGCAGACTGCAGAAATGAAGAAATGAGAAGGTAAAGAGCGAAGTTAAGAACTCACCCAAAACAGACTGGAAAGTATCATACAAATAATAAAGATTTAAAGGGGACGTCAAACCAAAATATATATTATTTTGACAATAATATGTTTTATACAACAACACTGGTCTAAATATGGTATTCTGGTTAATATTGCTATAAACAGCAAAATCCAGCCATTTTAATCCATCTCGTCGGCGGCGGCCATTTTGCCACTAGCTGTCAACTGAAGATGACATCAATGTTGCTCACGTCTCAGGGAACAACCAATCACAGCTCAGCTTTAGAAAACAGGTGAGCTGTGATTGGTTGTTGCCTGAGCAACTGTGATGTCATCTTCAGTGGCAAAATGGCCGCCCCCTGAGATGGATAAAAATGGCTGGGTTTTGCTTCGTAACTCTGATTCCACAAAAGTAATATTAATCAGAATGTAATGTTTAGACTAGTGAGGTCATATATAACGTTATTGTCAAGAAATGTTTAAGGTTGACTTCCACTTTAAGATGAACTTTTTTTTTCCACCAATAATTTATTTCATGCATAATGGATGCTGACAAAATATAACATGAAATCCCAACAAGAACACATTACACATCCATCTTTACAACAAACACAAAAAAGTAAGCGAGTTCATTTTCCATCCCCGACTTAGGTTTTTAGGTAACACTTTATAATAACTATCCGTTATAAGTAGTTCATAGATCATTAGTTGATTGTTAATTAATGAGTTGTTAATGACTTATTAAATGTTTGTTAACTGTTTGTTAAGGATTTATACTTATGACTATAAACAGTTAATATGTCATTATTAAACTGTTAGTTATTGAGTTATAAATGACTTGTTAACTGTATATTAATCATTTGTAACTATATATTATAAATTAGTAAGACTAAGTTAACAAACTATTAGTAAATTACTTAATAATGACTTGTTAAGTATCAGTTAATAGTTTATATCTGTTATTAGGACGTTATTCTAAAGTGGTAGCTATTCCTCATTTATTAACTGTTATTAAATGAGGAACAGTTGCAACTTTACGATAATATCCCAATAGTATAAATTCGCTACTTACTAGGGGTGTGAATGCAGTTTGTATTCAAACCTAATTGTGTCGTTGGCCTTTTCTGCTCAGTTTTTCTCTTTTCTGTTATCTCTGCTAAACTGCCTAGTACCTGACGATTCGATTCGTATCACGATTCACAGGTCACGATTCGATTCGATACCGATTAATCCCGATACGAATTTATAAGTCGATTGTTGCGATTTTTTTTCATTCAAATTTAGAAAATACTAATCAGTAAGCTTGTAGAGTGTAAGATTTATATGAAAATGTATTATTTATTTATCTGAAATTTCAGTCTTATAGAGGTTGTAATCTGTTTCATGTTTGAACAGCATTAAAATAAAATATTAAGGCTTAATGTTCCGTTCATATAACATTCTTCCATGCTCAAGGTGTGAATCCTAAAAAAAAAAAAAAAAAAAAAAAAAAAAAAAAAAAAATCGATTCTGCCGATTATTGAATCGATTCGAGAATCGCGCGATGTAGTATCGCGATATATCGCCGAATCGATTTTTTTTTTTTTTAAACACCCCTACTACTTACTAATATTTAACTTATATATTAGCTAATTCTTTACATAGTAGATGTTAACCATCTACTAATAACTATGAAACTTTGTCAAACAACAAACAGGTGGAACAAGTTGAAAGTACAGAATTTGAAGGTGAAATTTAAAATATAAAATTACTATGCCTTACCATGCCTAAATATCAATTTTCCGTACCATTGAACTTTTTCCACTCATGTGCTCCTCTACAAAGTTTCACTGGTATAGTATTAGTAGATGGTTAACAAACTATTAACAACTGCTGTAAAGAAGTGAGTTAATCTACAACTTAAATATTAGTTATTACTCTATTTATGTTATTGGGACGTTATTCTAAAGTTGCAACTGCTCCACATTTACTAACACGTAATAAATGAGGAATAGTGGCAACTTTATAATAACGTCCCAATAACCTATACAAACTATGAAGTAATACTTATCAAGTCATTAGTAAGTAATTTTCTAATAGCTTGTTAACGATGTATTACTAATTTATAAAATATAGTTATGAATAATTACTATACAGTTAACAAGTCATTTAGAGCTCAATAACTAACAGTTTAAAAATAAATTTTTTACTATTTATAGACATCATTTTAAAACCTTAACAAACAGTTAACAAACATTTAATAAGTCATTAATAACTCATTAATTAACAGTTTACTAATGGTCTATTAACTAGTTATAACGGGTAGTTATTATAAAGTGTTACCGGTTTTTATTATTAATTCTGTTTCAACTTGACTGATGAGATTTAGCTTGTGGAATTATGATACAGAACCGGCAGTGGATGGATAATCAATGGCATTAAAAGCACAATATTCTAAAGTTGTTGTTGTTGTTTTTTTTAGGTTTCAGGGAGAAACTGTTTAGTGTGTCCAGCAGCACGGAGAACAATAGACGAGGATAGACACGCTCTATTGTTCCCTGTTGTCGTGCAATTTGTTATGAGACAGTAAATGGAGGGTGAAGGGACAAATATGGATTTTGTTGGCATACGACGGAGCCTCTAAAAGCCAACACGGTCTACCTTGACCTCTCATATGTTGGGGAAATAATAGAAAGGGGAAACTGTCATCTTAAGACCTTTATAAAAGGTACAGACGCTTTTAAAGTAATATTTAAAGGCTCTGTAAAGTGATTACAGAGAGTTGTTTCGAAATATAAACAAGTTTGCTTTAGAGCGCCTCATTGTTGGCTGTGAGTGTGCGCATGTCACCCAGTGAAAGGTGAAAGAGCGACAAGGATAGATTTAAAATATATCTATCTATGTTTAAGTCCAACTTGACTACAAGCATTTGGATCATGGCTTCGACCTGGCATGACAGCTTTAGAGCGCCTCGTTGTGGGCTGTAAGTGCATGCAAGTCACCCAGAGAAAAGTGGAAGAGTAAAGAGGACAGATTTTTTTTTTCAGTCAGACATGGTGTGGTCCAGAACTTTGGGATTGACATGGCCGCTTTAGCGCGCCTCATTGTTGGCTGCGAGTGTGCGCACATGTCACGGAGAGAAGATGGAGGAGTGAGGGGGGGACGGGGGAGCCAGACATGACAGCATGTATGGATTTATAACAAAACTCTTCTCTGTGGTGTGTTAAATGTACAAGACGTGTTTATTTTCACTTTGCAGAGATTTTGCACATTCTTAACTCATTTACTCCCAATAACATGTAAATACGTTTTTTTAATGTTCTAAGTGTCCCAAAGACGTATTTATACGTTTTTTTGTTTTGTTTTTTTATGTTAAAGCATAAACATAAACAGCATAAACAGAAGGCTTTGATGCAGCCTCTCAACTGCAAAGAACGGTTGCAGAAATGGTAGTTATTACACAAACGGCCAGCAGGTGGCAGCAGAGCAAAGGAGATCAACCAGGGCCATGTTGAAAAAAAAAAGCTCAATTACTCACAATTCTAAATATACTTGTGAAAATTGACTAAACTTAGCTATAATCTAATGCTAATTGCTGCAAAACAGAAACAGATAGAAACATACTTTTTTTCCCTGATAAAAGAAGAGACTTTAATCTTTCTTTTGATAGGTTCCATGTTTTTATAATCCAGTAAAACAGCCGGGAGCGAACGGGATTGCGAAATGTGAAAATGGCTGGGAGTGAATGAGTTAACAGCAATTAACAGGGTATTTGGCGTTAGAGGTATTTATTTATTTATTTATTTATTTATTGATTTATTGATTGATTGATTAATATATATATATATATATATATATATATATATATAGCCTTTTTCTTCATTAGGGTCATGATTGAGCAGAAGCCAATCTCAGCTGTGTTTTGGACAAGAAGCTTTCAGTATTTTGTAGGTAAAACCTTAAAAAGGGAATTGCAAGCAACAATAATTGATTCTATAAAATGTCACAAATCAGAGTCTTCTTTTAGTGTTACCTTCAATGGGCCTTGGTACAAAGTGAGAAGAGGGTTTGGTCTTCTTGACCCGATTGCCTTTCATGACTTGTCCCTCCTTGGTGAGGCCGAGGAACCAGGCCCGGCCCGACTCCTGCTGTCGGTACACAGTGGACGAGTAGATCACGTAGTAGTTCTCGAAAACCGACTCCTTGAACTTGCATTCCGGCGTGAACATTTCCTGTGAGAGTGGAACACATACGGTACTGTGCTTATATTGATCACAAATCAAGGGTTGCAGATGGACAAATGGGCATTCTTGTTTTGTTTTTTTTATTTTAAACACTAGGTATGTAACGATATCCAAACATATTATCACGATATGAAGGTCACGATACGATAATTATCCCGATATTGTGGTGGCGTTGGCGATATTTAAAAAAGGTCACAATATTGTAAAAAAGAGCTCATACAAACAAAAAGCACAATATTGTGCTTTTGTACATAACAGCAATGCATATAAACCACCTACAATCGCTAATAACACTATTGAGGCACTTACTTGCTAATGCAAGCACACATTGATCGCTTCACAAGAAAATTCGGTTCCCCTTCATCTGACAATTAGCAAAGATTTTAAACATAGAAGGCCAAAACATCCCTAATGAAAATTTAATTGCACTAATAAAATAGCCATTAGAGGGTGCTAGATCTGCACAAATGGAAATCAACCTGACTTTTGTAATAGATGTGTTCCTTTTAAATTTTGTGAACATGACGACGACGATATTGTGGCAGTTTTAATATCACGATATCACGATATTGCCCTGATCGTGACATCGCTGTTAAACACACTATAACCAATTCATGTAGCAATTATACATCATAGTCGTTGCTATGTGAAAAACACTTATGCCCGTTAATTTATTTATTTTTTCATTATTAATGTTTTTGGAGTGAAATTGAATGTAGACATCACAAAAACCTAAAAATAAAAAAATGGGGGAAAAAAATGGACATAAGTGTTTTTTCACATAGCAGCAACGAGGTACAACGGCAAACTCATTCGAAGTGGCAAAAGCCACCATTTTGCTTCCTCACTCAAAATGGGCTCCCATCACAAGCACGCGAACATTGCCAAGGTCAGCCGACGTACACACACAAACGCACGCGTCCTTGGGAGTCCAAAAAGAACGATGCGTGCGGGCAACAATGGCAGATTTGTATCGCTTCACGTCATTATCAAAGCAGCACGTCAAAGAGAAAGTCAATAAGTTGCGGGAAAGACGGAAAGGAGGCGGCATCGGCCCCGCCGTGACAGAGCGGAGGAGCAAATAATGATGTCGTGTTATGTGAGGACACGTGTTTCTAATTCAGCTCTGTGTATGCGCGTCATCCCACCGGTACACTCGTTCGACTGTCGACTTTTCTTCTGGCACTTCCGCCCACTTCCTCATCTCCATTGTCCAACAAATACCGGGACCGAGCAGCCGGTTGAGTAATGCAATCAGTTTTAACGACACCTTGGCGAAGGTTCAGTCGTGAAGAATTTCACTTTCACCTTCTCCCGGGAGTTCCTGCCCCAAACTACTCCATCACTACAGCTTTCCCACGCCCTCAGAATGACTCTTATTCACTGTTCCCGCTGTTGCAACATCATCACCTGACTCTGCTTGGCTACAAATACTACACAGTAAATTCTGTAGAGTCAATTTTACTCTAAACTAGGTCTATTTGGCAACACTTTAAATAGAGTAAAATTTACACTTGGAAGAGAGTTAAAAAAAAAAAAAGAAAAAAAAAGTCACTCAAGGGTCAAGGAACAAACTTACAACTTCATGTTGGGAGACAGCCAATCTACCCCCTGAGTCACGCAGTTCCTGCTGTGTGCTACTGCTAGTATATCGCTCGTGTCAGCTGGAATCTTCAAAACTCCAAGACCAAAAACTTTGGTGTCCTCTTGGACAAACAAGTAGTACCATATTTTCCGCACTATAAGGCGCACCTAAAAGCCTTCAATTTTTTCAAAAGCTGACCATGCGCCTTTGTGCGCCTTATATATGGATCAATATTGAGCCGCGACAGGTCTCGCTGTCAAGACGCTATTCGGTGACCCTGCACGATCGGTGACGCGCATGCGCAGAAAATCCCGCCATCTTGGTTCACTAGCTAATACTAATACTTTACCTCAGAGAAAATAATAAAACAGCTGTTTATTCATTTTGGGAGTGAATGGAGTTGTCAGAAAGCTGGTTTGTAATCTATTAATAAAGTTTGACTGACCTATCTGACTGTTTTGTTGACATTCCCTTTAGCGCAGCACCATCTAATGGATGCATAACGTAACCCCAGCCTCCACTGTAGCGCCTTATATATGATTTTTTATTTTTTTTTTAAATATATCATTCATTGAAGGTGCGCCTTATAGTGCGGTGCGCCTTATATATGGAAAAAGTTTTAAAATATGTCATACATTGAGGGTGCGCCTTATAATGAGGTGCGCCTTATAGTGCGGAAAATACGGTAAGTTGGGCAAACAAGTAGTGGCATAGCTCAGGCGGGAGTGTGGCAGTCTCCCAAGCTGAAGTTGTTAGTTTTCAATTCTTTATTTTGCTCTTTTCCAAGTGTAATTTTTACTCTATATCTATTTGGTCCCACTCAATTTACTGTGTACATTATAATGTCGTACAAATGCTACATTAATCTATCTTTAATTAACTCTTTTACTGGCACACGTTATCAAAAAAGAAAAAATATGACAAAGGCTTTGATCATTTCCGTCATCCTTGAAAACGTTCTATTTCATCAATTTTCATCAGATTTCATCACGTTTCATTGTAATTTCATACACCTGCAGCCCATTGAAAAGAGATATAATGCTGCCATCTGCTGGCCATACTTAGTGAGTGTTTTTGATTCCACAACCCATTGATCAGGCAGCGGTGCACTTTGACATTGCACGGTCCATTGATTAAAAAACAAAAAAACAAAAAAAACGTAGTTGACGTCATTTAACGTTTATGGCGGCATACATCGTGATTTTACTAATCGTCATAAAACGTTTTTGGCGCTCAAAGAGTTAAAAAGGAAGTCAAACCCAAGTTGTTGGTTTTTTTTGTTGGTTTTTTATGTAGCCCCACTAGCAAAGTGAAGAAGAACAAGTCTTTACCTTGAATATGGTCTTTTTCTTACAAAGAAATCATCAGGATGTGGGGAAATTTTTTGTGGTTTGATAAAACTCAAGCTAAGATTTGGTCAAGACACCAAAAGTTCCAATATTTATGCCGCAAAAACAACACTGTGCATCATCACAAGAATACCATAGCCACAGTAAAGTACAGCGGTGGCAGAATCATCTCAAAGCAGCAGTCAACCCATGCATAAATGGATTTAATACGAACATATTCATCTTCCAAATGTACCCTGGCTCTCCTCTTTATCTGAACCAGACACCTTAAAAATGAGTCAAGTTATATTTGTGCAGATAGACGTAGTTGATGCGGAACAGATGCTTTGCTTTTATGGAGCCTGGTCTCAATTTATTGGGGACATATTATGGAAAATCGACTTTTTTAATGGCTTGTATACAAATAGTTGGCTCTGTGGTGTGCCTGTCCACCCATGAAGTGTGAAATGAAACCGCCACCTAAATCTTTTGCTATCTGCCTAGTTCTGAAAATGTGTCCGTGAGCGAGCTGTTCGGCACTTCTGACCCATTTTTACGTCATGGTGGACTTCATTTAAATAATAGCCCACCAACAACAACAACAACAACAACGGTGGTACGCCGCCCGTGACAATAGCATTAGGGTCCGCTAAGTGAGACGTGCTGGATTGCTTGATTGCGACAGCGTACTTATAGTCAGAGAATTTTAGAGAGATTTTAAGTCGTCATGGTGAGACTTAAAGGCGTCGTGACAAGATTTGAAGTCGTGCTGGGATTTGAAGACGACGACTTTAAACCTTGTCTGTCATGACTCGAGTCATCCAGGAGTAATGTTTGGGTCTTGTCTCATGTCTGGGGTCACGCCAGTTAAGTTTGAGTAGAGTTCATGACCGTGCGCCAGAGTTCACGACCCGTTACGTGTCTGTTTTGGGTATTGATGTAACAGTATCCAGTTTCAACTAGTTTTAGGCTATGTGATGTCAATCTTTGATCCTTTAGGGATCTTTTATGCTCTATCACGTTTGTTGATGTCAGGAACTGTAATATGTAATTACGGGTCTGAGAAGTGTGTGTGTTTTGCCGGATTATTGCTCAACTGTTCCTGTGTACCGCTCTCTTAGTTTCTGCTTCTCAATGTGAATAAATGGATAAAATCTTATTTGTGTCTGCGCTTGGGATCCAACCCCTCAGCACACAACATCGTCATGACAAGATTTAAATATTGTCTTGTCGTCACTTGTTGGCCCTGGTTGATCTCCTTTGCTCTGCTGCCACCTGCTGGCCGTTTGTGTAATAACTACCATTTCTGCAACCGTTCTTTGCAGTTGAGAGGCGGCATCAAAGCCTTCTGTATGCTCTAGCATAAATAAAAAAAACAAAAAATGTATAAATACATCTTTGGGACATTTAGAACATAAAAAAAAACGTATTTATACGTTATTGGGAGAAAATGAGTTAATGACTTCATGGTTGCTCAACTTTTTTTCTGCTCCAAGGCTCAGGCGCCACCACCAGTTGTAATGTTAATGAGAGCTGTAATCATGGGACCAGTCGTATACAGTAGGCTGGTGTATACAGTCGTTCACGTGTATAAGACAGAATCAGGCTAAAAATGTGCTTTCATTCTGTGGGGGGTATTTTTTGACAGAGGCATGTCCAGACACCTGGAAATTGCTTTAAATCGTTTGAAAAAAAAAAATAAAAAATTACACCCCCCACGCTCCGTCTTTATCTGAAGAAGACACCTTGAAAATGAGTCAAGTTGTATTTGTGCAGATAGCTGTAGCGATGCAGAACAGCTGGATTGGTTCTACACAGCCTAATCTCATTTTAAAGCAGGATTTGTGTGTTTGTGTGTGTTCGCAATATCTCCTGCAGGTTTCTGTGCCCTTTTAAAGTTGTCCAATTCCAATTCCCGCTGGAGGTGACCATTTATGGCATTAACGTTTGTGGGGGGGTGTGCGTGTGCGTGTGTGCATGTGTGAAGTCACAGAAAGAATTAAAGTACAGCGAGTCAAAAAAAAAAAAAAAAAAAAAAAACCCGAAAGGTTGAGGATTTAAATTAAGTCGACATATTGTTTCTGCTTGTTACATTTGCTCGATGATGCACAACAAGCAATCCAAAAAAATTGTATAGGTTTTCAGTTCACATATACTTCCTTATACTTATTTGTGGTATTTGTGCACTTTCTACGATACTCTTAGATGCCACAAGATTGCCCCAATAGCACTATGTAAATAGGAATTGGTCTCAAGGAAGTATGAGAGCAAAGCTTTGTATGTTGGCGAGGACCCTGGGTTGATAGTGGCAGTTCGGAAACGCCATTTATTAACTCATTCGCTCCCAACCATGAAGTGTTTTCCTGGATTTTGACTGATTTTGCAAGGCCCGCGAAATATTATGTTCTATTGCTATAAAAATATGGAACCCACCAAAAGAGAGATTAGAGTCTCTTCTTTTATCAGGAAAAAAAAGTATATTCCTATCTGTTTCCGCTGTGCAGCAATTAGCAATAGAACATAGCTAAGTTTCATCATTATTCACAATTCTGCTTAGAACTGTGGGGAAATCAGCTTGTTTTGGGTGGCCTGGTTGATACTCTGCTGCCACTCAACCATTTTCTGTAGTAGAGAGACTGCATCAAAGCCTTCTCTATGCTCTGGCAAAAAAAAAAACTACGAAAAAACGTAAAATACGTCTTTGGGACACTTAAAACATTTAAAATATGACGCATTTATTGGCAGTACGGCCCAGAACTGCCAAAATTCTAAATAAATGAATGGCTAAATAAATAAATAAATGACTAAATAAATAAATAAATGACTAAAAGTGAAAATAAAAACGGATTTATTTCCATTTATATATATCTTTTTTTATATAATTTTCAAATTATATTTTTTTTATATTCATTTTTATTTTCACTTTTAGTCATTTATTTATTTAGTCATTTATTTATTTTGAATTTTGGCAGTTTTGGTACTCCATAATTTTTGACCACTAGAGGGCAGTACAACAAACTGTGAACACAACATTGACATTAACTCTTTCACTGCCACACGTGATCCGAAAAACAACCCCCCACAGTGCCAGCCGATTTTGAGCATTTAAACTCACCTTTCAAGGCAAACAGAAGATTGCTTGCTCTTACTACATATACAAGTTGCGCACCACATGAAAGATCGCATTCCATTCTTTCATTCCGTTCTTCAGTAATCATCATTTGAAAATAGGCAATTTAAGTGAAATTGATTAAAAAGCAAAAAGGAAAAAGGAAACATTTTCTCTGCAACAGTGACTTTGACACAAACTAATATGTTTTGTTTCGTGACGCTCTGTGAATTAGGTTTAATGTGACAATGGCTTTGATCATTCACGTCATCCTTGAAAACGTTCCATTTCATCAGATTTCCTCATGTTTCATTGCTATTCCAAACACAATTGAAAAGAGATAAAATGCTGCCACATCTGCTGGCCATAATGTTTTTGATTCCACAGCCCATTGATCAGGCAGCACTGCACTTAGACGTTGCTCTGCCCATTGATTAAAACAAAACAACAACAAAACAAAAAAAACGTATGTGACGTCATTTAACGCTTATGGCGGCATACATCGTGATTTTACTCATTGTTATTAAACGTTTTTGGCGGTCAAAGAGTTTTAAATTAATTAAACGCACCGATAGGAATAAAACTCCCATCTCCATTTCGGCTATGAGACAAACAGTACTCAGCAGCTAATTGTGTTGTTTATCTGTGTGTATTCATCTCATTGGTGTTACAAAGTATGGACTAATTAAAAATAAAGGCTGCCATATGTCGTCTTAAGAGGACGCATGTGTGTGTGCGTGTATGTGGGCACTATGCTCACACAGCATTTCACAGCTCAGGGTTGACAGCTTGATTCACCGCCCGATCATTCCTAAAAAGACGCAAGCGTGCAAGGCAAGCACCGTAAAGGACTTTGCGAAGGTGAGGTCATTGAGATCAGCGCAATATGGACACCTCTGGCGGGTCGGCAGCAGGGAGGGCAGGATCGAGTTATCTGGGACCTGCGGACGTTGCGTCAAAACGTGCACAAGTCTCTATCTGGGCTGGGGATCGGCGGGTCACGTCCTGCCTGTCTGGCGCGCCCGCGCGAGCGTGTGTGGAAGGCAGACAATGACACAGTGAACACCATCGGGTATCGACACGTCTTCATCTGTTATAAGCCCAAATCAGGTCAAACACATTACAGCAGTGGTTCTCAAAATGGGGTCCGCGAGCTAAAATTAAGGGAGCCGATAAATTAGTATGCCGTCCATTTTTTAGTGGCCCACGACATTATGCTAAAAATGGCATTTTTCTCAGTTCAAATAAAATAGGGAGGGTGTTAAAAAACACCGGTGCTATTAAAAGTTACTTTAGTTTACTAAAACAAGTGAAATAACGAAGACTAAAATTCCAAAAACAATTTAGTTCACGAAATACAATAAAAATTAAAATGTTTCTTAAAAAAAACGAAAACTAGCTGAAATTACATTTTATGTTTACAAAACTAACTAAAATATAATTACAGCAAAAATGTCCTTCGTTTTAGTCTTTGGTGTGATTTTTAGTGGATTTGTTTTGATATCAACCGGAATAATGAAGTTTGAAAGTATGTCACACATAAGTGACGTCATCGAGCAACAGCCAATAGAAAAGCACCTTCAGATGACGTCGCTCCCACGCTGTTTTTTAAATATTGCGCATTAATACTAATACTGAAACTAACTAAAACTAAGCATTTATTCAAGAACTAAAACTAATAAAAACAGAACAACCCTGAATACTAATAACTAACAAAAATAAAACTTTTCAAAACTATAATAACACTACTGCGATATTACAAATAAAATTGGTTTATATACTGTAGCCTTTTTCTAAATATGCAAAAGCACAAATAAATTATTTGGAAATTTTTTAGGACTAAACACAATTTCTCTTCATAACATTATGTGGCCCTTGCATCCTTCTGATTTTCTGTATGTGGCCCTCAAATGAAAAAGTTTGGACACCGCTGGTCTATAGACTTCAATTGGAAATTTTAATAAACACAAATGTTCACTGTCTGCCATACAGCTGCTTGTTGTTGAACTAGCGCTACCACCATTTCGCATTTATTCTCACAAGTCAAAGCAAAAAAAAAAAAAAAAAAAAAAAAAAAAATCATTTGGATCACTTGTACAGAAGTCAAGGTACTTCTGTACGAAATTACATTTAAATTGATTTGGCTCATTTCTTTCTCCTGTTTAAAATGTTCATAATATAATATGATAGTTATGTTTACCGTAATTGGCAAAATTTCTCTACTGTTAAAGGTGCCCGGACCAAAAAGTTTTCGGAAACCCTAAATCCCAAATATGAGAGCACTGTACTGCTCCTCAGGAGCTGTCACGCCACAGCGTCCCCTCCAAGCAACGCGGGCGCAAAGGACATCATCACTCCTTGAGCTTGGCTTGCTTGGACTTACTTGTGTTGCGTGTGGACGAAAAAAAGCTCTTGGGAATGATAAGGGCAGCGTGGACGTGACTTTGAAGTCTGACAGTGCACCTTGTTTGCCGATGACTGAGTGGGAAAAATGAGGTGAGGAACGCGGGTCGCAGTCTCTCATGATTAATGAAATCTCCTTAATGGATTTGCGCGAAGCGCACAATGAAGAGGAATAAACAGCGAAAAAGGGAGTGCGGCACGCTCACACTCTAAAATGCACGCCAAATGGTTCACCGACCGAGTCGCTTTGTATGAGAGGAATGCGTAATGAAGCGTAGTTGTTAATGCTTACAAAAAGAATGGCGGGGGAGCCACATTTCAGGGCTAATAAACAGAAGAGTGATTACAAAAATGCATATGAGGGTCATCTTGAAATTGCTGTTGTTGTTGTTGCCGTGTACAATTTGCAGCTTTCCTCAATACTGGCTGAGAAACACTCTTAGACTACTGAATAAGTAAAATAAATAAATAAATAAATAATAAATAAATGTTACTTTAAGTCAGGGGTGTCCAAACTTTTTCATTTGAGGGCCACATACAGAACATCAGAAGGACGTAAGGGCCACATAATGTTAAGAAGAGAAATTAGGTTTAGTCCTAAAAATTGCACAAATCATTTATTTGTGTTTTTGCATATTTAGAAAAAAGCTACAGTATATAAACCAATTTATTTGTAATATGGCAGTAGGGTTATTGTAGTTTTGGAATTTTGCATTTTAGTTAGTTTTTATTACTTTAGTTCTTCATAAAAATGCTTAGTTTTAGTTTAGTTTGATAGTTTCAGTTTTAGTTTTGTTTTTTTTGTTTTTTTTTTAAATGTGTGTTACTTGTGCGCAATATTTAAAAAACACCACGTCATCTGAAGGTGCTTTTCTATTGGTTGTTGGTAGATGACATCATTTCTGTGTGACATACTTTCAAACGTCATTATTCCGGTTGATATCAAAATAAATCTACTAAAAATCACATTTAAAATCATCCCCAAAGGCTCATGTATTAAATTAATTACAAAAGACTAAAACGAAATACATTTTTGCTGTAATTATTGTCAGTTTTAGTTAGTTCTGTAAATATAAAATGTAGCTTCAGTTAGTTTTTGTTTTTTAAAAAGCATTGTGTTTTTTATTTCGGTAACAATATTGTTTTTTTTAGTTTTTCATTAGTTTTAGTTAACTAAAATTACCTTAAATGGCACTGATACCCTCCCTTCTTCCTTTGACCATCTCCAAACATTTTTGTTTTACTTATTTTATTTGAATTGAGTCAAATGCCATTTGTAGCATATGTCGCGGGCCACTGAAAAATGGACGGTGGGCCGCAAATGGCCCCCGGGCCGTAGTTTGGACACCACTGCTTTAAGTCTTTTAGAAACCCCCCTAAAAAAAAAAAAAAAAAAAAAAAAAAAAACACCAGTGAAAAGCTGAAAACTATTCGTGGGGAAAGAAAAAACAGAAAAAACAAAAAACATTAAAAAATTATATTATAAAAGGGTGGAAAAAGCCTTCTTAAAATAATAAGTCATTATTTCAGATTTTTCATAAACATTTGCACCATGAGGAGATTGAGGCAAAATAAATTGCAAAAAAAATGACTTAGACAATTATTTTAAGAGAGTGACGCATGCAAATTTGTAGGTACCAAACTGTGAACATGCATCCACTGTATTTTTGCTTTAAGTTGTAATATCACCATTCACCACTAGTAGGCAGATATGGCGTCGTTGCACTTATATTGTCATATATTACAACACCAGTAGGCTTGATCATTTTTTTTTTTCCCCGGCTGTGGAATTATATGCAGCGTAAACATAGTACCTCCAAAAATATTAACATTTTGAGTGAGTTGATTTTTATGGAAAAAAAAAAAAAAAAAAAAGAGTTCTTGCACTTAATAACAGTTTGCTGTTCAAGCAGTTTTGTGCCGTCCTTGAATGGTAATTTTTATGCAAGAGCGCCCTTTGCACTGGGGAAAAAAAAACAAAAAAAAATCACCGTATGTGGTTATTTTGTTGTTTGCTTCAAACCCTTTGTTGTTGGCTTAGGGCAGCTGATATTTTATACTTGACTTTATTGATCCCTTTGGGATGGCTCCCTCTTGGAAATTTACATTTCCAGCAGCAATAAGAACAGATAATAAAATAAAAAAAATAATTCAATCAATCAATAAATAAGGTTGTTACGCCAGAGATTGAATTAATAATAATAATAATAATAATAATAATAATAATAATAATATTAATAATAATAATAACAATGAAAAATAAAAATTCAATCAATAAATAAAGTTATTATTATGGAAATGAAATTTATTAAGAGCATGCACTTTGTATCTTGTCCAGCATGTAAGTTGCTCATCCCTGTCCTAGACGGATGATGCTATATTGTAAAGTTTTTTTTGGTTTGTTTTTTTTCGTCTACACGACCTGATGTGGGCAGAGCGCGGCATCAAAGGCCGTTGACCGTTTTGAGGATTCGCCATGATGACGAGTGCGCGAGGGCCTGTTAATTGCTGGCCGCAGCTCTAATTTACATCACATTTATATAGGACCGAGAATTGGCAAAGGGTATCGCTCACGAGTGCCGTTTCATTTTTCAGCTGGAAGCGAAAGAAAACACTGGGGAACAAAGCTGTGGAACAGTATATAAATGTGAATTATGGAGCATATATTAATGTTCTAACATTATTAATCCCTTCTGCAGTTAAATGTCATCTCAAATCTCAGGGGTTCTTAAGTTGGGGCTGTGAGATAAAAAATTCAGGAGTGGTGAAAATTGGGTTTGGCAGCTTTGAAAAGTACTTTTTTTTTTTTTTTTTTAAATCTGTTTGGGCCTCTCATCCATATTCATATCTACCCTATATTTTGTGCTTAAAAATGTTGACGTGCACGTGCAACATTAGTGCAGCTGTTTTGGTTGGCAATAGAGTTTTGTGAGCATGTAAAAAAATAGCGTCCATGGCTGATTGTAATTGCATCAAAGTAAGCAAAATTGTTTTGTTTCCCAAACTATATTTTGTATTTAAAAAAACAGATCACCAAACATACTCTACATGTCACAAAAGTATCAACACTGAAATATATATAATCCGTCTCAATGTACGCAAAACTTTACTTAATGGGTGTGGAATCTGAGTCTGTTAAACTGAACACACATGGACACGTACAATCCAGGTGCCCACTTTTCAGACCTGTGATCTGCCTGGTCAACTTTCTATCATCTGATATTAGAGGTCTGCTTTCAGTTTGTGTGCTTGGACCTCCAGCAAACCAGTTTCTCCTTCCACCATGTCAAAGACTGCTTAACTCTGCTTGTGTCTGCAAAAATACCTAAACAAAGTCTAGCCTGCCCCTGCACAGATTTCAACTGTGCCTTGCGCCAGACTTGCGCTAGTCAGGATGGTAAAAGTGCATTACCTGAAGTTCAAGTTTCAAGTTATAGGTACAATTAGTAGTAATTAGTTACTAATTACTACTAATCTAACTACTACTACTACTACTAACTAGTTTTACTAATTGGTGATTTAAGTAGAATTTCTTAGGAAATTGACTGACTATTGCCCAAAACAGTTAACTACTGACCAAACTAACTACATGAGAGAACCAATTATGAAAATCAATTTTGTCTAAAATCCCACTAATTAGTAACTAATTACTACTAATCTAACTACTACTACTACTAACTAGTTTTACTAATTGGTGATTTAAGTAGAATTTCTTAGGAAATTGACTGACTATTGCCCAAAACAGTTAACAACTGACCAAACTAACTACATGAGAGAACCAATTATGAAAATCAATTTTGTCTAAAATCCCACTAATTAGTAACTAATTACTACTAATCTAACTACTACTACTACTAACTAGTTTTACTAATTGGTGATCTAAGTAGAATTTCTTAGGAAATTGACTGATTGTTGCCCAAAACTACTGGCCAAACTAACTACATGAGAGAACCAATTATGAAAATCAATTTTGTCTAAAATCCCACAAAATTAAAAAGAAAAGAAAAAAACACTGATGAATATAGAGAGGATGGGGATGAAAAATAACTCACTCGTGTATTTACATGAAAAACAAGACAGATTATCTGTCATTTAAGCTTTCTCAATGACGAGAGTCATTAATCAACTTTACTGTGCCTTCCTGCGTTTAGTTTTCACAATTTCCTAATGATTCCACATCTTCATCTGCCCGAGTTACGTCTGTGATTATTGATTTGTGTGTCAGGTCCCTGCGAGAGGCGAGTGGTGACGTCGTTTGGCAGATGAAGAGAAACGAACAACAGCGAGATGGAATGGATATGAAACTGGGCTGCCAGCAGAGCTGCCTTGAACGCATTCAGAATCCTAATGAGTGTTGGCGACAGGTGTTCTTTGACTTTGTACCAGGCTGCAGAGGATTCTGGAAGGACTTCCATCTGAATTTGGGCCTGGGCCAGGAATGTACCTGGAAAAAACTTGGCCCTCAAGAAAATCCCAGGACTGACATGGAATCCCCAAGGTGCTCATTCATATTCCGTCAAGAATTCGGGTCAGGTATGGTCTAGACTGCTTTATTCTCTCACACCGCTTTTTCTTCTCACTCCCCACTTCTCTGTTTATCATCTGTCGGTCCCACGCCAAAGACTCAGCATGTGGTTTTGTGTGTTGACCTTGCTGAAGACCTTCCAGAGAAGACAGTGATGATAAATGACTGAAAGCAAACCACAAACACGTGCTGATGGTCAAGGAGGGAAAGAGCTGAATGGCAAAAAAAAAAAAAAAGCTTTTTATCTGAAAGGTTCTTCTTTAACTGTGAAATGATGTTTTGTAAATACTAGGGGCATAATAGGGATAATAATATAATAATAGGGATACTTCACCCATTCTAGCAATAAAAAGTTAATATTTTGTCTATAATTAATTTGATACTTTCATTATTTTTCACATACAGTTAGTACCTTTAAAAACACATTTTGCTGTCGACTGAAAATGACATCACAAGGGCTCAGGTAACCAATCACAGCTCACCTGTTTTCTTGGTTTGGTCATATGATATTCACAAGCTGAGCTGTGATTGGTTACCTGAGCCCTTGTGATGTCATTTTCAGTCGACAGCAAGTTGCAAAATGTGTTTTTAAAGGTACTAATTATACATGAAAAATAATGGAAATATCAAATTTGCTATTACAGGACTGTCTCAGAAAATTAGAATATTTTGAAAAAGTTCTTGATTTTTTGTAATGCAATTAAAAAAAACAAAAATATCATACATTCTGGATTTATTACAAATCAACTGAAATATTGCAAGCCTTTTATGATTTTAATATTGATGATTATGGCTTACAGCTTAAGAAAACTCAAGTATCCTATCTCAAAATATTAGAATATTTCCTCAGACCAAGTAAAATAAAATGCCATAATCAGCAATATTAAAACAATAAAAGGCTTGCAATATTTCAGTTGATTTGTAATGAATCCAGAATGTATGGCATTTTTGCCTATTTAATTGCATTGCAGAAAATAATGTACTTTATCACGATATTCTAATTTTCTGAGACAGTCCTGTAGACAAAATATTAATGTTTGACTGCCAAAAATGGCTAAATAGCTGTTTCGCCCATAAAATCTGGTGATCTCAGCTCAAGCTTTTTAGACAGAACTAATGAAGCAATGCGCTGAAAACTAACGCATACTGATACAAAACGTGACAGCCAAAAGCAGCATTTCATTTTGGCTCATTTTTTACCTCGAACAAAACTTAACCACTCTTTCTAACCTTCCACAACTTTGACTCACTCCTCCTTTTAGGGCCTTGAGTGAAGGTTTTACTGCGACGTATCATTTATTTCTGTGACATAAATAAGAAGCAGTGAATTTAGTCTGCCCGTTAAATTAAAAAAGAAAAATAATAAATGATAGGAGCAGTTACGCAAGATCAGTGGTGTCCAAACTACGGCCCGGGGGCCATTTGCGGCCCGCCGTCCATTTTTTAGTGGCCCGCGACATATGCTAAAAATGGCATTTGACTCAGTTCAAATAAAATAAAAACAAAAACGTTTGGAGATGGTCAAAGTAAGAATGGAGGGTCTCAAAAAGACAGGTGCCATTAAAGGCTATTTTAGTTAACTAAAACTAACGAACAAACTAAAATTCAAAAAACAATTTTGTTAACGAAATAAAATAAAAACGAAGATGCTTTTTAAAAAAAGAAAACTAACTGAAACTACATTTTATGTTTACAAAACTAACTAAAATAAAACTAACTATAATTATAGCAAAAATGTCCTTCATTTTAGTCTTTGGTAATTAATTTAATACATGAGCCTTTGGGAATGATTTTAAATGTGATTTTTAGTAGATTTATTTTGATATAAACCGGATAATGACGTCGCGCCCATGGTGTTTTTTAAATATTGCGCACAATACTACACATAAAAAAAATATATATACTGAAACTAACTAAACTAAAACTAAACATTTATTAAAGAACTAAAACTAATTTAAAAAAAAAACCCTAACAGAACCACACTGGAAACCAATTAAAACTAAAAAAAAAAAACTAAAACTCAAAACAAAATAAAAACTAAAAAATTCCCAAAAAATTCCAAAATTATAATAACCCTACTGCCATATTACAAATAAATTGGTTTATATACTGTAGCATTTTTCTAAATATGCAAAAGCACAAATAAATTATTTGTACAATTTTTAGAACTAAACACAATTTCTCTTCATAACATTATGTGGCTCTTGCGTCCTTCTGATTTTCTGTATGTGGCCCTCAAATGAAAAAGTTTGGACACTCCTGCTCTAAATGGATGGATGGTTAGCCCGAGCTAGATGAGTAGCTGGATAGAGATAGATGATAGGTCAGCCAACCGACAAGGAATATACGATATTTTGTGCAAAAGTCTTGGGCCACTATCAAACACTCGTTTTACTAATGCTGTAACTAGCGCAAAGAATTAAGATGCGAGTCAATAACAGAAAGCAGACAGCTCCACCAAAGAACACTCAGTGGAGCGTTGGTGCATTTTGCTTCTCCATCTGTTCGTTCGTTAGCAGGCTACTTCCTTGTTAATGGAGGATGACAAACAGATGGGCGGTACCATTATGATGTTCTCCACTGATACCACGAGTTACTCATGTGCTGAAACTAAATTCTTATACCCGCACATTTTGCCAGATGCTCACTGAAATCCTTGGCCTATGGTGGGGCACACAAGATGTTGTGACAAAACTGTCTATATTCTAACTTTGTGTCCTACTATTTGCTATTGGTGAATTCATTGCTGGGGGAAAAGGGGTTTAAAGTAGCACTAAGGAACTTTTCAACCTTAATAAAATATTTTCATAACTCTTCTGATGAAACATTAACTTAAAACTAGTTGAATGGTACCTTTGTCATGGGCTGCAGAGGTCTGTATCATTTTTACTGGCACTAAGCAACTTTGAGGAGGATGGTAGGAACACTCTCACACACAAAAAAAAAAACTGCAAAACGACTGAAAAGTTTTGTCTGAGGAGAGAAAAAAGAAAAAGGGAAGCTACCTGTCAAGGATCGACATTGGTTCAACTTTCACTCGCTGGTGTGAGCTCAAAAACGTCACAATGCGCTTGTCCTCATGGGAAATGTGGTCTTCCTTCAGGCATAACATTACCGTTTTTGAACCATATGGCACCGCCATAATCAACATAAACTGAAAGTTCCTTAGTGTTGCTTTAAGACGACAAATCTAAGAATTTTACGCAGTAAAATCCATACAGTATGTCAACTGAACGCCTACCTAACTAAATGCCTACCAAAAAAAAAAAAAAAAAAAGTAACAGCATATACTGTAGTTCTTGCATTGACAGACCGTAAAACCCCTGAAATGGTGGTCAGAAATACAAAACTGTGCCTGCTGGGGACAAACATGGGCACGGAGTGTGGAATAATATTCAAAATCAATAGAATTGTTTCTTCCACTGACGGATGGATGGATGGATGGATGGATGGATGGATGGATGGATGGATGGATGGATGGATGATGGCTAGCTAGCCAGCGAGTTGGATAGATAGCTAGCCAGCTAGATAGATAGATAGATAGATAGATAGATAGATAGATAGATGGAACGCTGATTCTTGCTGTGCTGTATAACAGCAAACTAGGTCATATTGAGAAGAATTTATGAATAATGGAAGGGGTATCTTCATTGTAGCTGCTCAGCTCCCACACACTAACAGGCCTAAAACACTCCACACAAGCATTATCAAGCCCGCTCACTCACAGCCTCATCAGCAAAAGCCTCAATCGGGCTCGAGCCAATCAACGCCTACCACTTAAACTGATGAACACCGGCGGTGAAAAGAAAAAAGAAAAAAAAAAAGCCAGCAGCTAGCTAAATGGCTTCCCAAAACTCCCGTCGCCTCGACGACGAGACAGAAAAGCAGCGGTGAGGGAAGCGTGACCAAAATAAGAGGATAGTTCACAATAATGAGCTCCCACGAGAGAGATTGCTGTGTATGCTTGAGATTTGAGGGAGAGAGTTGATAGTAAGACAATAAAACGAGCGCGTAGATGGGTGAGAGATGAAGCGCTTGTCAGATAGAGAACAGTATGGGCAAACAATAATAAACGCAAGTTGCATTGAAAGTTAAAAGTGAAGGGCTTATTATATGGCGTAAATGTGTGACCGCAAATGTTCCTCTTGAAGCGCATGTTAAATTCTAGGGCAGGGCAATTAATTGAATTCAGATCGTCAGATAAGTTCAGTGCATTGGAAAGTTGAAGTAATAAAGCTTTAGATGTGTTTGCACTGTTGTAATCTGATTTATGACATACTGACGTGTGTTTGTGCCAAATTTGCCAGACATTTTGTTAAGTTGAATTCTTGAAACTGTCTTTCATATTAATTCATGTGGTTTATTTGCTTTTATTTATTTAACCTATAAATCCAACACATTTATGTCCATCCATCCATCCATTTTCTTGACCGCTTATTCCTCACAAGGGTCGCGGGGGCTGCTGGCGCCTATCTCAGCTGGCTCTGGGCAGTAGGTGGGGGACACCCTGGACTGGTTGCCAACCAATCGCAGGGCACACAGAGACGAACAACCATCCACACTCACACGCACACCTAGGGACAATTCGGAGCGCCCAATTAACCTGCCATGCATGTCTTTGGAATGTGGGAGGAGACCGGACTACCCGGAGAAGACCCACGCGGGCACGGGGAGAACATGCAAACTCCACCCAGGAAGTTCCGAGCCTGGACTCGAACCGGAGTCCTCAGAACTGGGAGGCGGACGTGCTAACCACTCGACTACCGTGCCGCCCTATATATATATATATATATATATATATATATATATATATATATATATATATATATATATATATATATATATATATATATATATATTTGTACTTAATTTTTTAATTATATTTTTATATTTAGCCATTTTATTGATGTATTTATTTGTTTATTTATTTAGTCATTTATTTGTTTTGAATTTTGGCAGTTTTGGGCCGTACTGCCAAGTCGAAATGTTATTCAAATGAGGGGGCGGTCCTAAGCGTGTCTTGGGCTGTTCCAAACTGCCTGTCATTGGTCGAGTAAGCAGCTCGGCGAGCACGGAAGTCTCGCCGGCTTGCAATGGTGAGCTCCATCAATGGACGACTTATCTTGTCCACTGTCACCTCGACTTGTTGTCTGGCAACTCAAGTTATTTATCTAAGTTTGAATTTTGGCAGTTTTGGTCCTCCATACTTTGTGCGGTCACCGCACCAAAAAAACAACAACAAAAAACACTCCATTTTGACAAACATTTCCAGTGCGTGGCCAGAAAGGTCAAAATTGCATTTGCCGGCCCATAAAGCGGTGAATTACCAGGATGAATGGACTGTCATGGCTGGTAGGCTGAAAGCAGCCATTTGACCAAAAAGCACCGCTCAGCCTGTAATTCATAATAACGGTGACGCCGCCGGACGCAAATGACGCTATCACGAACCGGGTGCACGCAGGCCCGGTGGTCCGCGCCGTGCGCTCAATTTGGCGTCATTTCAATGAATCACACGACGGCCTGGGTGCTATTTAACATTAATTAGACTGTGGGAGGTTATCGCTGCGAGCGCTGCGATCTTGTTTATGAGTCTTCAGTCATGAATGAAATTAGTCTTGCCAGATGAGTCACGTTTGCACCCGTATATTCTACGTCCTCGTCTCAAACCCGCAAGGGTTCAGGAGTCCGCTCGGGTCGGAAATGATACAAATTTGCTGGACATTTCGTCTCCGGAGCAAAATCGGCGCCATCTGGACCCGGCTCACTCTTGATAAAACGGCCCCCCTTACCAGTACATGCAATCAAACACACGCTGGTGTCTGTCCTTCAAACGTTTGATGAGGATTTTGACATTTTAAAATACAAGTCGGCCAGATGGGCTGCGGTGAGCACAACCCCTCGTTCCTTCATTTTCTGTCATTTCCAACTGGGTTAAGCGCCACGAGACTGCAAGTTATATAAGTATGTTAACTCGGGATATGTTCACGGCCGTCTCTACTGTATGTGTGGCAGAGGTGGGTAGTAAAGAGTTACATTTACTCCGTTACATGTACTTGAGTAACTTAAAAAAAAAAAAAAAGTACTTCTAAGAGTAGTTTTACCACACAATACTTTTTACTTTTACTTGAGTAGATGTGTGAAGAAGGATCGCTACTCTTACTCCGCCATATTTGGCCACACTAAAGTCGTTACTTTTTCTCCTTTTTTCATTATCCTTACCAGAGAGCCAACAGCGGTTCAGCCACATGACTGCGTTTCACCAATCAGACGTAGCAACAATAATCACATGAAGACTCCTTCCCTTCACATTCTACCAATCAGACGTAACAATGCAGTCACGTGACCACAGGCGGCGTTTGGAACACAGAAGCGGGAGAGGACGAAGCCGAACACCCATGGCCTCATATCATTAGCATGTTTACCTAACACGCCGTGCGGAATAACAGCTTTATAATGCGGTGTCTTACGTGTCTGCCGAAACAAACGGACATTTCGGCATATAAAAATTCCACATCGAACCTGAGTTAACAAGTTGCGGTAAGTTTGACCTAATTTCCCTTTTTGCTGTATTTAGGCAGGTATTTGTCTTTAGTGTTGATAAGGACCTTTTCACATAGACTCTTTTGCAAACACTAACTGTTGCCATAAACGAAATAGATGACGCTACAAGTTATATGGAGGCATGAATTGGCGGTAGCCACTAAGTGTCACAAATTGTTAACTGTAAAGACGTTTTGGGAAAAGATAAACACTTGACTCCATGTAATGCCAAAAGCTGGTCAGAAAACATATCAATGTTAAGCCATTCTTATTCAATGTAGCAATAGCATATGTAAACAAAAAAGATTTAGGCTAAAAAGTACAAGTTTCTAATTGCTCTGCTGATGGGTATTTACAGAAATTTAGTGACCACAATATTTTCAGTTGTACACTCAGATTTAATACATTAATCATACGAAATCCTACTCTAATGTAGTTAACTTAATTTAACTTTGCAAATTGAACTGAATATGTGATTTCAATGGCTTACTCTCCTGTAAACTCATAGCCTGATATTTTTTTTTGTGTCAACAGAGGGTTCACCCCAATAGAATGAATGTTTTTGTCTGTCTGATTACATTGTTTTTAAAAAAAAATCAGAGAATGTTCAAGCAGTTACTCAGTACTTAAGTATTCTTTTTAGCGAATACTTTTTTACTTCCACTTGAGTACATTTTTTTAATGACTACTTTTTACTTTTACTTGAGTAATATTATTTGAAGTAACGCTACTCTTACTTGAGTACAATTTTTGGCTACTCTACCCACTTCTGATGTGCGCATATGGCACCTTTTCACTTCCTCTGCATGTCAAACATCCCTGCGTGTTACAGAAGCGCGTTTTCATCCTCACTGTAACAGGCAGCAAAATTAAAGTTGACATCCGTGACTCTTTCCACCCCCACCCGGCCGGCGATTGGCTACCCACACTCGCCCGCGCTTCTCGCATCTTACGCCGCATAAGAAATCTATCCGCGTGATATTTACTCCCCCGCTGTGTTCATTTCTGGAACCCAGTGGAATAATAATTCTGGTGATGCGGGATGCGGTATATGAAAGTAAAATTATCTTTGCTTCATATTCATTTCTGGAATGGAAAAATGCTGACAAGCAATAAGAAATTTCAATGTGCAAAAGACTGTTTAAATTATTATCCATTTTAAAGATAAGTTTGGGGTCATTAAAAAAATTCCTTATTTTTTAGATGTATAGAAATAAATACTATGATTGAGGTTTGAAGTCACTTAGAAAAGTCTTAAATAAAAAAAAGAGCAAAACACTAATGTGTATATACTTAGCTAGTGCTGTCACAATCCACTTCCTTGTTCACCAAGGGACACGCCTCCTCCGCTCCGGTGCGCACGAAAGCGCGAATGAGCGGCAATCGTTCCAAAAAACACGCTACGTGGTGAAACGCTCACGAAGGAAGCGTTCCAGTTCGCCTTTTCGGATTTGGTGAGAACGTAGCATTAAACTGAGACGAAATTTGAAAATAGCGGATAAAAGTAACACTACCGTAAATGTTGTGATGGGAGTCAGCGTCCTAACTGCAGGATTTGCTCTGCCAAGTTGAGCAATTCTAATCCTGCATAACTAGCTAGCTAGCAAAACTAAAGCAACGCTTCTTTTTAAGATGCATGGAGATTGGGAATACAAGAATAGACCGCTCAAAAACTATTGACACTGCTGCTCTAAATTGTCCATAAGTATCAATGTGAATGTGAAGGGCTGTTGATCGATATGTGTCCTGTGATTGGCTACCACCCAGTCAAAAATGGATGGCATCATCTCAAAGTATTATCTTTGGAAGTCATACATACGCTAGTAATAGGGCTGCACAATATATCGAAAAAATATAGATATCGCGATATTGGCCTATGCATATCACAAAGACATGCAATAAGTTTGATATGGAATTTTATGCTTTTATCTGAATTTGACCAGTCAGACTGTCAGGTTTACCTGTTTGACATTTATTAAACATGACAAAAAAGGAGAGAAGACACTCAGTTCAAAGCTCGGAGGAGAGGAACCGACCGATACAATTCACTACTGCACTCTCTGAAAAAAAAATCCCCTCCTCACCCTCTCTTTTTATTTGGTTTCCACGCCCCTAGTTCCATGCTCCATCCCTAATAATGTAAATGCAAAACATAGTTGGAACTTAACGTGTAACGTGTACTTAACTCATTTGCTCCCAATAACGTGTAAATACGTGTTTTTTTTAATGTTCTAAGTGTCCCAAAGACGTACATACAGAAGGCTTTGATGCAGCCTCTCAACTGCAAAGAACGGTTGCAGAAATGGTAGTTATTACACAAACGGCCAGCAGGTGGCAGCAGAGCAAAGGAGCTCAACTAGAGCCATGTAGAAAAAAAGCTAAATTACAATTTTAAATAGATTTGTGAACTGCTGAAACTTAGCTCTCTTCTAACGCTAGTTGCTGCAAAACGGAAACCGATAGAAACATACTTTTTTTTTTTTTTTTTCCCTGATGGAAGAAGAGACTTTAATCTTTCTTTTGATAGGTTCCATGCTTTTATAGCAATAGAACACAATATTCTGTGGGCCTTGCAAAATCAGTCAAAATCCAGTAAAACAGCAAACGGGACTGTTTCTGTGAAAACGGCTGGGAGTGAATGAGTAAACGAAAATGTGCACTGCCATCCAATCCAAAAGTTGAACATTATCGAAAGGTAATTACAATGAAGAATACATTGAGTTTGCTTATTTTTTCGCATGAAAAAATATAATTCTTTCATTAGATAATAAAAATGTCATTTCTTTAGATACATGTTAAATATCGCAATAATATCGATATCGCTGTATTCAGCAACTATATCGCATATCGCATGTTTTTCCAATATCGTGCAGCCCTAGCTGGTAATATCCAATACAAAGGACTGCAACGTCTAGAATCCCTCTGCTAGTTCTCAGATATGAATTATTCCCAGTGGCATACCCAGCAACAACCGAGCGGGAACGTTTGTTTGCAGATAAACCGGACGGTGAGTCAATAAGACGAGCGCCGGCAATTTGAAACAATGAGTCCTGAACTCAATGTCGAATGAAATTGTAAAACATGCGCCGTGCCGCTTGATCAACAAAGTGGGAGGATAAGTGGTTCACAACAACACAATAACAGTACATCACAAGGGCTCTTGTGCTAATGCTGGATAGTCATCAAAGAGGATAGAACAAAACGTGTGGCGAATGCACAAATGCCGGTGACACGCACACACACACACTTACCGAGCTGTAGAGCATGCCCTCGCCGTTCATGCCGATGTAGAAGCCGCTCTTCACTCCCTGGATGGCCACCACTCTCAGACCCACGGGGATAAGATTAAACAGGGCTGCGCAGGCCAAGTCGGGCGGCATGTACAAAGAGACAAAAGGAAAAGAAGAAGACAATTTAGTTTCCACTTAACTCTCATAGACAGGAGAGTCTGATCTCTCTCTCTCTTTGTGCTGCCTTTCTGGCGCTCTGACAGCGGCAAAGTGGACGGAACGAGACGTGGACAACGGGGAGGCACAGTCACCTGCCAGACGAGCTTTAGAGTCAAAAGTTTGGCAATACGGGATATGGCTTTATTCATTTTGCTGTCGAACGAGATGAGACGATTGGCTCGACGGTAATGTTTGAAGGGTGAAATGAAGCGGCAATATTATTGAAGTATGTTTTTCATAATGAAGACAAATAGACTTGAGAGCTAAATTGACAGGGATTTTCCTTTGATTGACGGGCGACGACAGAGTGAGCGATGGTGTCGCATTGAAACCGCCAGTATATTTACATGTTGCATAATTAGCAATAATAGCAACGGTATGTCAAAACTGAAATCATTAACTCATTCACTCATTCACTCCCAGCCATTTTCACATTTCGCAATCCCGTTTGCTCCCGGCTGTTTTACTGGATTTTGACTGATATTGCAAGGCACACAGAATATTGTGTTGAATGTGTTCTATTGCTATAAAAGAATGGAACCTATCAAAAGAAAGATTAAAGTCTCTTCTTTTATCAGGAAAAGAAAGTATGTTTCTATCTTTTTCCGTTTTGCAGCAATTAGCATTAGAGGAGAAATAAGTTTCATCAGTTTTCACAAATCTATTTAAAATTGTAAGTAATTTAGCTTTTTTTCTAGATGGTCCTGGTTGATCTCCTTTGCTCTGCTGCCACCTGCTGGCCGTTTGTGTAATAACTACCATTTCTGCAACCGTTCTTTGCATTTGAGAGGCTGCATCAAAGCCTTCTGTATGCTCTACCATTAAAAAAAATAAAAAAAACAAAAATAAAAAACGTATAAATACGTCTTTGGGACACTTAAAACATAAAAAAAAACTTATTTACACGCTATTGGGAGCAAATGAGTTAAGTACACTTTTGACGGTAAAAGTTTGCTACGTTAATCATGACATAACAGAGGCTGGTTGTATTAGTGTTTAGCGCGTACGTTTACAGTTTAGCATCTTGAGCCTATCTTGACCTCAAATACCCTCTCTCTAATGAAATGAATGGAAATGTCCTTAATCCGTTCCTGCCCCCACTATAAAAAAAAAATGTATTGGGGGGGCATTACAGAAAATAATTGAGAAGCACTGCCTTAAGGTATGTAAACTTATGAGCACACTGCATGGTGGGAAAAAGGTTTAATGCCCATACAATCCAAAAATACTGTGGCTATTGTTTTGATATGTTCAGAAGTTGAAGTTGACATGAGCAGCGATGTGCATGTGAATTTTGGTGACGATTCAAAGCATTTTTGTGTTGTTAAGGAACATCTAACTTTTGTATATTTACAGTTGTGCTCATAAGTTTCCATACCACAAGGGTATGTAAACTTTCAAGCGCAACTGTACGATTCAAATATTTAATAGCAACAAAGCTTGTGGCCGATATTCTGCCACTCATGAAAACTAAAACTCGGTGTGCTGTGGGTTTACTCAGAAAGTGCGAGGAATGACTTTTGAGTACAATAAGGCAAATATAATTAATAGATATCAATTGCATGCACAAGTTAACGTGACCGAGCACATCCTAATGCAAATACACCCATTTCTTTGTTAATGGGTTTACTTCTCTTCGTTAGGACTATTAAAACTCAGTTGCTCCCAATAACATATAAATACGTTTTTTTTTAATGTTCTACGTGTCCCAAAGACGTATTTATACGTTTTTTTTGTTTTTTTTGCTAGAGCATACAGAAGGCTTTGATGCAACCTCTCAACTGCAAAGAACGGTTGCAGAAATGGTAGTTATTACACAAACGGCCAGCAGTTGGCAGCAGAGCAAAGGAGATCAACCAGGGCCATCTAGAAAAAAGCTCAATTTTGAATAGATTCGTGAAAACTGATGAAACTTAGCTCTCTTCTAATGCTAATTGCTGCAAAACGGAAACAGACAGAAAGATTTCCTGATGAAAGAAGAGACTTTAATCTTTCTTTTGATAGGTTCCATGCTTTTATAGCAATAGTACACAATATTCTGTGGGCCTTGCAAAATCAGTCAAAATCCAGTAAAACAGCCGGGAGCGAACGGGACTGCTTCTGTGAAAATGTCTGGGAGTGAATGAGTTAAACGCTTTTTAAATATGTTAATGTATTTGAAAATATGCTGAAATGTATTTGCAAATACGTTCAAAGGGATTTAAATACGTTCAAACATACTTGCAAATGGCTCGAACGTACTTTCAAATTAAACGTATTTGCATATATATAAAAACATATTTGAAAAGTCCATCCATCCATTTTCTTGACCGCTTATTCCTGACAAGGGTCGCGGGGGCTGCTGGCGCCTATCTCAGCTGGCTCTGGGCAGTAGGCGGGGGACACCCTGGACTGGTTGCCAACCAATCACAGGGCACACAGAGACGAACAACCATCCACACTCACATGCACACCTAGGAACAATTCGGAGCGCCCAATTAACCTGCCATGCATGTCTTTGGAATGTGGGAGGAGACCGGACTACCCGGAGAAGACCCACGCGGGCACGGGGAGAACATGCAAACTCCACCCAGGAAGGTCCGAGCCTGGACTCGAACCGGAGACCTCAGAACTGGGAAGCGGACGTGCTAACCACTCGACTACCGTGCCGCCATGGCTGGGAGTGAATGAGTTAAATATGTGATTTAAAACATTGTCTGCATAGTTCATCAAATGTTTTATGATGGCATCAGTTTGCGCCTCCAACACATAAATTCACATATTATATTCCCTGTGGAGAAATTAAAAACACTTTGAAGTCAACCAAGGAGACATAATGGATTGTCTTCGACTTTGGAAGTTCCACTGTAATGAAGCATCTAACCCGAAAACGGGGCCGGGCGAACGTGTCGGCTGCGTGACGTCACTCCCTCGGCAATTTGAAAGCACACACGGATTTTTTTTTTTTTCACTCACTCACTCACTCCCTCACTCACTCACTCACACAAAAAAAAAATCCGTTTGTGACATGCCACCCTCCTGTTCTGCGATTGGCTGGAGGGATGTAAACACTGTCTTTCCACAGAAACGTCCCACTGTTTACAAAACAAACACAAAATGGCCAAAATACAGGCTGGGGGGTTGGGGGTTTAGGACAAAATCACCACCAAAGATTAACATAAACACAGATGTGTAGACTGAGAGAAAGTTAAAGTGTGTACATCCTGTATTTAAAAAGTGCATTTTCCTGAGTGAATCCGGCAGACAGCCCCTTTAAAGTAAGTATTTGAGGTCGGTAGCGACAGATATGTTGTACTATGTTGACCTCTTGTATCAAACAGGATGATTCAGTCAAGTACAAGATTCACAAAATATCTTACAGTGCAAAACGTGCCAGACAAAAGAAAATCCACAAGCAACACATCAGCACAAACTAACACAACAACAACAACAACAACAAAAAGAGCGCACTCTGGCATTCAGCTATTCTGCTTTATCACAATAATGTCCGCGCGTTTTGATCAGATTTGACTGACTCGGCAACATAAGCCTGGCGCCTCAGCGTCGTTATCGCATTCAGTTATCAGCGAATGCTGATTGGTGCCGGAGCGCTGCACTAAAAACACAGACGAGCGGAATTTGCTCGTGTCCAAATATCCAATCCCGTCATAAGCGCTGCTGTTAAATCCTCGTAAATCACGGCCATGACAGCACATTTTAATATGGAAATCATCGCGGGAAGACACTCGGGAAGATGACCTCAACGCTCCTTGAGGATGTTGATCGCGGCAAAGATAAGAAAGTGGTTATTAGAAATTCTCATCATCCAGGTCAGCGGTTATCAGGAGATGTCACATTGGAAGCAATTTGCTTCTTCTCCGTTCATTAACATAGACAAGAGTCATTGCTATTTCTGTGGCGTCGCTCGGACTGAATGCGAGGACACGACTGTGACTTTCATGGACTTTTGTTTCCGGATGACGTGGTGTGACGGGACATTTGCGATGGTTTCCCGCCGTATCGTGGCGATGATTGTCCGGCGAGTGGTGATGGGGAACGTCAGATAAGGCTGGCGGGGACGAGGAGGGCAGACGTGCCGACACGAGATTGTCCTTAGAGGAGATTGAATTTCGCTCAATAAATATCGATGGCGATGGAAATTTGCCCCCCCCCCCCCCCCCCCCCCCCCACGCCCCAGGTCACTGACGCAGCTGATTTACACGGGCAACTGTTATGATAATGTATACTCTTGAGGCACACACATTGCAAAGGCGTAAATGTCCGCTCGAACCCTAAATTCTTCACAGTCAGGGGTAGATTCGCTAAGAATGCGCTGCGTCCGCTAATAGCGCGAAATATTGCTCCACAACTGCACCCGCAGTCTGCGCCCAGTTATCCACCTATTCACTAAGGATATTGCTCTAATTATATACCAGCGCAAACACGCCCACAAATTTTGACAGCTGGGAGAAAATTTACGCCTGATTTCCCACACACGGCAATGGATTTGTGCCAAGAACATAGTTGCTATAGTAACTGAAAGCGAAGTTGGACCGAGGCGCTGCAGAAGCGTTTTCCTCAAAGCGTCACTAAGTTGTAGAAAGCGGAGAGGATGACAACGGTGTCATTCATTCATAAAGTATAAATTATTGGTGTGATCATTTAAAAAAAATATATTTTCAAAGGTTGACGTGGGCATACAGTCTGCATCTGGCATGTAAAAATAATGTTAAAATTGGGGTACCTTGGGCATATTAGGCGCCAAATGTATGCAAATTACCTAATTTACGTACGCGCAAATAACACCGGCGCACCGGTTTGCAATCTGGTTGGCAGCGCATTTAATGACGGATTTCACCATCTGCGCGTGTTTAGAGTCAGTCCTGTTACCCACATGTTTAGCCGCAGCCAATCCGATCAATTCACTGTCTATTTAAGCCAAACCGAGAAGTGTGTGTTTGTCGGATTATTAACTCTGTACCTCTGGGGTGTGTTCGGGGGTTTGGGGGTCGGGGGTGGTGGGGCCTGGGTCGTGGTGGGTGGCGGGTTTGGGTGGGGTGCGGGGGGGTCGTGGGGGGGTGGGGGCTGGGGACCGGTGGGGCGCTGTGGGGGCCCGCTGGGCCTCGTTCTGCGGCCTTGGGCTCGGGGGTGTGGGCCGGGGCTGGGGCGGGGGTGTTCCGGGCGTCTGGGTCGGCTCGCCGACCGGTGTCCGCTCGGGTGGCTTGGGGGTGGCCTTGGTGCTGCCGCGGCCTGGGGGTTTCGGGGGGGGGGGGGGGGTGCTCGCTTTGCTGGACCGCGGTTGACGGCTTCTTTCTTTGGTGGTGGTCCTTATGCATGCCAGATCCGTCGCACCAGCATCTACTGAAACTAAACAGAAATAGCCTCTCCCTCCCACAGCCCCTTGAATCAGTTGGTGCTGGTGTCTGTGGTTCTCACTTTGCTTTATCTATCCTTCCCTCCTTCCTCTCTTTAGTTTTTCCTCTGGTCACTTGAGATCTTAATTTATTAGAAGTATGAGGTTTCTGGGGTTGGCATAAGACTCTGGTTTTGTAACCACGTAGGAGGGGTCTTGTTGGTGCTGGACTTCACTTTGATGGATTGGATGTATTGGCTTCTATGGATCTCTCTCTGCCTTATCGATCCTTCCCTCCTTCCTCTCTTTAGTTTTTCCTCTGGTCTCTTGAGATCTCGCCAAATTTGCTGGAATTTAGAGGCTTCCGGGGTTGGCGTAAGACTTTGATTTTGTAATCATGGGGAAGGCAGGAAGTGTTTGGTCGGTGCTGGATTTCACTTTGATTTTCCTTTCTTTTCTCTTTATTTCTTTTTTTTCTGACCTTTTCTCTGGTCTCCTGACCATTTAAACCTCACGACTCTGGCAAGATTCTGAAGTACCTGGTTAAGGCGAAGGGTAATGGGATATTTATAAGGCTTTAGGTGAATGAATGAGTATAAATTTATACGTATTTGCACGCACGCACGCACACACGCAAACGCACGCACACATACACACAAAAAAAACAAAAAACAAAAAGAGCAATGATGACAAGACGTTGAATCGGTAAGACTACCGAATGAACAATTCTGAGCTCTTATTAAAAAAAAAAAAAAAAAAAAAAAAAAAAAAAAAAACTCTGTACCTCTGTTCCTGTGTGCATCTCCACAGCACCAAGGGGGCTTGGCGTCTCGTGATTCTCGATGCATTCTGGTTGTTTCTCGTCTAGTCGAGTTGTTCTACGCTCTCGATGTTATGTGAATAATTAGTTAAAATCTTATTTGTGTCTGCGTTTTGGGATCCAACCTCAGAACATAACACTGGGAGTGACATTAAACATCTTCAAGTCTTTTTTTTTTTTTGAAGAATTGTTCACTTTTGGCCAACTGCTGTTTGTTGTGAAATTTGCTGCGGCTATACAGTACTGTCGTGTACTTGGTATCTCAAGGAACTACTAGAGGTGGGAATCTTGGGGCACCTCACGATTCGATTGCGATTACGATTCAGAGGCTACGATTCGATTATAAAACGATTATTGATTTCCCCCCAGGCAGCAGAAAAAAAACAATGTATTTTGGTGCTTTTAATGTTTCGTACATTAGTTACAAAAATAGTACAAAAGTCCTCTCAGGCCTAAATAAACTACTATTTCAGTATCAAGTTAACAGTTCAAAACAGTAAATAAAATACTCAAGTCCTCATTCTGTAACAACAGCTTTTAAGTATATTCAGTCTTCAACAGAATAAAACATAGCACTGAGCAAAAATATATTATTTTTATCCACTCAAAAGTGCACTGAGATATAAATGAAAGACAATGTGAACTACTACTTCAATACAAATGCCTAAAAAAAAAAAAAAAGTGCTTTCCTGCTTTTTAAGTTGTGTAAAGATGAACATGTAAACATTAAAGTTTCTCAGAGGTACAAAAAAAAAACCCTCAAGTGCTTTTCTGCTTTTTAACTTGTGTAAACATGAACGTGTAAACATTAAAGGGATCGTTCGGCTTTTTTAACATGAATCTCAATTTGATCCTCACCTCCCGTGTGTGCGATCAGCACTGACTTCTTTCTGACA
This sequence comes from Festucalex cinctus, assembly GCF_051991245.1. Lineage (NCBI taxonomy): Eukaryota > Metazoa > Chordata > Actinopteri > Syngnathiformes > Syngnathidae > Festucalex > Festucalex cinctus. The sequence continues at coordinate 9,030,107 of NC_135411.1, read as the reverse complement.
GCGTTCGGTGACACGCGTTCATGTTCGACGTTGGACGAGAGGAAAATAGTCCAGCAAGCTGGCTGGGGTCTCGGAAATAAAGCCTTTTTCTTCTAAAAACTATTTGTTTTCAAAAGCGTGATACATTTCCACCACAATACTCTTTTCTGAATAAAGTCAGACGCCATTACCGCCAGCCACTACTTTTCTGTTCGTTCGTATCACTGCGCGGCGCCCTGTAGAACGCTAACCGACGCACTGCAGCCAGCTAGCTGATACTTCCGCCTCAAGTTGTTTGCCTTTTCGGAGCAGGTCTGATCTGACGAAGAGGTGGGTTGGTCAGCTCAGCCATGCTTGTTGTTGTTTTGAATGTCGAGGCGTGAGTTGTGGATGTGTACTCTCGGTCCGTCCCATTAAGCGTCCCGAAGACCGCGCGCGCTACTGCGTTTCAGTTCCGCGTACTTTCCGCTCCGGTCCACTTTTAGTTTCGGTTCCCTTGGCATATTTATATAATCGGAATTTGGACTTTTGTGAATCGTTCTCGATTGTTCCACGGCCGAATCGTGAATAATCTAAGAATCGGAAATTTTGCACACCTCTAGGAACTACTGCACTTTGCTTTAGGAATAAAACCTCTGTTTGGTGAACACTTGCTCTACTAGAGAATTCTTGAGGTGGCACTTGGTGTAAAAAGTTTAACAACTGTGAGAACCTCAGGGTGGACTTAGTTAACCCTGAATGTTAATATTTCAGCAATCCATGACATTTTGCACAACTACGGTATTTGCTTTCAATTTTGTGAGAACACAAAATGTCTACGAACATGAATGCCAAGGTCACACATCCAAATTCAAGGAGAGCCCAAAGCTTTTTGTGCATCCCACAAAGTCGAGATCAAATTTAACTGCATGGATCGAGAAAACGTTCCAATTGAACGCAACTGGAGCTCAAGTGATTAGAAAGCCTTGTTTCATTCCATCCATCACCTGTGATCATTCCACACAGATGGAGTGTGAAGGTGTCAGAGCCAATCAGAAATAACTCTCGCTGCGTGCCAGCTATTACTGAGGACGATCAAGGGATGCCGATCAAATTAATAGCGGCTCTGATTTCTGAAATGGGTGTTAATTAATCGAATGAGGTTTCACGGCCTTCAGTGTTAACAAGCTGTCATACGTCTGTGTTTGCACGAGGTAGCCATCCGTATATATTCATTTCACAAGCAACTGAATGTTGCACAAAGTACCGTATTTTCCGCACTATAAGGCGCACCTAAAAGCCTTCAGTTTTTTTTCAAAAGCTGACCATGCGCCTTATAATCCAGTGCACCTTATATAGGGATCAATATTGAGCCGCAACAGGTCTCGCTGTCAAGACGCTATCGGTGACCCTGCACGATCGGTGACGCGCATGCGCAGAAGATCCCGCCATCTTGGATCGCTAGCTAATACTAATACTTTACCTCAGAGAAAATAATAAAACAGCTGTTTATTCATTTTGGGAGTGAATGGAGTTGTCAGAAAGCTGGTTTGTAATCTATTAAGAAAGTTTGACTGACCTATCTGACTGTTTTGTTGACATTCCCTTTAGCGCAGCACCATCTAATGCAGGGGTTTCCAAACTTTTTCATTTGGGGCCACATACAGGAAATCAGAAGGACGCAAGGGCCACATAATGTTATGAAGAGAAATTGTGTTTAGTCTTAAAAATTGTACAAATAATGAATGTATTTGTGCTCTTGCATACTTAGAAAAATGCTACAGTATATAAACCAAATTATTTATAATATGGCAGTAGGGTTATTATAGTTTTGCAATTTTTCATTTTAGTTTTTATTTTGATGAGTTTTTTTTTTTTTTTTAAATGTAGTTAGTTTTAATTAGTTTTCAGGCTGGTTCTGGTAGTTTTTTTTAAATTAATTTTAGTTCTTTAATAAATGCTTAGTTTTAGGTTAGTTTCAGTGTTAGTTTTAGTTTAGGTTTTTTTTTTTTAAAATGTGTATTACTTGTGCACAATATTTAAAAAACACCATGGCCGCTGCGTCCAGTTTATATCAAAATAAATCTACTAAAAATCACTTAAAATCATCCCCAAAGACTCATGCATTAAAATAATGACCAAAGACGAAAACAAAGGATATTTTTGCTATAATTATAGTTAGTTTTCTTTTTTAAAAAAGCATCTTCGTTTTCATTGTATTTTGTTAACAAAATTGTTTTTTGAATTTTTATTTTTTGGTTAGTTTTAGTTAACTAAAATAACCTTTAATAGCGCCTGTATTTTTCGACACCCTCCCTTCTTACTTTGAGCATCTCCAAACATTTTTGTTTTTATTTTATTTGAACTGAGTCAAATGCCATTTTTTAGAACATGTCGCGGGCCACTAAAAAATGGACGACGGGCCGCACATGGCCCCCGGGCCGTACTTTGGACACCCCTGATCTAATGCATGCATAACATAACCTCAGCCTCTACTGTAGCGCCTTACATATGGAAAAAGTTTTAAAATATGTCATTCCTTGAAGGTGCGCCTTATAACGCCTTATAGTGCGGAAATTACGGTACTTGAGTGCATAAATTGAGCAAATAATAAATAAGAAACGTCAGGATCAGGTCGCACCTCGTATGCAGGTCGCATCGTTCCCCTCGGTACCATCGTTTGGGGCGGAATAGCCGCTGAAAATAAATTACACTTTCTGTCTGTTGCTGAGGATGTCGCAGGTCAGGAAGGAGCATGGTTCAAGGCTAGAGGGCTGATCTATTATTCAAATAAACCCGCCTCGCAATCAATACATCCGAGGCGGAGCTGAATACAAAACTCTTTGTGCTGCTCGAGCCTTTTTTCCAGAATTGCCTTTCCTCTCCATCCCATTTTCTTCCTTTACCTTCAAACCGTCGGCGCTCGCGGCACCACATATGGAGAATTATTTATTGGGTACAAACGGAGACGGTGGTATTTTTAGTTTCATGCGGCTGAATTATTCACCGCGGCCCTTCATCCCTGCAGCTGACTTTGCTGCTTAACAAGAGGATTACCTCAAGGCGGGGGAAGCCCTCAACATACTACAAAAAAAAAAACCTCAAAAATACAACAGATGCCCTGAAACAGAAAGCCTTTGAAAGTGCACAGAGGACGCGCCATCTTTCTGAATGTTTTTCACTTAACTCTCTTTCCCCCTGTGCGGTAATCCGTCTCTTGCCATGACATTAATGTAGAAGTGGTTCCCGCTGAGGGTTTATCCTCATAAAACATAGAACACGCGACAGAGAGAGCTTGTTCTGTCCACCAGAAGGCTACCCGGGTCCGGAAGATTTGGCAAGACATTTTTCAGACGAGATCACGATTGGTTTCCGACTGGCTTCACTCCAGGCGGAAACCATTCAACATTGACATATGATTTCCTCTTATCCTCCTTATACTGCATCACTGAAAAGGCAGCATGTTCTAAAAAATTGGAAATTTAAAGTTCAACACATTCACTTTCAAGATGCTGGTTGAACCTCTTCAGGGTTCATTGATTTACGGTATACAATAAAACCATCCTGGTTTTTTTCTGTACATTTAAAGTATAAATACTAGGGGTGTGAATTGCCTAGTACCTGACGATTCGATTCGTATCACGATTCACAGGTCACGATTCGATTCGATACCGATTAATCCCGATACGAATGGTCACGATTCGATACCGATTAATCCCGATACGAATTTATAAGTCGATTGTTGCGATTTTTTTCCATTCAAATTTAGAAAATACTATCAGTAAATTTGTACATGTACACATGTACACTGTAAGATTTGTATGAATATATTTATCTAAAACTTGAGGCTTATAACCGTGAGCCACTGTACACAAACAGTTTGCAATCTGTTTCACATTTGAACAGCATTAAAATAAAAATATTAAGGCTTAATGTGCCGTTCATATAACTTTCTTCCATGCTCAAGGTGTGAATCCTAAAAAAATCAAAAAAAAAAAAAAAAAAATCGATTCTGCCGATTATTGAATCGATTCGAGAATCGCGCGATGTAGTATCGCGATATATCGCCGAATCGATTTTTTTTAACACCCCTAATAAATACGCTGTTCTAAATGATTAAGGGCTATATAAATAAACTTGACTTGACTTGACTTGACTTGACTTGACTTGACTAGATGATGTAAATTTCAAAGGAAGAAACGAGGACGTCATCACCACAGCCTAGTTTTTAAATTCGCCATAAAAGTATTAGGGCCAGTGATGGAAAAAAAAAAAAAGGTTGGCAGGATTCTGACTTTATTCTTATAAATCTGACTTTTCATTTTAAAGTGAGAATTCTGATATTGAGAAATTAAAGACAGAATTCGGATTTCTGATTTTAAAGTGAAAGTTCAGAATTCTGAGATTAAAGACAGGCAAGACATTCATTTCAGAATTCTCACTTCAAAGTGAGAACTTTATTCTCGAAACTTTATTATTCTCATTTTAAAGCGAGAATTCTGAGAATAATCGCTGCAAACAAAGTCATCATGCAATAAAGACAGGTAAAACAAAATAAAAAAATAAGTGGATAAATAAGTAAAGCAAATAAATATGAATAAATTAATAACACAAAATACACATGGAATAATATTGAAGGCTCTAGAATTATGTCAATGAACGGGGAATTATTGCTGGTTGTGGAAATTTTGTCATGTTGAAAATCATTTCTAAGGTGAATTGAATGATCTGAACATTTAGAATTAGTAATGGGAATGGCGTGAATCTGATTTGTTGACTGCTTCGTTGAGAATTAATACTATGTTTTTGTGGCAGCTTTATTTGGGAAAATATTGAATTTTTGGTAAATCACAATTTTTTATATGAATTGAATGAGCTCAACGTTTAGAATTTTCAATGCGGATAATGTCCATCTGTTTTGTTAAAAATGCCATCGGGAATGAATAAGGAATTTTTTTTGCGGGATTTTGATGATGAGTATGTTGAATTTTTGGTCAGTGGGAATTGAAAATTGTTGTCATGGTGAATTTAATGAGCTGAATGATTTAGATTTCAAATGGGAAACAATGTAAATGTTGAATGTGCCCATTGGAAATGAATGATAAACAACCTTGAGAGAAATTCAGCTTCATTGAGAATGAATGTGGAATTTAAAATGTAGAATATTGGGAAATGCTATTAAAAAACAAAACCATGCCTATTGGGAATATTTCACTGTGGTGTTTCTCTATGCTGGATTCCATTTATTGTGGGGGTAGTTTGTAATAATCTCTCATTTTTTCTCCATGTGCTTGTCCTGTTTCTTCTCTTCCGCAGGGTTAACGTTTTCCCCTTGACGATTGGATCTGTAAAAACAAGTCAACCGCTGAACAGTAAATCTTGAACACGGTAATGATGAGTAAGAGGCAGGAGCTCAGACGAACCTGCACACATAAGTTTACTGCCTGTATCTGGGAGGTGAGTCACACCACATTAACATTAAACACAGCCGACTTGCATTGTACTTTCTATTCTTTTCCTTCTCATTTATTATTGATGTAGAATTTGTCCTTTTTAGCCATACTGAATGAACTAAGCAGTCAGGACAGCGACACGCGACATCACTTGCCTGCGTCGCAACAATTTCCAGCATATTTGTTGAGCCATTAAAATTGCATCATGAAAGACAAAAATCAATTTTTAACACATGAAATCGGGAATTTGTAAAAAAAAAAAAAAAAAAAAAAGTAAAAATGTGGGGACTGACCAATGTGTATAGATTTGTGGAAAAAATATGAAATTGATGGACGAATGAGGTTTTGGAATAACATACAGTGGAAACTACTTACGAACGTCTCTTCATATGAAATTTTCGAGTTATGAAACGTCTCAATGGGAAAATATTGCCTCGTTACGAAAGAAATTTCTAGATACGAAAGGTAAAAATATATTACCGAACGCAACATACTTTCGGCTATGGCTATTTCCTACCATAGGTATCTATGAGCGTAGATACTAGATCGGTGTTTATACAGCGTCCTCATCATTCATCCCGCGGCGGTGTTCCGTTTTTCGTAAATGTATGAACTAACGGCCAACGAATTTGTGCAAAAATTCAAACAATTGGTGATTGATGAAGGCACTGTAAGTTTTTAATTGCGACGAGACGGGCCTATTTTGGAAAAAGATGCCTCGCCATACCGGAAGTTTCCATGAAGTTTCAGAATTAGTTTAAAAGAATCGCCCAGAAAAAGTGTTCACCAGTCGGGCGTTTGCTCAATAAGATGATGTTTGCCTTGGACATTTTCGAAGGATTGTTTAAAAAAAACAAAAAAAACATCCTTGGATCAGTTCTTTACAAAACACCAGGCAAAAAAAAAAAAAAAAAAAAAAAAACACTTCTGAGAGAGGAGAACATGAACCAAAGAGGGCAAAAAACGATGAGGACAGCAGTTAACAAGGTAAATGACCATCATTTTTATTCTTTACTCTATTCTGTATACGCACAACTCTCATTTATTGTGCAATAATCTAATTGTAACATGTATTTGTTACATGTTTTGATGCATTTTTATGCTTTATAAAACATTTATGTCTGAATTTTGGGAGGCTTGGAACGGATTAGGGCATTCACATGGAAAATGCGTCTCTACTTACAAAATTTTCTACTTAAGAACTTTCTTCCAGAACCAATTAATTTCATAAGTAGAGGTACCACTGTATACATATTTATAATTTCACATGTGCCTAGGACTAGAAAACAGTGGGCCTTAAATATTCACTGAACTGAAGTGGCATACTCAAAATTCGAGTTAGCCAAAATCATACGATCTTTATGGTGTTTGAGTATTCACATTTTGTGTTTCACTGAGAGGAGAAAGGTGGAAGAGCTTTGCAGGAAGAGAGAAAACTGCTCGTGACATATTAGCATAAAAAAGGCTTACAGAGTAACCTTTACACCAACACTCCCGTGTAAAACTTGTTGTTGTATGGAGGAAACTGCTGCGATAATCACGCATGCCTCCGTGTTCAATTAATCTCAATAATATGGCGTACGATCACGAGGCATGAGTCATCGAAGAAACCGGGTCATCACGCTTATGCAACAGTTCACATTGTTTACGGCACGTGCATTATTTTCAAGGGTTGGATTTCAATTTATGCTGTCAAATACACGGTACGACTGCAGAACGAGTTGCAGAATCTCAACTCAAATTTAACTCAAATTTCACTAACATAATATAAACCACAATACCATATTTAGACTAGTGGGGCTGCCTCGAACATAACGTCAAGAATTTTTGGGGCTGTTGACTTCCCTTTTACATAGTAGTTTTTTCCCTCTTTTAACTTGTTTATAATATGGCCCCCTAATTTGCTGGTAGCTTTTACTGAGTGAATGCCTAGGTACTGGCAAGCATTTAACTCATTTGCTCCCAATAACGTGTAAATATGGTTTTTTTTAATGTTGTAAGTGTCCCAAAGACATATTTATACGTTTTTTTGTTTTTCTTATGCTAGAGCATACAGAAGGCTTTGATGCAGCCTCTCAACTGCAAAGAACGGTTGCAGAAATGGTAGTTATTACACAAACGGCCAGCAGGTGGCAGCAGAGCAAAGGAGATCAACCAGGGCCATCTAGAAAAAAAGCTCAATTACTTACAATTTTAAATAGATTTGTGAAAACTGATGAAACATAGCTCTCTTCTAATGCTAATTTCTGCAAAACGGAAACAGATAGAAACATACTTTTTTTTCCTGATGAAAGAAGAGACTTTAATCTTTCTTTTGGTACGTTCCATGCTTGTATAGTAACTGAACACAATATTCTGTGGGCCTCGCAAAATCAGTCAAAATCCAGTAAAACAGCCAGGAGCGAACGGGATTGCTTCTGTCAAAATGGCTGGGAGTGAATGAGTTAAACAATGTGAAAAATGTCCACTCCTTTCTTATTAAGACCCTTGTATAATACCTCCAACCTCTTGATTTAGGATTTAAAAAAAAAAAAAAATGGATTGGATTGGATTTTACAGCACATACTTTGTCAACCTATGTAGTACGCGTGACTTGTTTTTCCCAAACGGATGCGAATGCGCCACTCACTGTTGTCGCTGTTCTCGTCCTTGCTGCCATCAATGGTTCCGTCGGGCTTCATCTGCAGGTAGAAGCCCTGCTGGCTGAACAGTCGTGTCACGATGCCTTTCAGCTGTGGCTCTGCAACACGCACATACGCACACATGCACACACATTGGGCCAAGCCCAACCCACCCCCAGGCCCAGCAAAGAATATGTCAGACAACAATTCTGAAACAAACCATCTTTTTTTTTTTTTTGACACTTTATAGTCTCACAACAAACAAATATTTATATTTATAGTGAAGGCTGGAGTGTACACCAAAGAACAGAATGTGTTAATAGTACATTTAATGGAAATACTTGAACCTGACGAACTGATCACCAATAATGAATTGTACTGAGACGCTTTGTGTTTTCATGATAATGAAACTCAGAATTTGCGGCATCATCTCGTTTGGACGGGAGATTCGACAAACACTTTTGACTAACTGACTGACTGACTGTGACAGCGCTTATTTCTTCATCTCAAAGTTTCCAGAGTTTTTTTTTCATTACGATAACCCCTGACTGACCTCCAACTTTGAGGCTGTGTCATCTGGTGCCTCGCCAGGGTGCTGCTGGAAATGCTCAACGCTTGAGTGGGGGAGGGGGAGGAAGCGGGACGGACATCAGGTGAAATAACCGCTGGGCGTCTGGCAATGCCAGGGAGGGAACGCATGTGTGAGAAAACGAATAGCCCTGTTTGATAAGCTTGGAGGCTAGTAATGAAATTTGATTTTTTTGTTCGTTTGTTTTGATATATATTTTTTTTGTTGTTGTTGTTGTTCCCTGTAATAGATGAGCCTTTCGGGGGCGGAAGCACGGAGACAAACAAAACAAATCATTTTGTATTCTCCGGCTGACAAAGGGAACAAATTATGCAGTTTGTCACAGCAGATTTGTGGAAGATCTGTGAGCATTTTTCGTTTATTTTAAGGAGCGCTGTGTCACGCACAGGAATGTGGGGCGGCATGCATAAGTGGACTGCACATGCCCAAAACTACATTCTGGCAATAAAAATAGGGGCAGAATGCTAAAAAATAAAATGGTAGAATAGGAGAAAGATTATTCTAATGTATGGAAGAAACCCTTAGGGAAAGCTACCAGTTGAATGTATGCGGAGTGGCATTCTGAGTTCTAGTTATCAATGTTCCATCCATCCATTTTCTTGACCGCTTATTCCTCACAAGGGCCTATCTGGGCCCAGCTGGAGCCTATCTCAGCTGGCTTTGGGCAGTGGGCGGGGTACACCCTGGACCAGTTGCCAGCCAATCGCAGGGCACACAGAGACAAACAACCATCCACACTCACAAGCACACCTAGGGACAATTCGGAACGCCCAATTAACTCATTTGCTCCCAATAACGTGTAAATACGTTTTTTTTAATGTTCTAAGTGTCCCAAAGACGTATTTATGTTTTTTTGTGTTTTTTATGCTAGAGCATACAGAAGGCTTTGATGCAGCCTCTCAACTGCAAAGAACGGTTGCAGAAATGGTAGTTATTACACAAACGGCCAGCAGGTGGCAGCAGAACAAAGGAGATCAACCAGGGCCATCTAGAAAAAAAGCTAAATTACTTACAATTTTAAATAGATTTGTGAAAACTGATGAAACTTAGCTCTCTTCTAATGCTAATTGCTGCAAAACGGAAACAGAATCATACTTTTTTTCCTGATGAAAGAAGAGACTTTAATCTTTCTTTTGATAGGTTCCATGCTTTTATAGCAATTGAACACAATATTATGTGGGCCTTGCAAAATCAGTCAAAATCCAGTAAAACATCGGGAACGAACGGGATTGCTTCTGATTTTCTTCTGAAAATGGCTGGGAGTGGATGAGTTAACCTGCCATGCATGTCTTTGGAATGTGGGAGGAGACCGGAGTACCCGGAGAAGACCCACGCGGACACGGGGAGAACATGCAAACTCCACCCAGGAAGGCCGGAGCCTGGACTCGAACCCGAATCCCCAGAACTGAGAGGCGGACGTGCTAACCAGTCATACACCGTGCCGCATGATGGTGATATCCATTGTGCAACATGTTCTGGAAAAATTGCTATCTGAGTCAAATTCTAATTGTCCTCCAAGGTCAAAACGAACTTTGGGGTTGATCCATTCAAGGGAAGCAACACAGAACCCCGAGTTACTTTTACTACATCTCTGGAGAGCTGAAGGCTCAGGATCCAGACTACTGAACACGTTTTTTTTTTGTTTTTTTTTCCCCCTCAACTTTTATGTCGAGCTGATGTCAGCTCATCGTGGGCCATCTGCTGCAGGCACAGCAGGCCCATGAAGAAGAGGGATGTTGCAATGGAACGTATAAAAGAAAAGGAAAAAAGGTGGATGCAGCCACTGTGACCTCATCCGATGGTTTCTGTTAGGAATCTAATGATACGTCCCCGTTAAGATTCAATCTCGATTTTTTTAATCCATGGTTCAATACACAATTTGATGTTTTTAATCTATGCATCCAACCATCATCACTTCATCTGTAGCATTCATTTGTCTTGTTCACAAGTGAAGGAAGAATGGAACGGGAGATCGGACTCTGTATCGGTCCATTGCGGTGTAGAGTAGCTGAGCCCAAAGGCAAGGCTCTCGATTTACCGGTCGATCTACGTTCCTACCCTCACATATGGCCACGAGCTGTGGGTCGTTACCAAATAAACAAGATCCTGGATACAAGTGGCCGGAATGCGTTTCCGCCGTGGGGTGTCTACTGCCCAGGCTCTTCATTAGAGAGAGAGTGGCAAAGGTTGCTCATCTGGGAGAGCCTCGGAGTATAGCCAATTCTCCACCGCATTGGGCGGAGTCAAGTGAGGTGGCTTGGGCATCTGATCAGAATGTCTCCTGGATCCCTCCCTGGTGAGGTGTTCTGGGGACAAGACACCAGGAGAAGGCCACGGGGACAACCTAAGACATGCTGGAGAGATTGTCTCCCGGCTGACCTGAGAATGCCTTGGGATTCCCCCCAAAAGAGCTGGATGAAGTGGCTGGGGAGAGGGAAGTGTGTACATCCCTGCTAAAGCTGCTACCCCAAAACCTGACCCTGGATAATTTATTTTACTATAACCATATTTTTGTGTGCAAGGATGTTGAGTTTGTCGCAATGGCTTTGCTGTGGTTATGCTTACTTGAGGTGTTTTGGGCACGGCACCGTTTTCCACAAGGGTTGACTTGTCAATCACAGTAGCCACACCCCTTCTAAAACAGACTCTAGGGCAGTGGTGTCCAAACTACGTCCCAGGGGCCATTTGTGGACCCGCCGTCCATTTTTTAGTGGTCCGCGACATATGCTAAAATTGGCATTTGCCCCAGTTCAAATAAAAAAAAAAAAAAAAAATGTTAGGAGATGGTCAAAGTAAGAAGGGGAAGGTGTCGAAAAACACAGGTGCTATTAAAGGTTATTTTAGTTAACTAATACTAACGAAAACACTTAAATTCCAAAAACAATTTCGTTAACGAAATAAAATAAAAAATGAAGATGCTTTTTTAAAAAAAAGAAAACTAACTGAAACTACATTTTATGTTTACAAATCTAACTAAAATAAAACTATAATTATAGCAAAAATGTCCTTCGTTTTAGTCTTTGCTAATTAATTTAATGCATGAGCCTTTGGGGATGATTTTAAATGTGATTTTTAGTAGATTTATTTTGATATAAACCGGAATAATGACATCACACGGAAAACTAATTAAAACTAACTCAATAAAAAAAAAAAAAAACTCAAAACAAAATAAAAACTAAAATGAAAAATTCCATAACAATAATAACCCGACTGCCATATTTCAAATAAATTGGTTTATATACTGTAGCATTTTTCTAAATATGCAAACGCACAAATAAATTATTTGCATAATTTTTAGGACGAAACACAATTTCTCTTCAAAACATTATGTGGCCCTTGCGTCCTTCTGATTTCTGTATGTGGCCCTCAAATGAAAAAGTTTGGACACCCCTGCTCTAATTTACATCAGGCTGTGTTGTAAAAAGCTAGTCAATGAGCCCATAAACATGTCAGTTAAATTAATCGACGCATTCAAGCTCATTTTATTTTTCACTGAATAAAGTTCCCCGTGTGTGTCTTTAAAAACAATGCTGTTATAAAGCACTTTGAAAAAAGGAGCCCAGACCACAGCCAATAAGAGAAGAAAAAAAACATTTTGTAGGTTTGTTTCAGAAAATTAACTAATAAAGGTAAATATATTTTCATGTTTAACTGCAGTAGACATCACCAAACATTAACCACACTATCAGAGGCGCAGTAGGGATCAATTCCGTCTACAGGGTGGCCCACAACTTTCTATTTCATTTCAACTATCATTCAGACAGATGTGATGCTAACAGCATTTGACAACTAAGGCTTAATTTGTAGTTCTTGTCAGCACATCATTTCTTTGCAGCCCTGCGGATAGACTTTCCTCGGCTTTGCGCGAACGCCTGCTCTAGGAGTTCGGTGTTTTCATCAGTGGCGGTAGTAGCAGGCCTTCCGCTTCGTGATGTTAAGAACAGATATTGCTTTGACAAACTTGCCGTGGATAGAGTAAATTGTACTATGCGTCGGAGCAGTGTGATGACCATGAACTAGTTTGCACAGCAGTATAAGAAGGCAGCAAAAGAAGGCACATTCAGTTACGAACACACTGAAGCCCAATTCACACTGGCTGCGGAACGGACGCGGTGCGTTTTCCATACGGCGCCCGTACGGACGCCGCAAGGATAGAACGCATTCAAGTCTACGTTGTCAATTCACACCAGCTTCGGCGCGGTGCGTCTGCGGTGCGGAACGATTGCGACGATACGGAAGGTTTCCGCAAGCGTTCTATTTTTTCCGGACGTCGCGTGCGGATTTTCATGAAGCTGAAGAAATGACACGAGCCGGACAGGAAGTCGTGCGTCTCGCATCAAGGTAAATACGGTATATTTCAAAATAAAACCGTTTGCAAATTCTTTGGCTTTTGGCGCACCATGAGACTTGTTCTTGGTGTTTTGTGGTGTGTATGAGTTTGATGTTTAGACTACCTATTTATGTATTTATTTATCTCTTTATTCACTACTTCTTATTTATTCACTGATGTAAAATGTGTATTAGGACTTCAAAATGTTTGCTCTGTTCTTGTTTACTGCAAAGCTGATGTTTATGTACAGCACTTTGTATACAGCAACTCCTGTTCTTAAAGCGCTTTCTAAATTGAGTTGAGTTGAGTTGAGTTGAGTTGAGTTGAGTTTTTTTTTTGGAAGGGAAGCTAGCTAGCTAGCTACATAGCATGACATGAGTCGGACATTTAAGACAAAAAATGACTTCAAAATGAATTTAAACATGACAAAATAACACTATTTAAACACAAAACTTACTTACCCATGGTAAAAGTCCCAGAAATAATGTCCAAAAACATTTCGATGTGACAACGGGCAAGCGTGACTATTGTTTACAAATAGGACTCGAGATACACGGTTGTTATTGGGTCAACTCAACTCTTCAGCGTCAACCCCACATGATCTCGTGTTCTGTCGGGAGCAGATTTCCTGACACGCAACGCACGCGGTGTGAATCGCAGTCCTTGCGGAAACCGTGCGGAAGCCGTACGGAAAACGCGCCGCGTCCTTTCCGCAGCCAGTGTGAATTGGGCTTTACTGTCTTCCATTTGATTTCTTTCATTGTCTTTTTTTTGGGGGAATATATTTATAGTCTCAAAGTTTTTTTTTTAATATAAATAATTATTGTAATTTAGATTTGTGGATTCATTCTAATGACGTTGCCGCCAAAAGGTTTGGAACTTTCGTAAACTAAGCACCCCGGTAGAAAGAATACCATTTCAAAGTCAAACTGTTAAAATAGTAAAATTGCATTTCTAATTTACACACAGACAAAAATGGTTTGGTGCTATGTATTTTGTTGTTGTTTTATTTCTGTTTTTTCTTTTTGATTTGGTGGGTAGTTGAGATACATATGTGGCCAGCAACGAGATCAAGGGTCCAGCTTTGGGTGTCGGGTGCACGGGTTGACTGCAAAGTCCAAAATGGGCCTTACAGACTTATTCCCAATGTTGATTTAGACAAAGCAGACAGGACAAATTCGTGGGAGCCTCATCCCTTCAAAAAAAGACAAAGAAAAACCTGAATACAATCTGTTCGATGCCCATTCAGCTAATGGCTGCAGTTTGATCCAGTTTTTGTACGACTATACAGTATTCTCAATTTTTTTCTTCTGAATTTTATGTCAAAATACAGCTGTTTCATTACCAGTTCAATAAAAACAACTATCAGAGATGTCGGTATCAACTCAACCGTCCGTCAACCAAGACATCAATCCCCAACTCACCTAACCCTTGTGGCCCATCCATCCACTCCTGCCTGGTCCATTCCATCCATTCCATTGCTTCATCATCCTTCACAGGCCGGCTGACGTGCCCGTGCGCACACGTCAGTCAATTACACGCGAAACGCGTGCGGCCATCACTGAGCGGCTCATCGGTTCCAATCATTTATCAGTTGAATGTGTGCCGTGTGAGTGTAGGACAAACAAAGACACACAATAGTGTAATGATTGCCATTGTGTGTATGTGTATAGTGCGATGGCTGACAGCAGCCAGTATCAAAAGGTCATACACGTACTTCATACTAAACAGGACAAGACATTTAGGCACGCTGACAAATGGTGTCATGGCCGTGAAATGGTGAATGATCACCTGTTCTAATAGCGGGGGACACACACATCATATTCATCAACACCAATGTACACCTACAGTAGAGCTTGACACACACAATATTTACAGACTTCGGAGGAGGAGCGAGGGTTGACGGAAACGCGGAACTGCCAATGTGGAATGAACGTTTTTTTGACTGGCAAATGCGTTCCAACGTATTTGCAAGTACGTTCGAAGGGCTTTAAATACGTTCAATGTCAATTAACTCATTTGCTCCCAATAACGTGTAAATACGTTTTTTTAATGTTGTAAGTGTCCCAAAGACGTATTTATACGTTTTTTTTGTTTTGTTTTTTTATGCTAGACTAGAGCATACAGAAGGCTTTGATGCAGCCTCTCAGCTGCAAAGAACGGTTGCAGAAATGGTAGTTTTTACACAAACGGCCAGCAGGTGGCAGCAGAGCAAAGGAGATCAACCAGGGCCATCTAGAAAAAAAGCTAAATTACTTACAATTTTAAATAGATTTGTGAAAACTGATGAAACTTAGCTCTCTTCTAATGCTAATTGCTGCAAAACGGAAACAGATAGAAACATACTTTTTTCTGATGAAAGAAGAGACTTTAATCTTTCTTTTGATAGGTTCCATGCTTTTATAGCAATTGAACACAATATTATGTGGGCCTTGCAAAATCAGTCAAAATCCAGTAAAACAGCCGGGAGCGAACGGGACTGCTTCTGTGAAAATGGCTGGGAGTGAATGAGTTAAACGCTTTTTAAATATGTTAATGTATTTGAAAATATGCTGAAATGTATTTGCAAACACGTTCAAAGGGATTTAAATACGTTCAAACATACTTGCAAATGGCTCGAACGTACTTTCAAATTAAACGTATTTGCATATATATAAAAACATATTTGAAAATATGATAAAAATATATTTGCAAATACGTTTGAACCACTGATCTGAATATATATATGACTGGATAGTCAATAGGCCAAGACTGTTGAGGTTGCGGGGCCGCCATATTGCTCCTCCCAAAAAACGTTCCTTGGCATACGATCCTATACATTTACAGTATCGAAATTGGAGAATATTGGAGACAGTACTTCACAGCATGGTGTTTTAACTTTCTGAAACATAAACAAGATGACTTAAGAAATTTTACAACTTGCCTTAAAAACGTGTAAATTAGATGCTTAATGATGTTTAGTACAGGAGGAAACTTAAAAGAATTATAACTGTAATTCAACAAAAGAGGTCTCTGCCAAATCTAATATTGGGGTCTTACGAACTGATCGATTAAAAGAAAAAGGGGGTCTTCAAAGCAGCACATACCATCCACTTATTTTTTATTTTTATTTTTTTACTTATTAAAAATAGTGACCACCCCAGCACAACGTACTTGTCGGCTAAATGCTAACAACATAGCATTTTTTCCCATGATGCCACGTGGTATTGACTTGTACATGCACATTATAGGAAAAAAAATGTTCAACGAAAATTATGGACTGCAGACATTACAGTAAATCCTAAAAATAATATATAAAGTAAATAATAATAATAATAAATAACATAATAATAATGATAATAATGATAATAATAATACAATAAATAAAAATAAACAATGTTTTGGGAATTAATTCATATACGTATTTTATATAATGTAGATCAAATGCGGAAAAAAATAAAATTACTTGCACATGCACAAGTCATTACCCCGTGGCATTATGGGAAAATATTTTTAAGATGTAGCCTAATGTACATTTGAACGTATATTTGCAAATATGTTTAAATGTATTTGCAAGTCCGCTTGAACTAATGCTGTCAAAGTTAAAGCGTTAACTCACTGATTAATCACAAAAAATATTACATTAATCACGTATTAATGCAGATTAATAACTATTAATTTTGACGCAGTTGATCCTTTAGTTTTGACAGCGGATGGTTACGTTTCAGGTACCACAGGTTGTTTGAGCAATAAACATAACTACATGTATTAAAGTGTTTAATAAATGTTTGCATATGACATTCAGAATATTTATGTCAAAATATTGGGGTATTTTTTTTTTAATTATACATGTTATTAAATGATGAGAAAAAGATGTTGAAGACGTCCTCAACATTAAATTTTGGAAATAATTAACACATAACGGGTGCTCTTAAAATTTGGCAGGCAAAAATGTTGGTTAAAAGGCTTTTTAATTAAGTGATTAATCATGATTAATCAAAATTCTAAAATGTGATTAAGTTGATTAAAAAAAAATCATTTGACAGCTCTAGTTTTAATGGATTTAAATATGTTTAAACATACTTGCAAATATGTTTGAATGTATTTGCCAATCAAAAAATGTTTACTTCACATTGGCAGTTCCACGCTTCCGTACGGGTTTGATCCAACATTGACCAAAAATAATAATAAGCAGAAATCAAATGAGGCAGAGCCAAACCTTTTTTTTTTTGAAAGGCAGCCACACGGAAATGAGAGGACAAAAAAGTCAGCAATCAGACAGGTGTTGAAGCCCAACGGAGCCCCCCCTCTCTTTCCTCAATGTGTCCCTCCCAGCCAACCCCACCGGCCCGAAAAGTAGGAGGAGGGGGGGGGGGGGGGGAGTCGACATGGGCGCAAGATGGGGTGGAGACGAGAAGAAACACAGCACACACGGATGGAGGCTGAGCTACTGACCTAGCCTGCAGCCCTTATGGGACACCTGTGGAGGTTTCGAGGGTGCATCTTACCAAGTACGGGGGGTTGGTTGGGACAGAAGGAGAAACAGTCTTTTAAAACAGGCAGATTTGATTTATTAAAAAAAAAAAATCCAGTGAATCGGCTTGTATAGGCAAAAATATGTCAAGGCATGAGTGGGAGGGGTTCATATTCAGAATCACCACGTTGTCACGTATCGCTCACCCGAGCGTTACCTTACCTGCCAAATAGCGGCCAACTATTTTTTTTCATCTGGCGTTTTATGGCAGTGGAATTGTTGACTGGCGCTGATCCATATACGAGGTTTTAATCAGTCTGCTTGTCTGTCTGCGGGACTCTCCCATAATAACTACCTGGGGGTACATCACTGCGCACCAACACGGAACTACCGTGAGGCATCAATAAAAGCCGAGTAGCTCTTAATCACTGAACCCCCCACACCCCCTCCACTGCAGTAATGCTCCCACTCTCCGCAATAAACATTTACCATTAAAACATTTAATCTGAAAAGAGCCTTGTGGTGCACTGCGGTGCAACTTATTCCCCTCCTCTGGAAAACCCCAATCAGCATTCATTTGGAATTAAGAGCTCTAAGGGGCGAGGAGGTGGGGGGTTGGGGAAGGGGGGTGTTGTTCTGGTTGTCACATGCACGACGGAAAAGTCCTCGTGCATTCTTATCAGGATGACATCACAGCCAAGACGTGTTCTAAGACATCAGAACGGAACAGGTGGATTTGTTTTCTGGCACCGTGGAGAAATTCTACCTTCTGTTGGGTCATTTGGGAGCCAGCGACTGCAGTACAGCTCCGAAGAGGAGCGGGGGAGGGTTTGGGTTGGGTTCGTCTAGGGGGAGGGGGGGGTACTTTTGAGGGGTCCATTCGCACACACTGCGCGCATCAGGGTGGCCGGAGCACAGCTTGCACTGACCTGGTCGCCGGCGCACGGGTCTTTTCTTGCCGCTGCAGAAGCGCACTTTGCTGAAGACCCCCAAAAAATGCCGCTCGCACAGGGAGCGGGGGTCCTTGCTGGGGCTGGGCCGACGCTTGGACGTGGACACCCGGTCGCTGTTGGACTCCCTCGCCTGGCGCTTCTGGCGGATCAGAGAGCTGGCGATCGCGGCCATCTCCCCGAGTCAAAAAAAAAAAAAAAAAACTGCCAAGAGTCTGGTGCGGTTGACAGGCGAAGCTGGTGCAGAATTTTGATGCAAAAAAAAAAAAAAAAAAAAAGAGAGATGGTAGATTCGGAGTGTCAGACGCTTCAACCGAATGTCATCCTGATGAGCCGAGTCCGGAACATCATTGAGATTCCAGTTGCATCTTCGAGCAATATAGACGAACTTTGTCTCACTGCCGGGACTTAATTGCGATCAATCTACCCAGTGGACCGTGCACACATGCAACAGTGTTGATAAGTCTCGTGTCATCGGGGAGCTTCTGCCTTCTGCTATTCCATGTGAACAGCGTCGCGTCTGAACAGCACGGTTCTGAATCCTTCAGCTGCACGCCAAGCCTCTCCTCTCCTTTCTCCTACTGGCCTTCTTTTTTACAATTATTCATATGGACTGCAAAAAACAAAAAAACAAAATGTCCCTTTAGCTGTTTAATCCATGCGCATGACTGGCAAACGGCGCTGTGCGAGGAGTCCAGATGAGCCCGTGCATGCACGCTGCACGCGTCGGTTCCGATGATGGCACCTCTCAATGCAACGGGGAGTAAGGGTGGGGGTAAAAAAAAATTTAAAAAAAAAGATGCAGAGATGTGATAGAAGCCTGCAGGGGAGATTTCCGTCTCAAAAGCAACAATTAGTTTGACGGGAGCGCAAAAAACCAGAGCGGCGTTATTCCTCGCTGCGTGGACGCTCGCTGTGGGTTTGCTCCAGCGCCGACAGACAAAGTGAACGCTCCATAGACCGCCTCACCCTCTTCCTCCCTCTCCTGCTCCTCCTCCTCCTCTTCGTCCTCCCCACTCTCCCTTTCTCTCCAACTCTTTTAACGCAATCATACGTGATTGTGTTAGAAATTCTCACAGCCACGCAACGAGAACGCTGGTGGAAAATGTGAATAAATAATGAGACAAAAAAAATGGAAGTGAGTGGAGGGTGCTGCTAAATGTCTCACTATGTCTCCATTTGGATGAATGTGGGATGTTAAGCAACGGGGTCATCGAGTCTTAATTATATGAGGACATATTTGTATCTCAGGGCTGAGGAACCGTTTACAAATTTTGACTACAACTAGTCAACGAATCAATGCCTCAACTTTACCTCTGCAAAATGAAGATTATAGCTTTGGATTTGATTAACCATTAATGCAGCAAAGCACGTGGAAATATTTGAGCACTTTCACTTGTAAAACGCGCAAGACTATCCTCGAATATACAAAAGCACAAATGCGCGTGAAAACCCATCCGCTAACGCTAGCTGACGAGCAGTCTAAATCCTCACGTCCGCCGTCAGCGAATTCGCAACATGCCCTCCGGTAACAATTAAAAGAAAGAGAACACAGCGTTGCTTCTGCCTAGACAACAAAATAAAGACAAGCTGGGGTCAATCAATAAACTCTTTATTGTCAAAATGAGCGATTCATGTCGCCAACAGCTAGCGTTTCACTCGTCTCAACAGTCGAAACCCATAAAACTCTATCACAACAATCCATCGAGCACAGGGGTCGGCAACCTTAAATACTCAACGAGCCATTTCGACCGTTGTTCTGTCAAATCGGCATACGCGTATAGCTACCTCTATGAAAACTATATTAAGCGCAATTTCTGGAGAAATTGCGTGGGAATGCTGAAAGCTGAATGCTAATAGCTGAATGCTTATGAAGTAAATTGAAAGATAAATTATGTGAAAATTACAAAGTTTTAATTGAAGTTGAACGATAAATGAATAAGAAGAAAACTTGAACTGCAATGTGTCTAAGGTGGGATTTAATCATTTCAGAGAAATTATAATACATTTCCCGAAACAATTGTTGTCAAACCATCGAATGTACGAATATGGTCCTAAGCGGGGTTTGAACCCAGGTTCTCCATGGGGGAAGAAATCGCTCTAACAACTGAGGCTAATGGCGTATTTATTTTAAAAATAGCCATCTGATGAAAGCAAACGTGCATCATCATTTCCGTGAACTTGTAATGCATTTCCTGATATGATAGTCAGTTGGTATACAGTTATATCACTAAGCATAATTGCCATGGCTATATTTGCAATCCACAGTCAGACGTGGGATTTGAACCTGGGACCTCATGGTTACTGGGTAATGCACTTAACCAGGTACGTCACTGACCAGTGTCAGAGAGACAGTAATGATGATCAGTTGTATATATGGAAGTAGGCGTGAAAAGTGGGACGTCAGTCCCATTGAAAATGAATGGGGAAAAGTTGATATTTCATGTTAAATTGTGCTAGTACTGTAAGTAATGTGGAATTAAATGATATATACCGCGCAAGGCGTGAATTTTTTAAGCAAATTGAAATTTGAACGGTGTAAATCGGAAGTATTATGTGGGAGTTGTTTCTCGGCAAATAAGTGAGGCGAATAAAAATCCGAATAACATATGTGGGATGCTTTCAGCATTCCCACAACTATGTGTAGCCTCACCCTAAACTCAACACGAACACCCAACCCGTTCTTACTGCGCATGACCTGTTCCCTACAGCGCATGCACAGAAGTGCAAGGTATGCTACTCAAACGGGTGTGCTGTTTTGTCGAGACACACGAAAAAAATTCACTTAAACTGAGCAGAATAGTTGGCCAGCTAAAGCTCCTTGCTGTTGGTCTGCTAACGCCTCGATAGCAACAAACAGTTTTCAAACTTGGAAGTCGGACCTGAGAGACAAACTTAGCTTAGCGCTAGCTAGGATGAGGCTAGTATCAATGTAGCTGGATTTAAAATAGGACCACAGAGAAAAAACGTCCTTTGTTCTGATGTTGGCCCGGGTATGCAGCGGGATCCCGGAGGTTAAATACGTTATTTTGACGCGCTGGTGTGTCCCACTCCAATACGTTTGAATGACGTATGCGATATGGCTTGGTAAACGTGATCAAGATAATGCACAATGTGCTTTATCTTGCTCTAAATGTAACTTTCTGATCAAATTGTTTTTTTTTTTTTTCATTTGTTGGACTATGACATGTTTTGTGGCAGAGTAACCCATTCAATTTGATTTGGTCATTTGGTGGCTAATGTCAATACCACAAAGAGCGAATGCCGATCTTTGGTTCAAATCTGAGCGCTAATTATTACACACTGTAGCAAGTAGTGACCCTGCAGTTGTATTGCTGTTAGGAAGTTTTGACTATCAGTGAGTCCTTGAAGGTATCTGAAGATGACTGGATGAACAATTTGGGGGTTTGCGTCCTATACAACGAGGATGGAGGGTAAAGTGAATTAATTTCGTCTCCAAACACGAGGTGTGTTTGGAGACGAAAGACACAGCGAGTTGACAAATGAAAATCATCGAGTAATCAATGTCCACTCGACCTTAGCATCGACAAAAAAAGAACAAAAAAACTTAAGGATGTTCAACCCTGATGAGGGGAAGTATTTTTTTTGTTTTTCTCTGAAGGTCTTAAAGATATTTGACCCACAGGACAAAGTTGCTTCACCCCTGACAAACAGTATGTGCTGTCCTTTTTAACACAACCACTCTAAAGTGGAAGTAGAGCTATCAAAATTAATCGATTAATCTACAAATAATCGATTATCAAATTAATCAACAAGTATTTTGATAATCGAGTCAATGTTTGGACCCAGATTTTAATTTAAAATTGTCCAAATCATCTGATTTCAGGACATCAACAGTAATTGTTCACTGATATCTTGAGTGCTTCATGAAAGAAGACTGATTATCTCCTGTGTTCAATCAAAATAAGACATTTGCAAACATGTTTTTACTTTGGAAAACAATGACCGAACCGATAACAGAGTACAATATCAACCCCGCTTTTATTTATTTTTTAATCACTATATAAACACGAAGTATGAAATAAACACCAATCAACTTTCATAAACAGTAATCAGGGGGGAAATGCTTTTGTAAGACACTTTAATGCAACATTAAGATGAATCTGAGTAATCTAAAAAAAATATAGATTGAATAGTGGCAGCACTACAGTTGTCAGATAAAAGATTATCTTAAGTTGACCAATTATCCTGTAATATGGTGCGTAGAGGGCCTTTTCCGACCTGAGGATGAACATAAATAGAGCAGCAACTGGTTTTTGTTTCATAAGCAACTAGGGTAGTGAAATCAGATGAAGAAAAATGGCTGTGTCTATACACTCTTAAAGATTCAAGATAATTACAACACCCGTTGCAGGAGGAAAGCTCTTAATATCCTGGCAGATTCTGGCCATCCAGCACACATTCTCTTCCCATTAGGTAGGTGCCTACAAGAAATTAGGGCGCCTGCCTCAGGGAAAGTTTACGATTTAAAACAGTTGGCCTAAAACGTCAACATGATATGTACTTATTTGTATGCGTTTATGTGGTATATTTCAGTTTTTAGGTACAAGTGTGTTGTAATGTATGTATTGCCAGGTAATGTACATTATACTTTTGACATGAATATGACAAATTTGTGTCTCACAAGTCATTCACTACAATGAATGTAGTATTTGTTAGCCTAGCTTCTTCTATTTCTTCTTCTATGACTAGTTTCCCTTCAGTTTGGTAGCCCTGTGGCACGATGCTGCCTCTCACAGGTCAGTCTTGGTACTGCAACAGACGTATTATTTTTTTCGAATGAATGCAGCATTTGTTAGCCTAGCTTCTTCTATTTCTTCTTCTATGACTAGTTCCCCTTCAGTTTGGAAGCCCTGTGGCACGATGCTGCCTCTCACAGGTCAGTCTTGGTACTGCGACAGACGTATTATTTTTCGAATGAATGTACTCATAACAAGAGACATTGTTTTTGTCTCCAAAAAAGTTCCAAATATTACAAAGAACTGTGCTATAATTTAATTTTATGTTTTGCCAAATTCTTTATTCACAAACGAAGACTTCTTAAATCGCCTCCCATCTTTGCTGTTTTTCTGATAGAATTTGAGTTATATTTACAATCCCTTCATTGTATCAAGTCTGAGCGATATGAAAACATTTATGTATTATTGTCGACTCTTGTATAACCCCTGGAAAGTGAATTTGTTTTTGTTTTGTTGAGCTTTGTATTCATTGTTTTGTATTTGAAAGTGTGAAGAAATAAAAAAAAAAAGAAGTAGTTGTTAGCCTAGCTTCTTCTGTTTCTTCTATGACTATAGTTTCCCTTCAGTTTGGAAGCCCCGTGGCACGATGCTGCCTCTCACAGGTCAGTCTTGGTACTGCGACAGACGTATTATTTTTCGTTATGTGTGCTGTGTGGTGTTGATCGTCTCAAGTACACTACACACTATTGCCATCATAACAATGCATTTCTTTTCACATTTTAATTTTGCAATTTTAAAACTCAATATGTGTACCCCCACTTTGGGCCACAATAATGAACAACAGGTTTTGGCACACAGCAATGGAACATAAAACAGCGATGCAGTGAAGACAATGACAGAGCGTGTGTGTGTGCGTGACAGAGAGCGCGAGCAACAGTCTCCACCAACACAGCAAAGCCCGTTCTTTCTACATCAAACATTTAAAAGTTTTTTTTTCCCGGGCTCATTTTGACACATTCCCTCCAGTAGGGACAAATGCTTCTTTTATTTATACTCCCTCCTTACATAAGAAGTGAATATCATCGGTGGAGCCCCCCCCACCCCCTCCTTGTCTGAGAGTGAGATAAGAGGGACAAACACATGCAGGCTTTTCCCAGGGAGAGAATAAAGATAGCAAAAGACAAATGGGCTTTGCCGGCAAGAGTCTAAATCAACATCTCTTCATTTATAGCCCGCCGAAACGCGATTGGCTTGTTTTGACTTGGGGAGGAACGATACGTCACGACTGTGAGAAGAAGTGTCGATAACAACCGCATCCATCATTCTCAGGAGTGTTGTGTTCTTAAAAGGGGCGGGGCGGGGGGCATCAGCTGGTGGTCTGGTGGATGTGGAATGAGGTTTTGCAGGAATGGGTGGGCTTTTGTGGTGTAGAGGCATGTTATGAATATACAATCTGCTACAAAGACAACTGATGTTCTTTTTCCAGCCAAGAAACAACTGCTGGCGCACGAAATATGCTGCAGTAAAAACAAAATGTTATGTTCTGATAGATATATTAAGTATTTTGATTATACACTATGAATATGTTGAATTAAGCTTTCTGCGTTTGAACATGAGGAAGAAAATGAACCACTCTATGACCGACGTGGTAAAAATGCATTTCTTCATGTCTGCTGCCCCCTTGTGGTCACAGACCCAACCACAGCTATTAAAAGGTATTTTGTTGCAAGTTTTCATCCACTGAAGTTCATCATTACGTTAGTGTCCTTGACACGTTGAAGCCAACTTGTCATCTTTTGCTTTTAGAGCCTTCAATGAAGCAAACGTGCTGATTTTTTGGGGGGACTGTGAATGCAAACTCACGAGCACTGAAAGAATAAATTCTGCACAGGACAGCCAGAGCTGATCGTTTTAAAAATAAAGGAAGCAAAGTCAAATTTGAGAGGGTATAGAGTCATGAGTTTTAGCACTCTGTTGCAGTATCTGAAAGTTTACAGAAGAAAAGAAAAAGCCAATTAAAGTTCTCCACTCTGATAACCAGTTTTGTGTACAGTACACCGTATTTTCAGAATGAACATTCATTTGATCTCAATCAACCATGGGAATCCGCCCAAATTCATCTAAAATATTCCTTAGATGAAGCCACAGTAAATGCAAGAATATTATATTTCAAAACGACGGTGATCACCCTTTTTTGTCATAAGTACCTCCTCACTCATACATGTTGATGATTACCGTTATCAAAAAGTAGAATGTAACATAACTATTGTTAAATTAAAAAAAAAAAACTGAATATGTTGCCTTGAAAAAAAATATATAAATTAAAAAAAAAATATGAATCAACACTGCCACTCATTAAATATAAAACCATGTCACAATATGCACTTCTCAGAATTTGCCAGTCAACCACAAAAGTGACTAATCATCCATACAAGACATTCCAGCTGCCTTTTTTATTTTTTATTTTTTAATCGACACGTATTAAAGCCTGGTGTGAAGTAAATATTGCAAAGGAGATGGGGGCGTCCAAATGTAAAACAATGCAAAATATTTTACGCAGCTTTGGCTCAGTGCCAACTTTGTGCACTTCCTGCTTCATGTGCACTTGTTTGACCCCCAAACGGTGACTTCAAGTCAATTTTTTTGCCATCTAGCTGAATGGGAACAGACTTCAGAAAGCATACTGAATTTCTTCCATAGGCACACCGTTTCAGACCGCACAAAACTTCAAAGTAAAATAATAATAATAATAATAGTAAATTAGAAAGGGAGGAGGAATTATGGAAAGTGTGACTGCCTTGAAGAACAAAAACAAAGCAAAATGGAAATGGTTAGAAGTTCTGCACCAATAAAGAGAATTAAAGACATAAATTGTTGCGCTAAATCACAATTTTCTTAGAACCCGACTTCCACATTTTTCTCAACTTCCCACCAAACAATTCAGGACATTGTGTTTATTTGTGTTGATTTGCAATTATTTATCATGGTCTCATTCTTTTATAACACAAAACAACTGGCATGAAAACTGTCATGACTGGGTCATGCCAGGGTTAAGTTTGGGACATGCAAGGGTCATGTTTGGGTCATGACCGTGAGTGTCTGTTTTGAACCGGCATCTAGTTTCACCTGGTCTGTGATGTCAGGAGTTATGTGACGTCAAGAGTCTTTAATCTCTTTATCTAGTCAACAGCCAATCAGATAATTCCATGTCAGTCCTGTTACCCACATGTCAAGCCACAACCAATCAGATCGATTCGCTGTCTATATAAGCCTTCTGAGAAGGGTGTGTTTTAGTCGGATTTTTACCTCTGTTCCTCTGTGCACCTCCCAAGTTAGTTTAGCGTCACGTGATTCTCGATGCCTTCTCGTTGTTTCTGGTCAAGTCAAGTTAGTTCCACGCCTTTTGATGTTGTGCGAATAAAGTGTTCAAATTCTTATTTGTGTCTGCATTTTGGGATCCAACTCCAGAACATAACAAAAACAGGGGTGTGTAGACTTTTTGTATTGACTGTAAGGGCAAACAAAAAGTTTTATGCAGATCCCAATATCCCATATTGGTTTTTTTGTTTTGTTTTGTTTTGTGTTTTTTTTGTTTTTTTTCAATAGCACCGATATGCTGCTTTTGGTCCACTTGTCTTAGAGGTCGGTTGTGCTTACTTTTAATTGACTGGCCTGAATTTTGAGAGTGATCTTGACTGAAATACGGAAGATTATGATCATGTTTATGTCGCAAAAGCCCGCAGTAACTTTTAATAGTATAGTGGAGAGGGGGCTATACAGTTAAGGAATGAATGGAGATGATAATTATTGGGTTCCCACAGATCTTAAGTCTTTTCAATGAAAAAAAATCTCAGGTACAGTATGTTCACAGCACAAACAGAGGGGTGCTATGAAAATATTTTAAAGACGATAATGATAATAATTTGTTCAATGAACTGATTACTACAATGATTGGGAGGCATTTTCCCGACGTTGTTGTCATATCCTCCTGACTACCAGGGGAAAAAAAATATTGTCCAATCATGTTTATTTTGATATTCCCCAATCTTTGTGAAGTAACTGAAATACTATATATATATATATATATATATATATATATATATATATATATATGTATATATGTATATATATTTTTTTTCTTAAACTATGATGTGTCCACTACAGAGGACATTTTTTAAAACTTAAATGCTAAGCTCAAATACAGTTAAAATAATTCAAACAATATTTTCATGTGTTCTTAAGAGTCTTAAGGAAAACATGCTAACAACATTTAAAGCCTAAATTTGTTCAATAAAAAGTCTTTCCACTTACTTTTCCTCTTCCCTAAAAAGTGCTTGCACTGAGGGAAGCCATTTTCTTTTATGATGCAATCAAAGGTAGCAAAGCCCCACCCCTACACATTTGGTATCATTGGAAAGCTCTGCATGTCCTCTATAGAGCACAAAAGGAGTTAATTTAATCATATGCACTGGGTGGGAGATGTTCACGTTTAAAAAGGTCCACTACAGAGGACAAATTTGAATTGCTGGTAGTCAGGAGGATATTTATGAATGACGTACAACGGCATCCACCACACACGTCCATGGAGCAAACAATCTGTCCTCTTGCGCCACAACTTAGACCTGCTTTTAGCTAGTTTCAAATCTTGTCTACTATTTCGTCACCGAAACAGGAAGCGGTAGACACTTGATGAAGGGTACCAGTGGAATCTAAGAAAGTTTTATTTGGGTTGTAGACCCAGGGAGTTTTGATGAATCGCTTGTAATGTCACTGAAATGTGTAAGTAGGATTACAATTGGACACCACTTATATGCTAAAGACAACTGCAATGACACACAGTGGAAAAAGTGGGCGTAATTTAGATATACAGTACTAGCATCAGCCTTTACTGCCGCAGGAGGTCACTTGTGCTGTCCTTATTCAATGACTTACAGCGGTTAATTAAAGCTTAAAACGTGTAAGCTACTGAATTAATAATTCATTTAGAAGTGCTACCTAAGGGCACCCTGATTGATGCTGAGTAAATCGAGAACATCAGGCATACATTGAACTAAACATGGTCAAACTTGTCAGCCTCTTTTTTTAGTCATTTACATGCATGCTCTAAAATTACTTTTTGTGGTGACTATAAAAAGTCTCCACACCCATGTTCAAATGTCAGGCTTTTGTGATTTAAACACAAATGTGTCATGACTGGGTCATGCCAGGGTTAAGTTTGGGTCTTGCAAGGGTCATGTTTGGGTCATGACCGTGAGGTCACATGTGTGTTTTGAACTGATGTAATCGGCATCTAGTTTCAAATGGTTTTAAGCTACCGGTATGTGACGTCATGAGCTATGTGATGTCAAGAATCTTTAATCTCTTTTTCTGGTCAACAGCCAATCAGATAATTCCATGTCAGTCCTGTTACCCACATGTCTAGCAACAGCCAATCGGATCAATTCACTGTCTAGTTAAGCCAAACTGAGAAGTGTGTGTTTGTCGGATTATTACCTCTGTTCCTCTGTGCATCTCCACAGCCCAAGTTAGTAAAGCGTCTCTTGATTCTCGATGCATTCTCGTTGTTTCTCGTCTAGTCAAGTTGTTCTACGCCTATCGATGTTATGTGAATAAATAGTTAAAATCTTATTTGTGTCTACGTTTTGGGATCCAACAAAATGGGACCAAAATAAATCATTTCAAATGTTAATGAATAGTTTAAAGTACTATAACCTGTACAGCTTAGTTTATAATAAAGTCAAAAAACAAACTATATAATGTGGTTGCACAATAAATGGGGATGCGATTTGTGTTCAAAATGAACCAATCACATCAAAGTCATGGGAGTCAGCACACACCTGCCACCAATTCAAGTACCGCAAATAATGTTGAGCTCTTGTAGGTACGCTTTCCCTAACATTTTTTTTGATGAAGGTTTTGTTCACAAACATTGACTGGTGTTTGGAAATATTTTTGGATAAATCATTCTACCCTGTCTCAGGTTCCAGTTCCAGCTCAAGAAAAACAGGCCAAAAGCATGATGCTGACATTATGTTGTCAAGCATACCTTTAAGAATTGGACAAAAGTTCAACCTTGGTCTCATCAGACCACAACAAAATCTCCCAAACACTTGGAGAACATGCAGCCCATACGAATACTAATACGGCACATGAGTTTTCTGGGAGGACCCCTCAACTTCACGCCATACATGAACCAAACTGAGGATGTGTTAACTGTGCTGCCATCCAAAACTGCTGGGTCAAAAAAAAAATCTATTTTTTAAAAAATGGACTGGTCAATTTGAGCCAATTTTGAAACACCCAAAGTTGGTTCAAAGGTCGGTCCTTTTTAAAGAGATTTTTAATCAGGGGAAAAAAATGCATCAACCCCCTACTTTGGTTGTTTGGTTTTGTACAAAACCCAAAGTTGGGTTAAAATGATCCAAGCAGCGGGCGGATCCATTGTTTGGATCAAAATTGTTGGTGTTTCTTTTTTTAACCAGCAGTTAGTTATAAGGATGTTGTCAAAACAACTTTCTTTCTTTCTTTCTTTCTTTCTTTCTTTCTTTCTTTCTTTCTTTCTTTCTTTCTTTCTTTCTTTCTTTAACACAACCCAACGTTGGATCAAATTGACCCAAGTAGCAAGGGGTCAGTCTAATTTTGGCCCAATATTGTTTTTGTTTTTGTAAATAGCAGTTTTAAGGATGTATACGCTTGTCAAAATCCAGCCATTTTCTTGACCGCTTATAACTCACAAGGGTCATGCAAAAAAAAGACTATATTCGGTCCCACTCTAAACAGAGTAAACTTTTACACTTGGAAGAGTAAAATACTAAAAAAAAAAAACAACAAAAAAAACAACATTAAACTGTCATGACTAGGGTCATGCAAGGGTTATGTTTGGGTCATGACCGTGAGGTCAAGTGTCCGTTTTGAACTGATGTAACTAGCATCTAGTTTTACATCTTGTTGCATTTTAACCTGCATCATTCTTGGGTTTGTTTTTGGTGGAGTTCATGTGTCGTGTTAGCCTTGTGATGTCAGGAATCTTTAATCTCTTTATCTGGTCAACAGCTAATCAGATGATTCCATGTCAGTCCCATTACCCACATGTCTAGCCACAGCCAATCAGATCGATTCGATGTCTATATAAGCTTTCTGAGAAGGGTGTGTTTTAGTCGGATTATTACCTCTGTTCCTCTGTGCACCTCCACAGCCCAAGTTAGTTTAGCGTCCCGTGATTCTCAACACATTCTCGTTGTTTCTCGTCTAGTCAAGTTTGTTCTATGTCTCTCAATGTTATGCGAATAAAGAGTTAAATTCTTATTTGTGTCTGTGTTTTTGGGATCCAACTCCAAAACACAACAAAAACGCTCAAGGGTTAAGGAACGATCCCACAAGCTTCAGGCATGGAAGACAGCCACTCTACCACTTGAGCTATGCCAGACTTATTGTTAGCTAACATATTGCTGATGTGTCTCAAAAGAGACCAAAAATGGAGGAACATGGTTGTTGTGTTTTTGTTGGGGGTTTTTTAACTCTCTTCCGAGTATAAAGTTTATTCTGTTTAGACTGGGACCGAATATAGTTTTGTTCTCTTTTTCAGAGTAAAGTTTACAAAATCTACTGTGCAGAAAGTTGGGTCAATTTGGCAGAAGTAACAGGGTCGGACCAATTTTGGCCCATTTTTGTTTTCTTTTTTTTTTTTTAATCAGCAGGATAAAAGATGTATACTGTAAACTCTTATCAAAATAACCTAATTGTGGGGTTTGTTTTATACACCTTTAAAACTGCTGGGTCAAAAAAGACCCAATTTGGGTAAAAATTGGGATCTGGTCACTTGGGTCAATTTGACCCAACCTTCTGGGTTGTTTGCTACAAAACAACCATTTTTGTGCAAAATAACTCCCACGATTGGCTTGTTTTCTTTCTTTCAAAGTTGGGTCATATTGACCCAAGTTAGTGAGCCGGTTCAATTTTTGACCGAGCAGTTTTAATGGTGTAGGCTATACAGAACAACCCAGCCAGAAAGTTGGGTCAGTCCATTTTTGGACCAAAAATGGGTTATTTTTTACCCAGCAGTTTCCGTGTGAGTACTTTGGCCACCTCTGCATAATGCACTGTCGCCTACATAAGAGCATCCATGCGGTATAGAGTAGTGCAGAAGTGAAAAGTTTGCCAGCCGGGGCCTTGTGATGCTCGCGCTATCCGACGCTAACCCCCGCCCGCTAATTGTTTTGGGGATACTTTGACGCGACGCCGCGCGCGTCCAACGCACCGGGCGTGTGCGCGGAGCGTGGATGAAGACTGCGGGGCTCGGCGCTAAAACCGGTGCACACACACTCAACTCAACTGGGGCCGAATGGTGAGCCGCAGCACTCGACTTGTTGTGTGTGCGGGCGGCCAATGAAACCGCTCGACCGCCTTCCTCTTCATCGCCAGCATCATGCAAAAGCGAGCGCGGTGGTGTGTGCTTCTCTCACCGTCGGTGATTGTGGTCGACTTCGATCGTTGTCCACAGAAACACTGCAGCATATGCGCTCCTTTCTGAAGGAATGGCCTCAGAATCCTCATCGATTTGGCTTTTGGATGGGAGCCCTCCTCAATCCAAACAATGGCACAAGACGGCGCGGCATGCGGGCTCGGGCAGCATCGCGTACACGGCCAGCCTGCCTCTCTCTCTCTCTCTCTCTCTCTCTCTCTCTCTCCCTGGCTTTCTCTACAGCCTTGGAAGGGCACCGTCTGCAGGACACGTTAGGCTAAAACGAGGCATCTTGAGGTGGTCTCGCCACCCACCTCCGCCACCTTCTCCTGTTTGTCGCTTTCGTCTACCGGGTCGTCATCCACGCTCCTCTCTCGCTCGTTTCTCCACGCAACGCAAGGACGACACGCCGCGCTCAAATTGTACGGCACCGGCAGCGGACGTAATAGCCGAAGAAGAAGAAGAAGAAGAAAAAAAACAGACAAGGAGAGATCGGTGGGTGGGTGGGAGGAGGAGGGGGTGCGGGGTAATGCTGCTGCTGGCGCGTGAGGTTTTGTGGGGGGGAGGGAGGGGACTTACGCCAGAGGTGACAAAAGTACTCACATGCTGTACTTGAGTATATTACGGAGCCCCTAAGGTGACATGGTAGAAAATAAAAAAACAAAACTTTGCGTTCCCTCGCAAACATTTTTGCGTTCCCTCGCAAAACAACTTTGCGTTCGCAATCTTTGCGAGAGAACGCAGTTGTTGTTGTTTTTCGCCTACCATGTCACCTTAGCTGCGCCGTAAACACTTCCGGGTCATCTTCCATGTTAAGAAAAGCGACGTGTAAACAAACCAGTGGAAAAATACATGCTCCATCGTAGTCGTTTTGGGAAAGCTTGCCCACTGTTTTGTTTCATGTTTAGAAACGTTCCGTCCACGTCGCTTTTGTTCACATGGAAGATGACCCGGAAGTGTTTACGGCGCAGCTCAGGTGAAATGGTAGGTGAAAAAAACAACTTTGCGTTCCCTCGCAAAACGAACGCAATCTTTGCGAGGTTGCGGAACCACATTTTTTTTTTCTACGTCACCTTAGGGGTTCCGTAGTATATAGACGTGTAAAAAAAAAAAAAAGACTCCTAAAAAGTATAAGTGTAAAACTGCTGGGAGTAACACAAATAGGGTGATTGTATCCCAAAGGGGCAGATCGAATAGATGCTAATGTTGGGTTATTTATATCCAGCACACTGGGTTGACGATTTGGCCCAGAAATGGGTCAAGAAGATTTTGATCCAACAATGGGTAAAAACTAGCCACACTGATGAGTTAAACCTTATTAGTAGATATGCTACAATGTTATCAGTTACAGCTGTTGTTACAAATAATGCACTTTTTTTTCTTTTCTTTTTTAAAGAAGATGAAACAATTGGGATGTCATGGTTTGGGTTGGGTTTTTTTTGTTTTTGCTTTTGTCAGTTTTCTAGTTTTGAGTAGGTTTTGTTTGAGTTTATCGTGTTTCTTTAAGTTTCAGCCATGATCTGTTTTGATGTCCTCGTGTGCCTCCCTGGTCGTGTCAAGCATTGTCATGTCCACCTGTGTTTGCCTGCCCTTCCTCATGTGTCAACCAATCAACATCCCCTATGTGTCTTGCCCAGTTTTGTCTCTGTCATGACTGGGTCACGCGAGTTAAGTTTGGTTCGTGCAAGGGTCATGTTTGGGTCATGACCGTGAGGTCAAGTGTCTGTTGTGAACTGATGTTTTGAACTGATGTAATCGGCATCTAGTTTCAACTGGTTTTAAGCTATGTGTTGTCAAGAATCTTTAATCTCTTTTTCTGGTCAACAGCCAATCAGATAATTCAATGTCAGTCCTGTTACCCACATGTCTAGCCACAGCCAATCCGATCAATTCCCTGTCTATTTAAGCCAAACCGAGAAGTGTGTGTTTGTCGGATTATTACCTTGGTTCCTCTGTGCATCTTCACAGCCCAAGGGAGATTGGCGTTTCGTGATTCTCGATGCATTCTCATTGTTTCTCGTCTAGTCAAGTTTGTGATACGCCTCTCAATGTTATGCGAATAAAGAGTTAAATCTTATTTGTGTCTGCGCTTTTGGAATCCAACCTCAGAACGTAACAGTCTTGTTGTGTCAATTACTGTATTTAGTCTCTTTTCTCCCATTGGTCTGTGTCGATTCTTTGTGTTGTTTTCACCCTGTTATGCTGACGTTTTGTTTTGTTTTTTCCCCAATGTCTTGTTTTGCTTGCCTTTTGAATTTCTCTTTTGTTTTGGTTTAATTTAATTCACTTATTATGTCACCTCTGCCTCTTTGCCCCGCTTCTCTGCATTTGGGTCCACAATCAGACCGCATACCTGACATGGGATTGCGTATGACGTGAACTAGCAATTACACTGTAGTAGGGGTGTGAATTGCCTAATAACTGACGATTCGATTCGTATCACGATTCACAGGTCACGATCCGATTCGATACCGATTAATACCGATACGAATGTTGCAATTTTTTTTTTTCTTCAAATTTAGAAAATACTAATCAGTAAACTTGTCCAGTGTAAGATTTGTATGAAAATGTATTCTTTATTTATCTTAAACTTATACAGGTTGTAATCTGTTTCATGTTTGAACAGCATTGAAATAAAATATTAAGGTTTAATGTTCCATTAATATAACATTCTTCCATGCTTAAGGTGTGAACCCTAAGACGTTTTGTTGAATATTTTTTACATTAAAAATGGAAGTTTAAAAATCGATTCATCCGCCTATTGAATCGATTCGAGAATTGCGCAATTTAATATCGCGATATATTGCCGAATCGATTTTTTTTTTAACACCCCTACACTGTAGGATCTTGATAGTGATCCAACTGACCCAAATTTGCATTTACCAGGATTCGAACCCTAATCCCATGGCAAAAGTCAGCAGTGCTTCTGCTTCCCACTGAGCCATCATCTTTATCAATGTTTTCCAAGAAATGTTACATTCAATTTACTTCAAATTCAGTAGACGCTATGGAGGAACAAAATTGCCCAAATTCAAAATAAATAAATGACTAAATAAATAAATAAATAAATAAAAGTGAAAATAAAAATGGATATAAAAATATAATTTGAAAATTATATAAAAAAAATTAAAAGAGCACAATATATATATATGTGTGTATATATATATATATATATATATATATATATATATATATATATATATATATATATATATATATATATATATATATACACACATTTGGATTTAATTTTTGAATTATATTTTTATGTCCATTTTTATTTTCACTTTTAGTCATTTATTTATTTATTTATTTATTTATTTAGTCATTTATTTAATTAG
The DNA here is from genome assembly GCF_051991245.1 of Festucalex cinctus. Taxonomy (NCBI): domain Eukaryota; kingdom Metazoa; phylum Chordata; class Actinopteri; order Syngnathiformes; family Syngnathidae; genus Festucalex; species Festucalex cinctus. The sequence goes on along the minus strand of NC_135411.1, from coordinate 8,995,251 downwards.
AATTTTGGCAGTTTTGGTCCTCCATAGACTCCAGCATGTCCGAATTTGAACCTTCAACCCAATCTGCTGGGTCAAAACAATTAACCCAACCTTGGGTGAAAGCAACCCAATTTTAGGAGAACAAGACAGCCATTTCTAGTGTGTAGGCACTGATTAAACTACTTTATTGACATAAAAATAAATAAATAAATAAACAAACAAACAAATAAATAAATAAATTTAATAGATAAATAAATAAAATGTACAGTTCAGAATTATTAGATCAAAATTAAAACCAAATTTTGGCCAAAAATTGGACTGACCTTCTACTTGGGTCTTATTTGGGCAACATTTTTTATTTTTATTTTTTTTATCAAAACAACCCATTTTTGCATTATAAAAAAAAAAAAAAAAGAAGTTGTTTTGATAATAAACAACCCAGTAAGTCGGGTCAAGTAGACCCAAGTAGCGGTTCGTCCAATTTTTTGACCAAAATTTGGTTATTAATTGTGACCCAGCAGTTTAAAGAGTGTTCATTTATTTTACACCACTGTGTTGAATGTAATGGAACTTCACAAGGATGGATTTAAGTATAATATTATAGCGCGCTATTTTCCCTACACATTGCAAAAATGACGCCAAATTCACTGCAGCATTTACATTGCTGCCCTAATAAGGTTTCATACAAGTTTGTACAACAAGCACAATATAATTATGTCGCCGCCGACCTTGGCCTAACATGTTGTCAGTATTTTAATGTATACAATGTACATAAAAGGATGTTTCAGGTCAGCAAGTTGTCAGCAGTAGTCATGCAAACAAGAAAAGGTCAGTGAGGGGTACAGCCATTGGGTGAGGGAAAGTGGGAGGGGCATGTTAATAGAGTGACAGTGCTGAATATTCACTGGGAGAGAGAGAGAGAGAGAAAAAAAAGGGTTATATGGTAAAGTCGATTACTTTCTGTCTCCAAGTATTTTTGCTGTCCTGTTTTTTAACCTTCCTTCAAACAAGATGCCCCGCGTGCGTTCGGAACAAACTCTCATCTGCATGTGATGACACAACGGAAAGATAAGACAGCTCTGCTTTCACCTGCACTGGCAGTAAAAGCGCAGAATGCCAGGTGAAAAGTTCACCTTGGAAGGCGATATGCAGACATCCATGTTGTTGTGCTATTCAAAACGGACAGGGCAAAAAAATATTTTAAAAAAATGACAGCCATTTAAGAGACACAACTCTGTCATGAGCAGTGAAAATATGCGCGTAAACAAGTCCTCCTAAAGATGTTTTTCAGTTTTTATGTCTTCTATTCATGTGGCTGTTTGCTGAGGGTTTTCCTCAGCCCCGACACATGTGCACCTCCATTTTAAAAGCATAGTTGTTTTCCCTCTTCTTTTCTTATATGGTTTTCGCTTTCATTCCAGAAAATCGGCGCGCAGCCTGGTGAGCCGGTAGACTTCCCTGTTGTTTTCTATGTCACTTAGACGTAGGGATGTAACGATATCCAAATATCACGATACGATATTATTACGATTTTGTGGGGAGGTTGGCAATATTTAAAAAAGGTCACAATATTGTAAAAAAATGAGCTCATACTAAGAAAAAAGCACAATATTGTGCTTTTGTACATATCAGCAATACAGTTAAACTACCTTCAATGTCTAATAACACTTAATATTTAGGCACTTACTCGCTAATGCAAGCCCGCATTGAGTTTCTCCCCATATTGACTCGCTTCAAAGCATTTTACATCCCCTTCATCTGACAATTAGTGTATTTAGAAGGGCCAAAACATACCTAATGAAAATTACACTGCACTAAAAAAACTAGCCACCAGAGGATGCTATGGCCGCACAAATGGAAATCAACTTGACTTTTTTTTTTAACAGATGTGTAGCTTTTAAATATGAACATGGCGACGACGATATTGTGGCAGTTTTAATATCACGATATCACGATATTGCTGGGATCGTTACATCCCTACTTCAACGGGTTGAAACTGTTAAAAGAATTTCCTTGCTCTGTACTTGTGACGTCCAATGACGATAATAGAATTTCTATTTCCATTTTTCCATCTCAAAATGCCGTGATATGGTGACGAACCACTACTTTTGTCTCAACTAATTATTCAGCAATACTTTTGTTCTGAATGAAACTCCTCAACTCGCTTCAAACAGCGCCTTGGCACCAAGATGCCACAAGGTGGCAGCATAGAACCACTTCTTTATACGTGAAGCTCCTCAACGAGCTGTAACATAGTTCATTGGCATCAAGATGCCACAGGATTGCGGCAAAGCACTAATTTTATATAGTAAAAGCTCCTTAACTCACTTCAGCATTGTTCCTTGGCACAAGATGCCACCAGATGATTATAAAGTACAGCCTTTATCTAAATGAAGCTCCTCAACTCACTTGAATTTCCTTGACATCAAGATGCCACATGATGGTGGCAAAGCACTATTTTTGTCTCACTGAAGCTTCTCGCCTTAATACTCAGCAATACTTTGGCCTGAGTGAAACTCCTCAACACACTTCAACATAGTTCATCAACCTGAAGATTCCACAAGAGGGCAGCAAAGAACTGCTTTCGTCCAAATAAAACTCCTCAGCTCACTTCAACATTGTTCCTTTTTGGAACCAAGATGGCCAACATAATACTTATTTCTTTGGCATGAACACAAAACTGGAAAATATTGTGAGTCTTCAACAAAGTTAGCTTCATTGAAGACTCAATTGTCAATAAGTGTAAATGTGAATTCAATTGGTTGATTGTCTATCTGTCCTGATTGACTGATGACCAATCGAGGGTGTATCCCGCCTCGAGGCCAAAAACCAGCCGAGATAGCCTTCAGCAGCTCGCCCGCGAGCATGATGAGGGGAAGCGCTATGAAATGGGAATGGATGGTTGTTTTCATTAGCATAATGTAAAACAGATGCTGAGTAAAAACGAGGGATGCCAGGATGACTCAGTGCTTACAGCAGTGCAGCCCACGGCGGACCAAAGCAACATAAAAGAGTCGCTTCATCATGTAAACACTTTGTGTAATAGTCAAATTTATCGGGGTTGTTGGATTACACAGATGGTTTACGCCAATAAATAAAAAACACGCTACTATTACTATTATTAGGAAGTAAACTTATGAGCACACTGTATGATGAGAAAAAGTCTTAATGCCCATAAAATACAATTTTATTTATTTTATTTTTTTTTTTGTTTACTTGGAAAACCTGTACTGGCGGAATTACAGTCACTATGCAGCAGACATGTCCACGTCAAAATTTTAGCAGTATAGCAATTCGTGTAAAAATAATGCATATATTGGTGGAGAATGAGGTGAAGTTGTATTTTCCAATTTTAAAAATGTGCAGAATTTCACAAGTTTCTTCATGTTAAAGATTCCAAAGCTCTTAATATGAAAAAGAAAAAATGCACTGAGCCGTCACCAATGTCTTACAAATGCAATTGTGCCATCTAGTGGCAGAAAAATTACCTCAAACACAAATCAATGCCACACTTGTTTTTTACAGTACAGTACATCTTTTTTTAATTTTAACTCAATTTTATTAATTATTGTGAAATTACTTTAGCAATGACTAAAAGATGCAGCCATATTACTATTAGTTTAATATTTGTTTCTACTTTTATGTTAACAAGAGTATGAAAACTTGGGGAAAAAAAGTTATTGTACATTTAGAACAGATAAAATTGGCGATTAATCATGAGTTAATTATTGAATTCATGCAATTAATTACGATTACAAATTGTAATCACCTGGCACCTCTAGTTTTGATATATTCAGAGGTTGAAGTTGACATGTGCGTGTGAATTTTGGTGACAATTCATCGCATTTTTGTGTCATTCAGCAACGTTTAGCTTTTGTACATTTACATTTGTGCTCATAAGCTTACATTCACAAACGTATGTAAACTTTCAAGCACATTTACAGTGCATATGCTGTTTTGTTTAGTGGGAGATAAAACTGAAAACAGCGGTCTTGAGAATACAGTGGTGCCTTGAGATACGTGTGACACGACTTAAGTTAAAAGATGCATGTTGCCATTTGACAAATATTTTTTGTTTGACTTGAGAGCAAAATGGTTTCCGTGTTGTCTGGTGGCAGTGAACTCAACTCAGTCAGAAACTCTTAATTACGACCGAGTTCTGTTAATGTGCCTTTGTTGTTATAGCAAAAACAAAATACACATAGCAGCTGATGTAGGCTACTCTTGGCTCGTACAACAGAACAATTCCGGCAAATAGTGAATTGTAAAGGACAGGACATTGAATTGTGTATGCTACGTAATTGTGAAGATTATAAAACTAGCTGCTAGCGGATGTTAGCGCCCTTATAAGGATTGGGCAGGCTGACAAACTGAAACTGTTGTTGCCATTTTTGGGTACTGAAGTTGAAATAAATTGAATGTAACATTCTTAGAAGACTTTAGTGGCGGTTAGTGGTTGTTGTGTCTTCTTTGTCATTACTTAAGTTAGCCATCCTAGCACGAGAGGAGTTTTGAAACTTGAGAGGAACCCACCTAGGTTAGCTTAGCGCAAGCTAGTTTGTGTGACATGGATGGATAGTAAGTAACCTTCATTTGTATAGTGCCTTTCACAGAAAGAAGGTCATAATGAGCTTTTTAGTTGACTATAAATATATCGTTTTAGTTTTTATTTTAGTCCAAGAAACCTAATTTTCTACGTCTAGTTTTAGTCAACAAAAACTGTCAATGTTTTAGTCTAGTTTTAGTCAGGACAACCATTTCACCCCTCTATATATTTTCTATCAGCAGATTATATTGAACCTTTTCGGAAATATTTCACATAAAATTTCCTCATCTTTTTGATGAAAACCAACTTGACACACAATTACAGTGGCTACTATGGCTCCATGCTATGAGCTAGTAAGTTAGTTAGCATTAGTTAGCAGTCGTATTATGATTGTCGGAACATTATAGCCATTGTATTAATGTTAAAATATAACTACAATTTACTTTTTTTTTTTTTTACCTTTCACCGTGAATCCACCTCCTGTTTGTCCCATGTGTTTGTGCTGTGTCACATGACAGTTTGATTTTATTTTATTTGTTCATTTTTCCTTTCGGACAGCATTGTGACAATCAAACATTTCACAGACGTGACAGATTAGCAGAGACAGGAGTTTACAAAATCATATCATTTTTGTCTGGTTTTTGTTCATGAATTAAAATGTCCATAGATTTTAGTCCAGTTTTTATTAAGTGGAGTTTTTATTAATGCGGCTGCGTAAGTACACACTGGATATGTTTTCCAAAAAGCAATTATGATGCTTAGTAAAGTGCTTTTGGACAACATATTGTGTAGCTAAAACGCTATATCCTCCTGACTACCAGGGGGAAAAAAATATTGTCCAATCATGTTTATTTTGATATTCCCCAATCTTTGTGAAGTTACTGGAATACTGCAAAAGAAATTTTTGAAAAAAAAAAAAGTTGTTATTTTTAAGCTATGAGATGTCCACTACAGAGGACATTTTTTAAAACTTAAATGCTCGGCTCAAATACAGTTAAAATAATTCAAACAATACTTTAAAGTGTTCTTTAATAGTCTCATAGAAAACATGCTAACAACATTTAAAGCCGAAATTTGTTCAATAAAAAGTGTTTTACACTTACTTTTCTTCTTCCCTAAAAAGTGCTTGCACTGAGGGAAACCATTTTCTTTTATGATGCAACCAAAGGTAGCAAAGCCCCACCCCTACACATTTTGGTATCATTGGAAAGCTCTGAATGTCCTCTATAGAGCACAAAAGGAATTAATTCAATCGTATACACTGGATGGGAGATATTCAGGTTTTAAAAAAAAAAGGTCCACTACAGAGGACAAATTTGAATTGCTGGTAGTCAGGATGATGTGTACCATTATGATCAAATTGCAATTTCATTTTTTGGGACTATGATATATTTTTCGGCAAGTGCAATAAGTAACCATTGTAATCCATCCATCCAGTTGATTAGGGATATGATGGTTAAATGGTAAACGAATACACAAACAAACACACATTTGATGCACAAGTCCTGGCACTAATGTACAGACATACTGATAACCTGTTAACCTAGTTCTTGATGCAATTTCAAAATACCGACCCAATGTGCACGCTGGGTATGCCGTAAATAATCCAGCATTAGCTTCACTCCCTTTTGGCCCCAGTAACCCATTTGTGTTACTTTTGATTTGACCCAGCAATAGTATACAACATAACCCACATATAGTTTATACAACCCTTTGAATGCAGGTCAGACACATGCAGTTTTGACCCAACACACAAATTAGTTGCCAAGTGATCCAACGCAAAGAAAATGAACATCAGCTTCACAAAATGAGCCGTGAGGCGTTCTTACCGGCGTTTTTATCCCCCATGTCCCCTCGTGTTGCAGAAGAAGTTCAAGCGACCGCAGATGCTCCCTGGACCGGGTTACCGGGTTCCTTTACTCGCCCCCCCTCGAGAGAGAGAAGAGCGGTTGCGAGTCAGGACGGTTGTTTCGATGACTCCCCGTGACTGTCGGACAATGAAGCATGTGGCGGCGAACCTCGGGAAGGAGCGAGCGTTTGAAGGTGGACAGTGGCTTCAGGTGAAGAGTCTCTCTCTCTCTCTCTCTCTCTCTCTCTCTACCCGGCTGATAAAGGCACAGTAGATGTCTTTTAACTTGTCTCTGACTTATTATGATTAAGATACACTAAGGTTGTTTGTGTGTCTTATTAAAGGCCATAATTCAGAACATGGATATAATACAATATTATTTTACAAAACCATCCAAATACACCCTTCAGTATGTGGTACCTTTTATGAACACATTATATCTCACGTTTGGCCCCACGGTGAAGCATTCTGTCTCATAACTGCCGACCTAATGCTGTAATGTTTTAACAGCGGGGCAGGCAGGTGATAATTCGCTGCGGCGATATCAATATTTAATGAAAGAATGAGATCGATAGATGCCGTCCTGAGCGTCCACTCCGTATTGTGGCAGTTATTTGATACGGCAGGAGATTTCTGGTGGATATTGTGCGCGGTACATTGAGTGTGGACTACAGCAATTCTCTAATTTTTTTAAAAACTTATATTCGATGCGCAATATATTACGTTTTAATTGAATCATTATTTAATGTTTTTTTTTTCAGACTACATAATGGCTTAAAATAATATTAAATACAGTGTTCCCTCATTTTTTCCGCTGACGTTAGCTTCCAAAAAATACGCGCAATAAGTGAAACCTGCAAAGTAGTTAGCTTTATGTTTTACATTAGAAATGTTTTAAGGCTCTAAACCCCTCACCACGCAGTTTCTGAATTTCTTTTACATTTACATTTTCTCACATTTCTCTCTTATTTAGACATTCTCAATGTTCAAACCTGCACAAATTTTATAAAATAATTACATTAATGTAAAAAAAAAAAAAAAAAATGCATGCAAAATTGCACTAAACAAAATCTGCGATACAGCGAGGCCGCGAAAAGTGAACCGCGTTATAGCGAGGGAACGCTGTATAATTTTTTTTTAGGAATAAAAGCTCGTTTCTGATGACTTAAAACTACTACTGCACCTATCATTTTTGCCAAATGAATATTCCACAGATTATTCCATCAAGCATTTAGATAAAAATGTATTTTCATGATTAAATACTGTACAATATGATGTGCATGTGAGGTGCAGGTAAAATTTTGGTCCACTAGGGTTTGCCATTCTCACATTCTACTGTAAGTGTCTGTGACTTTGAGTGTGTATGGTTTTAAAAAGCAGGGCCCTGGGTTGGTGAGTGACATGGGTGTCAGCGAATGAGAGTGAAGCGTTGGCTAACCCGTTAGCCAGTCTGTGTGTTGAGTGAGTTGCTCCAGATCACGTATAATGTGCTTTTTTTTTTTTTTTTAATGTTTTATTTGAGCTTTTTTCATGTTTGAATTGCACATTCCTCTGTGGATATAAGCTAACGTCAAAATGTTACTATTAATACTGCTATTTATCACATTTAAAATTATTGCATTTTGTTGCGTTTTTACAAATTGACTTCTAATTCACCATTTCTGATGCCACATTCAAAGTGTTCAGAATTTATTTATTTATTTATTTATTTGTTTTTATTTTTTTTAAACCAACATTTTTAAGATTCCACATTTTTTAAGTTCCCTAATTTGGGAAAAACTCGACAGATTATTTTTTTTTCCTATAAATTTTGTATAATTCAGCTTTTATTAGTCTAATTTTCTACATTTCAATTCATTATCCAGCATTTCATTTCGATTCATTCTTGGGGCATTTACATGCAATTTTTACCAAAATGTCTCTTTAGTTGTTTTGCTACTCTTAATCTTTTACATTTTTAAGACTAAAAACATAAGGCTCACTGTAAATCCGCTCGATTTGAGTGAGAGGGTGACGCTGTCATACATAAAGTCCTGCGTGGTCAAATAAATAATGTGCAGTGGTGGCTTTATTTGAAATGTCACTGTATTAACTTGCCGCTGTGACCAAACAGCGCAGCCAGGAGAGAAAATGACAGAAAACAAGCGCCAGTGTGTTAATGTCCAACGGACTCATTGATCAGTGTTGGCGAAAGCTTCCTGTCAGCACTTGCGGGACTCGATGGTAACAGCTCCAGTTTCCTCTGATGTCGAAAAGACATTTGGCAGCTGAAGGCTAATGTGTCATACTTGTGCCAGTGAATGTATCTGCGTAACTGCCACAGAAGACACTGTCAAATGAATTACATGAATGATTTTTATCATATCAACGCCTTCGTAAAATAATCGCCCAACTAATTTTTTCGGATTTTTCAGGAAACACAAAAAATTTGTATCACGAGGGGGAGATGATTTAGGCAAAAAAAAAAGAAAAGAAAAAAAATGACTTAGGCAATTATTTTAAGAGGGTGACAATATAATTATTCTTATATTATTATTTTATTTATTATTATTATTATTATTATTATTATTATTATTATTAATGATTTTTTAAAATATTTTTATGTTGTAATTTCAGACATCTTTTCCTGTCCCGTGATAGAGACCCGGTGCCTTGTTTTTTTGTTTTTTTGTTTGTTTGTTTGTTTGTTTATTTATTTATTTATTTTTTTAGCGAGAGCTCAGTCCTTGTTGCTTATTGCCGCCATGTGCATGTACTTGTGCCAGTGAATTTATCTGTGTAAACTGCCACAGAAGACACCATCATTTTTTTTTTTCTTTTTCACGCAAACGCACGCACACAGAAGACACCATCAAATGAATTCCATGATTGATTTTTCTCATATCGACGCCTTCTTAAAGGCGTCGACTAACTCAGATTTTTTATTTATTTATTTATTTATTTTTAGATTTTTCAGGAAACACAAAAAAATGAACCATTTGCATCATGAGGAGATGATTGAGGCAAAAAAAAATTGCAAAAATGTTTTTTTGACTTAGGCAATTATTTTAAGAGGGTTACAATATATTATTATTATTATTATTATTATTATTATTATTATTATTATTATTATTATCATCATCATCATCATCATCATCATCATCAACATCATCATCATCATCATCATCATTATTATTATTATTATTATTATTATTATTATTATTATTATTATTATTGTGCCCTGCGATTGGCTGGCAACCGGTCCAGGGTGTACCTCACCTACTGCCCAGAGCCAGCTGAGATAGGCGCCAGCACCCCCTGCGACCCTTGTGAGGAATAAGCAGTCAAGAAAATTGATTATTTATTTATTTATTTATTATGTATTTATTATTTATTTTATTTATTTATTTCTTTAGAATTGTGTCATTTGTAAGAGCAAAGACATCTTTTCCTGTCCCGTGATGGAGACCCGGTGCCTCGTTGCCGTCATGTGCTGGCGTCAGTTCCCTGAGTGAATCGATGACAGTACCCGATGAAAGAGGACACGTCTGCTAGGGGGAAATAAATGTCCTGCATTGATCAGGAAAGAACATGAACTCTTGCATAGATTTTGATATCAGTCATTCAAAAAAAAAAAAAAAAGTTGTACAAATGGAGCTTTTAACCAAAGGTGATTGTTATCATATTGATGTTGATCACCTTGTTTTTAATGTGTGCTCTCCGATTACTGTCACCCTTCATCATGTTTCTCTTCTGCTCCGCCACACCATGTCCTGGTCTGTCCCACGGGATAATATCGTCAATAGGATATCATCTCACTTGGCAGCGTGTCCTTGGGCCTCTGCGCCGGCAAAGGCATAACGCAGTCCTTTTGGTTATATTTTCATCCATCCATCCATCCATCCATTTTCTTGACCGCTTATTCCTCACAAGGGTCGCGGGGGCTGCTGGCGCCTATCTCAGCTGGCTCTGGGCAGTAGGCGGGGGACACCCTGGACTGGTTGCCAGCCAATCACAGGGCACACAGAGACGAACAACCATCCACACTCACACGCACACCTAGGGACAATTCGGAGCGCCCAATTAACCTGCCATGCATGTCTTTGGAATGTGGGAGGAGACCGGAGTACCCGGAGAAGACCCACGCGGGCACGGGGAGAACATGCAAACTCCACCCAGGAAGGTCCGAGCCTGGACTCGAACCGGAGACGGTTATATTTTCATACGTGTGCAAATAAGCAACAGGGAGCAGCCTATCACTTCTATGGTGCCAAAGGCCGGCACGTGTATTGCAAACGTGGCCTTTTGGAAGTGAGCCCTCGCTTCTGTGCGGACACCGCAGTGCAGCTATATTGGAACTTCTTCCCCTAATTCCGGAGTCAATGGCGAGCTTGTGCGAAGTTTGTGGAACTTGTCCGGATGCCAATAGCAACACCCACCGCCATCAATACTGCTCACCTCTGCGAGGCCTTCCATGCGTTCCCTCTTGCTTGCTTAGGAACAAAAAACTTTTACCTGTTAGAATGACTAAATAATCGAAATGGTTGTAAATTGGAAATGTACCAGTAGATGGTTAAATTAGTGCAGTTGTGGCTTTATGCAACTGATCTTCATTCACAGTCTGGACGCAGAAAAGAAGGTAAGGCAATAAATTATTTGAATATAGATTTGAATAGAGTGAATGAATATACCTTATTTTCCGCACTATAAGGCGCACCTCATTATAAGGCGCACCTTCAATGAATGACATATTTTAGAACTTTTTCCAATTATAAGGCGCTACAGTAGAGGCTTGGGTTACGTTACGCATCCATTAGATGGTGCTGCGCTAAAGGGAATGTCAACTGTCAAACAGTTTGATAGGTCAGCCAAACTATTAATAGATTACAAACCAGCTTTCTGACAACTCCATTCACTCCCAAAATGAATAAACAGCTGTTTTATTATTTCCTCTGAGGTAAAGTATTAGTATTAGCTAGCGATCCAAGATGGCGGGATCTTCTGCGCATGCGCGTCACCGATCGTGCAGGGTCACCGATAGCGTCTTGACAGCGAGACCTGTTGCGGCTCAATACTGATCCATATATAAGGCGCACTGGATTATAAGGCGCATGGTCAGCTTTTGAAAAAATTGAAGGCTTTTAGGTGCGCCCTATAGTGCGGAAAATACGGTAGTTTTTTAAGCATTTTAATGATAAGAAATGACAACTTAAAATAAATTAGCATAGCCACACCTTTGACACTTTATTTATGAAAATAGCACAACATTGTGCTTTTTTACATAACAATATAAACAACCTACAATATCTAGTAACACTTAATATTGAGGCACTTATTGATAATGCGCGCAATACATTGACTCGCTTCACAAGCATATTACATCCCCCTTCATCTGACGATTAGCATGGATTTTAAACATAGAAGGGCCAAAACATGCTATATGAAAATTAAACTGCACAAAAAAACTAGCCACGAGAGGGTGCTAGAACTGCAGAAATAGAAATCAAACTGACTTTTTTTTTTTTTAACAGATGTGCTGCTTTTAATATCGTGACATGACAAAAATGATACAACCCCTAGCAAAAAGTATGGAATCAGCAGTCTTGGACGAGCACTCACTCAGACGTTTTATGCGTTACAGAATAAAACGTCCGAGTGAGTGCTCGTCCGAGACTGGTGATTCTATACTTTTTGCTAGGGATTGTATTTGAACTATGTGTCTCCCCTTCAATATCACACTTAGTGATAATGCTCCAAAAGTGACCTAAATTACTTTTATTCAAGGTAAATGTGAGTGTTTAATATATAAATACAAAGGTGATATTCAACTGTTTACCATAACCATAATAGTACCATACCATAATACTAATTCAGAAAATATGAATTCACCACAGACCTTCCCTGCCTGTGGACGACTAAATGTGCCAAAACTGAAATATCTCATACATGATTCATAAGAATCCACTAATGTATCATTTGCACTTTAATTTACTACATGAATGTGTTAATAATTGATCAGAATTGGAAAGTAATAGGTGCCAGTGTTACTCCAAACGTAATTCATTCATGACAGTTTTGAGTGGTTATTTATTTCAATTTTGTCAGGTTGAGATTTTCAACAACTTATTTTCAACGCATTCTGAAGTTTCTCCTTCAGCCACAAGAGGGAAGTGCTACATGGGAGCTCACAAGAGATGCTGCTTTCAAGTTCAGAGACTTCACTCGGTCTATATTTTGGCTTAAAACATCGAGTTACAGTACTTTGTTTTTGTCTTTGATGTACTGTACACCCAACGCATTCATGATTTGATTCAGCCGCTTAAACATACGTTGCGTAGCGACTCCTTTGTTTGTTTTTGTTTTTAACGTAGCGACACGTGAACGCGCCTAATTTTGACGTACGATGACGTGAGAAACCTCGGAACACGATTGGCTGAAAATTAACGTGTGGGCGGAACTTCCGGGAAGGTCACAAACACAAACATGGCGTGGAGATGCTGCATTTTAAAATGGACCCGAATAAACGTAATTCCTGCGGAAAAGATAGTCGCGCGAGCTACCAGGCAAGTTGGCAAAAGATTATCGACTATGTATCATATTTGTCGAGAATAATAATAATGAGAGCATGATTGTGAGTGCGTGATGCTAGCCGAACAGCTAGTCAGTCATTGCAAACCAACTTGTCAATGAATGACATCTTACTGCCCTTTCTGCATTTCATGTCTGCTAATTATCTCGATTTTGCACAATGCATAATAATCACATTGAACATGCTGTTGACATGTCATGCATATCTACACCATGCAGCCTATTTTAACTCAAATCATGACGTCAGCTTTTAGTGTTTATGTCATTGACGATCTTTGAAATGCCCCCCCCCCCCCCCCCCCGTTTTAATTTTTTTATTTTTCAAAGGCTCGACTTTTACTGTCAAGTGAGGCGTGGATTCCGTCGAGACGTGAAAAGACCAAAGAAAGGCAACATTTCACTTCCGGAACGCCCACAAGGAACAACACTCAGTCCTCATGGACCCAAGCCGAAGCTGCACAAGCCTCTGATGTTTACAGTGGGGGTAAGTAAGGGCCTTTTTCAATATCACATATCATTCCTGGAGAATAATTGTTCTATAGGTGCCTGTTATTGCTACCATTATAGCTTTGCAATGTGTCGTTTGTTGTTTCAGTTATTTTACTGTTTTGGTCCATAGGCTAGGCAATCTTTTATGTTGAGACAATCTATGTGTAAATATACAAAGATATAATACATAAAAAGACAGGCCACTGTGTTTCATAATTCTGTCACTTAAATTTTATCTCAAAGACTGTTAAGATGAAACCACAACTTTAATATAGCTATTTATTTTAAGTTTTGCAGTAAAAACACAAAAACCCAAGAAAACAATGTTCTGTGAAATAAATATTCAATTTGTGAGCCCTTGCTTACACAGAAAAACGGTGTTCCAATTCATGCCAAAGGCTTTGATGAAATCAGTATAGAAGACGTGTACACAGATCATTCTTACTCAACTATGTACACAAAACACCTCATTTGCAGTCAACGACTTGATCTGAAAATGGTAATAAAATCAGTGCAGACCACATTTACGCGGAAAAAAAAAAAAGTGTGATTGTGACATAACAGCAGAAAATAAAGATAAATGAAACCAGTTTGATCCTGCTACCCTTGATGTGTTTTTGTAAAGTGACAGACTTATGAACCACCCTATATGTGTAATATTTTCGGATGAAAAGACAAAATTGCTGTCTATTGTTCGCTACATGTATATGTATATTTGGGGTGTAATGAAAATTGCTTTTATGTGGAAAATCTTTGACAATTTAAAAGTGGTGAGTGTATCGAATCAAGCTGAATCGTTCCACTTTAAAAATATTGAACCAAGCAGTATCGTATCATGTATGTATCAAGAAAATGTATTTTATTGGTGACAAGCACCCCCCTAATATGTGAATGTCACATGACCAAACCTAGAAAACAGGTGAGCTGTGATTGGTTACCTGAGCCCTTGTGATGTCATTTTCAGTCGACAGCAAGTTGCAGAATGTGTTTTTAAAGGTACTAATTGCACGTGAAAAATAATGAAAGTATCAAATTAATTATAGACAAAATATTCACTTTTTATTGCTATAATGGGCTAAATAAGTGAAGTATTACTTTAAAGGCAAGGCATGGCAACTTTTTTTTTTTTTTTTTTTTTATAACTATAGCTCAATGTGCCTCACGCAAGCATCGATACGGCGCCTAAGAGCATTTGCAAACACAAAACGATATTAGGAAGTTAAGTAGAGAAAATAAGAGTAGCTTACCAGAATTACTAAAAGCATTGACAGCATTTGAGCACGTTCATAGATTTCAAAAACATTTCTAACGTATAAAAGTAAACAAATTAAAGGAGGGTTCTAAATTTACTCAAAAGGCTGAATTGTAAAATTCCTTTAAAAACGTTAAACTCATTCACTGCCATTGACGACTATTAACGTCAAAACTCAACGAGTAAAACTCAATTTTTACTGGGCTGGCAGTGAATGAGTTAAATGACCTTAAACGAAAAATAAAAGCATTCATTCACACTCAGGGCTGATATCACTTCTTCATCTTATTCCATTTGTTTGCAGCATAACGGCTAAATGCTGCTTCACCGTGTTTCCCATGAACTGAAAATAATCCTGTAGATTGCATCTAAAGTCTTAAAAAACATTTAAAAAAAACATATTTTTATAACTTTTTCATCTTCATATGAAGACTTTTTTTTTTGTCGTGTAATATTGCAACTTTTTTGGCACGTGAACCCGCTTGGTTGTCCTAACGCCACGTCAGTTTACAGGCTGCTCTTTCGGTGCCGCGGCCATCCTGCAGTACGAGAACTTCAAGTCGAGAGTCAGAACTTTAAGGGATAAAGAGGAGTCCGAAAAACTCTTACGGGTGAGGTCATGACAAAAAAACAATAAAAAAATTATTTTTATGACCCGACTTGGACAGTCATTGCGGCTGTTGTGTTGTCAGGGTTCCACAGACATGGCGTACTGGCACGACTGGTGGAGTCAGCTGACGCTTTTCCAGCGTCAGGTCATCCTCTTCATGTCCGTGGCCGACCACTTCTGGAGCGGACTCACCGAAGGCCAGAAGACCGTCACTGGTGAGCAAAAAAAAAAAAAAAAAAAAACTAAAAAGAAAAAGGAAGGGTCTATAATGGGGTTGCACAAGTATGCACACCCTCTTGAATTAAACAATCTCATACCCACACCATTTCAAGTGCTTCTGATTCAACCCAAATCAGGTTTTAGCTGTTCTGGTAGGCTTTCCCCGACATGTTTTGCTTTTTGAAGATTTTGGGAATTGACGTAAATTTAAATCAGGGGTGCCCAAGCCCAGTCTTCGAGAGCCCTTATCAACTCGGTTTTTTTTTTGTTTTCCCTCCTCCAACATACCTGAATCAAATAATCAGGATCTGCTGATCATTTGATTCAGGTGTGTCGGAGGAGGGAACCAGAAAACAGGCTGGATAGGAGCTCTCAAGAACTGGACTTGCTTCCCACAGCAACAGATTTTTTTTTTTGTTGATTTTTTTTACTCTTTTACTGACACACGCTATAAAAAAAAAACAAAAAAACAAAAAAAAAACAACCCCGACAGTGCCAGCCGATTTTGAGCATTTTAACTAATTTTTTCAAGGCAAACAGAATGATGTGTACTTTTACTACATTTACAAGGTGGGTACCACATGAAAGATGGCATTCCATTCTGTCATTAGAGAAAAAAAAGTATGTTTCCACCTTATTCTGTTCTTTAGTAATCACCATTTGAAAATAGTTAAATTTAGTGACATTGAGCAAAAATTGACAGGAAAGTAGAAAACAAGCTTTTTGTGAAAAGTTACATTTTCTCCACAACAGTGACTTTGACACTATTTTTATACAATATTTTTTGTTTAGTGACGCTTTATGAATTAGGTTTAACGTGACAAAGGCTTTGATCATCCTTGAAAACGTTCTATTTCATCATATTTCATCAGATTCCGTCATGTGTCATTGTAATTCCATACACCGGCAACCCAGTGAAAAGAGACACCATGCTGCCATCTGCTGGCCATAGTTAGTGGGTGTTTTTGATTCCACAACCTATTGAACAGGCAGCGCTGCACTTAGATGTTTCACTACCCATTGATTAAAAAAAAACAACATAGTTGACGTCTTTTAACATTTATGGCGGCATATATCGTGATTTTACTAAACGTTATTAAACATTTTTAGCGGTCAAAGAGTTAAGTTGTACAGGTCAGAGGTCACATTAATGGTGGGGAAAAGTTGCGTAGTCTCATTTTTGTTAAAACAGGCATTTGAAACGGGGTGTGTAGACTTTTTCTAGCCACTGTGACTGTTGTGCAGGTATTATCGTGGCGAACGTCGTCGTGCTGTGCTGCTGGAGGATCCCCGCGATGCAAACGAGCATGATGAAATACTTCATCTCGAACCCTGCCGCCAGTGAGTAGCACAGCAATCAAAAGGACTTCGTATGTTTTTTTGTATTTTTTTTTTGTTTTAATTAAATATACTCAATGATGTATTCATTGTCATAGATTTGACTAATTTTACGACTTTTTCTTTCATGAATCCTCTTCTTGTAATATTTATTTATTTGCAGATGTTTGTATATAAAAAAAAAATTGTTATTTTAAATGAATGTTGCACGCATACACAAAACAATTTTATACTAAACCGAATTCAAAGTAAACGAATTAAAAAAACAACGAAAACTTATAATCCCGCTCTGAAAATTAATTAGGACAAACTGAATTTTAAAAATAATACAATTTTAAGTGCAACTGAAAATAAAATAAAAGCTGACTGTAAGGAAATTTACAAAAGTATTATAATAACCCCGATGGGGATTTGTGGAAAATAATAATTTAAAAAAATAAATAAATTGTGTCCATATTTGGATTTTGGACATGCAACGTTTGCGTGGGACAGCGATGATACAGAATTAAACTGACTTGATTCTCAAAAAATATATATTTTTTATATTCTTGCTAGAGATACATTTTTTTCAGGGCAGATACCGATTATTAGTAGTCAAGGACACCAATAACCGATATTTGGAGCAGATATTAATTTTTACTAAAAGGGAAAATATTGGCATCAAAATTTGAAAAAAAAATGCTAACTCCAGCACTTTTGTTTTTTTTTAAACGTATTTTCATTTGTAAAATATTGTAGTTAAAAAAAAAATCTTAGTCAGACATTTTTGCTTTAAAAATCTAACAAAAAGTTCGGGGATCTCCCCGGGGCAGTCGCATGTCTTTAAAAGTTACATAAAAATGTAAATAAATAGTTCCCTATTGTCGTTGTTTTTATAGTAAATACATTTTCCAATTTTTCAAAATATCTGAAGTATGAATATTTTATTTAAATGACCAAACAAAAATAAAAGGTGCAAAACAGTTCTCTGAAAATTGAAATAATTAGTTCCCTGAAATTAACACTTTTTTTTAAATGGATCTATCCGCACGATAATTCAAAATGTTCCGCCGCCGATATCCGTCAAAATGCTGACTATCGGCACCGGACATTCCTGATGCTTTTGCCGCTTTTTGTGTTGTTGTCTCTGCTGTCGGCCAGAGAGTCAGTGCCTTCCCATGGTGCTGTCGTCGTTCAGTCACTACTCGCTCGTCCACCTGCTGGCCAACATGTACGTCCTGTGGACGTTTTCCTCCGGGATCGACTGGCTTCTCGGGAGGGAGCAGTTCCTCGCCGTCTACATGTCGGCAGGTAAGTTTGGGGCTGAGGCCTTTCATTCATTTTGCAAAAAAATTCCTTCTTGTGAATCATTTGCCGTCAAGATAACGTCATAGTTTATAGTGCTACTTAATGATGCTGCTATAGCTATATTTGATCATTAAATTATTTTTCAGTTTTGTGCCTTTTTTTTTCATAATTCACATTAGGGCTGCATGATATTGGAAAAATATGCAATATAGTTGCTGAATTTGCGATATTTAACATGTACCTAATGAAATGACATTTTTATTACCGACTGAAAGAATTACATTTTGTCATGCGGCAAAATGATCAAACTCAATGTATTCTTCATTAATTGTAATTACCTCTCGTTGAGTACTCTGTGTTCCAACTCTGTTTTGCATTTTTTATTATTAGGTTGGAACACTCATGGAACTAGGGGCGTGGAAACCAAATAAAAAGAGAGGGTGAGGAGGGGATTTTTATTTTTTTTCAGATTTCAGTAGTAAATTGTATCAGTCATGTAACGATATCCAAACATCAAGATACGATATTATCACGATATGAAGGTCACAATACAATAATTATCACGATATTGTGGGAGCGTTGGCGATATTTAAAAAAGATCACAATTTTGTAAAAAAGAGAGCTCATACTTAAAAAAAAAAAAAAAAAAAAAAAAAAAAGCACAATTTTGTGCTTTTGTCCATAACGGCGATGCATATAAACCACCTACAATCTCTAATAACAATATTGAGGCACGTACTTGCTAATGCAAGCACACATTGATCGCTTCACAAGCAAATTAGGTTCCCCTTCATCTGACAATTAGCATAGATTTTAAACATAGATGGCCAAAACATCCCTAATGAAAATTAAATTGCACTAATATACTAGCCACTAGGTGGTGCTAGAACTGCACAAATTGAAATCAACCTGACTTTTTTTTTTTTTTAACAGTTGTGTTCCTTTTAAATATTGTGAACATGACGACGACGATATTGTGGCAGTTTTAATATCACGATATCACGAAATTGCCCTTATCGTTACATCCCTAATGTTTAATAAATGTCAAACAGGTAAACCTGACAAATTCAAATTCAGATAAGAGCATAAAATTCCATACCAAACCTATTGCATGTCTTTGTGATATGCATATTGCATAGGCCAATGTCGCAATATCAATATTTTTTCAATATATTGTGCAGCCCTAATTCACATTATTGTCATCAAATTCGGAAGTTTAACTTTTGCTTTGCAACTTGCAATTTTTTGTCGATGTTTAGTCTTTTAATATTGAGACTTCTCATAATAATCAAATGTTTTAAGATTAGCATTCCTTTATCATAGAATTGCAAGTTCTCACATAGTGAATGTAATCTCTAAAATATGAATTATTTGTGTAATTGCTAGATCGTGTGAATTTTTTTTCCGATAATGTCTTTATTTTTATTTAATTTCCCCTAGAAATTTTTTTTAGTTCTTTTTTTTTCTTTTCCTTTGTGTCCTTTGTATCTGTGTAAAATGTATGTTACATCTTGTAACAAATATTTTATTCCAGAATATTTTGACTTTAGCATTGTATTTATTTTTTTTTGCATAACATAACTCTATTCTTGTAAAAAAATAAAAATAAAAATAATGCAACTTGCAATTTTTTAGGTGAACCTTTAGCTTTTCCCGCAATTTATGATTTTTGTTGCACAATTAAAGTTTTTTTTTTTTCCTTTTCCTTTGTGGCCTTCGTATTACGTATTTCGCTTGTAAAATTAAAATTTATTTTATAACATTCTTCTCAAATAAAAAATAAATTACAGGAAAAAAAAAATTTTATAACAAATATTTTATTCCAGAATATTTTGACTTTTTAGCCTTGTATTTTTTTTGTGCAGAGCATAACTGTATTCTTGTTAAAAAAAAATAAATAAATAAATAAATGAAAATAATTCTCCTCCTAATTGTGACTTTATTTCGCAGGCCCTTGAAGTCAACTTTTCACAAAGTACAAAAGATAAAACAAGTGTCAGCAGAAGTTCAACTTTGTTACAACATTCCCATTTGACGCACTTTTTTTTTTTTACTTTAAACCTCTTCAGAAAGTTATTTTTGTCATAAAATGATGAGGTCATAGAGTTTAACATGATTTAGTGTGTAGATAGATAAAAATAAATGATGTAACGCTTCAATTAAATTAAATGATGGCTATTTTGTTTTTTCTTTTTTCTATCTTTCATTTTTTTCTTTCATTTTGTGTATTTTTCTTTTAAAATGAGGAAAAGCTGCATAAATTTGTGGGATGGATTCTGACTTTAATCTTGTGAGTTTAATTTGTAAAATTACAAGTTTTTTTTTATTTTTTTATTTTATTTATTTTTTTTATAAATCCATCTCCAGGTGTGATTTCCTCGATGTTCAGCTACATTTGTAAAACAACATCCGGACGAATCTTCCCTTCATTGGGAGCGGTGAGACACCTCTCCACTTCTTAAATATCACTTCAAACAGGATGACTGAATTATTTTAGATTTTTATTTTTTTATTTTTTGTGCCCATCAGTCAGGTGCAATCATGGCGGTGGTCGGTGCGGTCTGCTCCAGACTCCCCGAAGCCAAACTGAGCATCATCTTCCTCCCTATGGTCACCTTCACCATGGGAACTGTGAGTGAGTGATGCGGTCTGACGAGACCCCCCCAACCCCTTCCACCTTGACAGAGTTTCATTTTAATTGAACCAGTGTTCATTTTGACAAGAATTTTTAGTTTAGTTTTAGTTCCTCTTTTGACTAAAATTAAAGTTTTAGGCATCTGATTGTATTTTAGTTTTAATCTTAGTGTAGTCGACGAAAATAAACCAATTTTAGTCGATATTTTCCTTCATCATACATTTTATACAGAAAATGATAACACACCTATTTGGAACTAGTTCAACAAGCAAAACATATTTAATATAACGGTGTCTTCATTGTTTCAATGCAACAATGTTGAACTGACAATAATATAACTTCATTTTCTCCTAAATAATATTTAAAAAAAAAAGTGCATAATTGCTTTTGATTAATCTTACAGCTGCACAATTATGGAGGACCAAAACTGCCAAAATTCAAAATAAATAAATGACTAAATAAATGACTAAAAGTGAAAATAAAAATCAATATTAAAAAAAATAATAATTTGAAAATTGTATTAAAAAAAATAAAAAAATGGAAATAAAAAGAGAAAATTATATATTTATATAAATAAATACATTTGTATTTAATTTTTGAATTATATTTTTATATGCATTTTCATTTTCACTTTTAGTCATTTATTTGTTTCGTCATTGATTTATTTTTTTAGTCATTTATTTATTTATTTATTTTTTAATTGTGGCAGTTTTGGGCCATATTGCCAAGTCGAAATGTTATTCAAATGAGGGGGCGGTCCTCGAGAAAAAAAAAATAAAATAATAATAATAATAATAATAATAATAAAATAAAAAAATAAAAATAAAAAATAAAAATAAAAAAAACAAAACAAAAAAAACAAATGAGGGGGCGGTCCTAAGCGTGTCTTGCGTTGGACTCCGCCGTTGCAAACTGCCTGCCATTGGTCGAGTGAGCAGTCGGCGAACAAGGAAGCTTTGAATTTCGGCAGTTTTGGTCCTCTGTTGCACAACGAGTGTAGACACGTTTGAACATGAAATAAAGTTTATTTAATTATTTATTTATGTATTTATTTATTTTATTGCACAAATGTTTCAAACATACACATCAATATGAAAAACATATACAACATTATGGCTTTTGTTATAACATTACTAATTCTACAAGGAAACAATATACAACAAAAATGAAAGAAAACACAAAAATAAAAAAAATAAAAGACACAAGGGCTTTTCACATAACATGTATTTGTCCATTATACAAAAAAACTCGTTGTGAAAATAGCCGAAATGTGGTTTCACCTTCGATAATTTACATTTGTGTATAAAAAATGTACCCAGGATGAGAATTGTGTTAACCAGATAGTCATCAATAACATCTTTCAACATGAAATAAAGTGCAGTGAGCACTGAACATTTCCTGATCGGTTCTTTTCGACAAGCTGCGTTTCATTCATTGTGATTGATTGTGTGAATTTCTGTCACTGTGTTATTTTCATTTTCGTTTTAGTCATTGACAAAATCGCCTATTTCAGTTAGTCTATTTTACTTTTCATTTCGTTTTGGTCTGAAAAAAAAAAAATAGTGACGAAAATGAGCAAGTGGAATCTTTTGTGCTGCTCTTTTAAAAGGTTCTGAAAGTTGTGGTTGCCACGGACGCGGCAGGGTTGCTGTTGGGATGGCGGACGTTTGACCACGCGTCTCACCTCGGCGGAGCTCTCTTTGGCGTGTGAGTCAAGGAAACCATCAAATCATGATAAATAGGATTTTGAAAAGATGGAAAATTGTGCTAATAATGCTCCTTCATATGGAGGACCAAAACTGCCAAAATTCGAAATAAATAAATGTCTAAAAGTGAAAATAAAAATGAATATAAAAATATAATTCCAAAATTATATCTAAAAGAAATATTTATTTTCACTTTTCGTCATTTATTCATTTTTTTTTTTTTTTTTTATTTAGACATTTATTTATGTAGACATTTATTGAATTATTTAGTCATTTATTTATCTATTTATTTCGTCATTTATTTATTTAATTATTTATTTTGAATTTGGGCAGTTTTGGTCCGTACAGCCAAATGGAAATGTTATTCAAATGAGGGGGCGGCACAAAACTGCCAAAATTCAAAATAAATAAATAAATAAATCACTAAATAAATAAATGACCAAAAGTTAAAATAAAAACGGATTTATTTCCATTTATATTTATTTTTTGAGAAATAATTTTGGAATTATATTTTTTTTATATTCATTTTTATTTTCACTTTTAGTCATTTATTTATTTAATCATTTATTTATTTCGAATTTTGGCAGTTTTGGTCCTCCATACCTTCAGCGTCGACATCAAATTGTGATTGAAATCAAAACTCATGCCCGAAAATAAATCATTCAACAATGTGCTCACTCCTAGAATAAGAAGTGAGTTTTAAAAGATATATATATTTTTTTTTTTTTTTTCTGAAAAATGAAATATTGCATTTGAGCAATGTGATTGTCGCGCAGCTGGTACGGGGCGTACGGTCACCAACTGATCTGGAGCAAGCGGGACTCCGTGGTCAAGATGTGGCAGCGCATCCGCAGGCCTGGCGGTGGCGGTGGCGGCGGCGGATCGAAGCCTGCGAGCGGACCCGGAATGGATGATAATGGAGGACCACGTGGACCCAAGTGAAACTTGCACCCGATCCCCTCAGGAAACTGAATCCTGGTCCCCTCGTCGTCCTACTCAGGATATGCAAGCAGATTCTTATCCACAGGATTGGAGCCAGATGCCGTTTGTTACTTCACTTTCACTACCAGTATTTTTTTTATTTTATTTTTTTGTATGAAGTATTTATTTTGGTGACAATTGGGCTCTCCTACCTCGCTAACAAATTGATCTGCATTACTAAGCCAAAAAGCCCATTGTGACTGCTCCCATTGTGCTCACTTTTATCCGCAATAAAGTCCCAAATGTCCATTTTGTCGCTTTACCATCTGGCTTTCGGTCCTGTGACGGACCAACTACCATTCGCACCTAACGGACAATCGAGTGTACCATTTTGTACAATTTGCTGGAATATGGAAGAAGCAGCATGAGGAGTGTATTTAAAAGTGGATATAAAAATGTAATTCAATAAAGAAAAATGTATATATGGAAATAATAGATTTAAAGAAGCAAAATAAATGTGGAAATAAATACAAAAAATACATAAATAAAATGAAATATAAATCCTTCAACGTTCATCTCATCAGCATGAAATGCGTCATGAAATGTTATCAAAGGAGGGAGCGGACCGAATGCTGCATTCGTGGATGGTCGGAAGTCGGACTTTTCCGACTTCAAACCAGGAAGTGTGTAAGGGAACGCCCCCTTGAACTCGGAAATTCCACTCGTGAAGTCGGAAGAAAAAAAGGACCCCGACTTCACTGGCGGACTACAATGTGACGTCACTGTGAATGGCAAAACACAATTTACTCGAGTATAAAACTAGATAGCTTTCTTCATTCATAAATATTCGCTATAACTTAACGTAAAGCAACCAACGTGACAGTATTGCCGCTATATCCCTGCATGAAATTATACGGTCAACTACTTAACTGTATGGATTGCTTAGGAATATAAGATTAAAACAATAGATGAAACAAAATTGCAAAAAGGTAAGTTTTCTGGAGGTCAAATTGAGTTTTGAGGACCTTTAATCCACCATTTTGGTTGTTTACTTTCACCTCGATCGCTTTGAGGTCGGAACTGGGAAGTTTCTATTTTTGTAGAAGTTTATTATTTTCATGTGTATTTGTCTCCCCCTGGCTGTTGTGCTTTGTATTGTTGTTCTTTCAATAAATAATAAAAAAAAAAAAAAAAAAAAAAATGGGAAGTTCCAACTCTGATATTTCCGACTTCCGACCATCCCCGAATGCAGCATAGGTGCGCCATTGAGACTTCCGTGTTCCACCCACTCATTTGAATAACATTTCATGCGTTAGGCATCCGCAGCTTGAAATGATATATTTTTTTATGCATTTTTTTGTTTTGTAAATCTCATTTTTAATTAAAAACAATATTACGTTTTTATTTCCAGAGAGATAAAATGTTTTACCGTTCTTATTTTCACTTTCATTTATTTTGGCATTTTTGTCCTCCTTACGAGCATGGCAGATGCAACATTTGAAAAAAATATAATAATCCTCATAATTCACTCACATGAACTTTCCATTATCGATTTCACAAGTGTAAGAAGTTAACAATATTGGAAATGAATTGTGGTTATGTTCCTGTTAGACTTATCGTTAAAAAACAAAAACTAAGGTTGAGGAGGGTTGAAATGATTTCTCTTGAACTTTTTATCACAAAATCCTTAGTATCTCAGCAGGGGTGTGTAGACTTTCTATATCCACTGTGCGGCAAGGTGGCCAAGCTTATGGGGACTACTTTTATTAATAATACATTTCATCCTGGTTCAAAAAGCCATCGAGATGAATAATTTGGTTATAATCCAAAAATGTAAATATACATATCGCTGCTATGTGTTGTTTTTTATTTGAATTTTTTTCCCCATTTTTGGGATGAAACTGAATAGGGATGTAACGATAAGCGCAATATTGTGATATTAAAACTGCCACAATATTGACATGTTCACGATATTTAAATGCAACACATTTGTTAAAAAAAAGTCAGGTGGATTTCCTTTTGTGCAGCTGTAGCACCCTCTGGTGGCTAATTTTGTAGTGCAATCTAACTTTTATTAGGGATGTTTTGACCCTTCTATGTTTAAAATCCACGCATGTGTGTGAATTACCAACATAACATAACATAAAACAAAATAAAATAACATTGCGGTTATGTACAAAAGCACAATATTTTGCTTTTTTTTGTATGCAAGTATGAGCTCTTTTTTTTTTTTTTTTTTTTTTTTTTTTTTTACAATATTGACTTTTTTTAAATATCGCCAACCTCCCCACAATATTGTGATAATTATATCATGAGCTTCATATCGTGATATATTGTGACGTTTGGATATCGTTACATCCCTAAAACTGAATGCAGATGGCCCAGAAAGGTTTTTAAAAAAAAAAAAGTTTTTCACACAGCATAATTTTGATGGGTGTATTTGCAATAAAAGGAGAACACAAGAGTTAGCAATCTCATTTAATCTTTTCCCCCTAAACTCGGAATCACTGTAGTACATAAGTTACATTTTGTGTCAAATTTCACAGGTTACCCTTTTTTTTTTTTTCCTCAAACTTCCAGTTTGACCTTTTGCTCGTATCAAACAAACAAAACAAAACAAAAAAGCAGATTGTATTATACAAAAATGCAAACCAATTTTCACACAGTGAATTCTCTTACAAAGTCAAAATGGCGTCATAATGGCTACATCCACATTGGAGGAAGATAATTCTAGACATTCCTTAATGGAGTATAATATACATATAAAACTTTTTTTTTTTTTTTTTTTTTGCTGAAATTAAACCTGTACCATAATTTAAGAGGTTTTTTTTTTTTTTTTTTTTTTTTTTTAAACAAGGGAAGCAATCATTAAAAAAAGCTATTTGCAAATTCTGTTGCCCACAAAGTCGGGGAAATAAAACGTGAGCGAGCCTCAAACAGCAGTAACAGAGCTCAGTGGTGGGGGGGAAAGAAAGAAAAAAAAAAAAAAAAACTTTGGGGAGTGGAGAGGTTTTGAAGTAGATTCTCTAGTGGGGGGGGGGGGGGGGGGGGGGGGAAGTAGGCAGCAGCTCCACTCGGAAACATCAAATCAGCATCTCTTGCTATTGGTTATGTCGTAAAGCGCCAAAAGCGACTTTTCCCGACGTTATTTTTATTTTTTTGGTTGACTTTCCACTTGGATAAAGTGACGGAAAAATCTCAAACAAAGAGCAAAAAAAAAAAAAAAAAAAAGTTAGACTGTGAACGTCACCCAAGTTCTCTTGCAGTCGTCGATTAAGACTTGCAGGTCACAGAAGAGAAACGACTAGCCAAGAAAATTTCCTTGGGAGAAAAAAATAATAATTTTGGCAGTACCGCATTGATTGAAAGGGGAATAAGGACGCCGCGTCAACCACAACTTTGATACTTTAATATTTCAAAAACCAAAATGAGGATGATCCGAGGCCAGCCTTTTACATCAACTTCCTGAGTATCCTCATAAGGGGGCGGGGTTAACGCTTTTCTCAACTTTCAACAAGGATAAAGGAAAATGGAGGAAAAACTCAGAGTAAACATTTTTTTTTCTACAATACAACTAACACACACACAAAGCTCCATTAATGTCTCCCAAAAACATTTTCCCCCTCCCCCACCCCAAAAAAAAAAAAAAAAAAAAAGATACAGAATTGTTTTTGTCTTCTTCGGAAGCATAAGTCTTATCTTTGTTTGAACACAAAAAGATTTAAGTGAACACACGTCAAAATGCGCACAGAAAGTCCTTCGTCTGGGAAAGGATAACGTCTGTGTTGGCAACCAGTGGACAGAAACGATAAAAACGTCAAAACAAAATAAACATCTTGCCGATTTCTAAAGTCGAGATCATTTAATATAAATGCTGAGCGAGTAGAATAAGAAGGTGGCACGTTAATAGTGCTTTAGTATATTAAATGTATGTATACATACTCGTATGTATAAGTGAGCCGTGTACCTAAACGATAAATGTAGCGGTTAAAAAACAAAAAACAAACAAAAGCGGGCGGGCGGGAAGAGATCCGGGCGGACTCCGGGCTGTAAACGGGAACGACGGGGCACTCGGTGGTGATGATGATGACAGCGCCGGATGATGAGTCACAAAAAAAAAAAAAATGCAGCTGTAAAAAATGTTTCCTGAGGCTGATGCTTCCCCCCAAATCGTAACGATGTCAAGCATGAAAACAAAAACAAACAAACAAAAAAAGTGAAGGCAACTTCATAGAAGTTATGCAAGCACGTGACGAGATAATCCCAATGGGGAGGCGTTTTTTTTGTTTTGTTTTGCTTGCTAGTGGCCAGACGAGAAGCTCTGAGGAGGGAAAAGCTCATCAACCTGATGCAGGAGGTCATCCTGAGGATGTGCAGTCAGACATTTTGTTTTTTTTTGGAGTACAATATAGTGAAGGAAGAAGCACATTCCCTTATCAAGAAAGTTGCAATCTTTAAAACAGAATGCTTCCATTTAATATTTAATATTATGTATACAAAAAATATATAAAGAACATCAGCAGAGTCCATCCTAAAAATGCATCCATTTTACAAAAAAAAAATAAAATAAAAATAAAATAAATCATGCTTCTCGTTGCCTTCAGGTGGCGTGCTTTCCCTTCCCAGACCATCCGGATCTGTGCAACCAATTTTTGTTTTGTTTTTTTTGGATTATGATTCTGGGGGGGGGGCGGGGCCAACTTGCATGCTGCTGTTCATCTCCTCCTCGAGTTATGCCTCGGTAACCGTTTTATTATATATATTTTTTTTATCTGCACGTCATGTGACATGAATCTTGACTGTTGGGGGGGGGGGGGGGGGGGGTGTTGAGGGGCAAGCGGATCCCCTTTTGAGTGCCACTGTCACCATCACCACCCTGTTTCCTCTTCCTGAATGTGAGCCTTGTTACGTCTGGAAATTCAAAATTCA
Source organism: Festucalex cinctus (assembly GCF_051991245.1). NCBI lineage: Eukaryota > Metazoa > Chordata > Actinopteri > Syngnathiformes > Syngnathidae > Festucalex > Festucalex cinctus. The sequence goes on along the minus strand of NC_135411.1, from coordinate 8,966,924 downwards.
AAAGGGGGGAGAAAAAAAAAAAAAAAGGAACAACAAAAACAAAAAACACACAAAGAAATGTTATCATAGGCCCTGGTTTCCAGGCAAGGAAAGTCATTTAAAATAATAATAAAAAAAAGAAAGCTCATTCACAGAACAAAAAGAAAGAGAATCATATCACGGCAGATACTGCTCATCTTCTAAATAGAATCTGTGTGTGTGTGCGTGTGTGTGTGTGCGTGCTTCTCAACAGAGCATCTTCTGTGTGTGCGTGCGTGTTTAAGTGTGTCCCGCTTAAGAGCAGGAGTGGACAACCCCGTTCTTCTGCATTTCCATTTCCGTGGCGGCCGGGTCGGAGCACAGGCTCAGCGTCGACGTCTTGTTGGTCAGCGACAGCATGGCCCCGCCCACCGCGCCGCCGGCCCCGCCTTCTTGCAGGCCACCGGAGCCGTTTGACACCTCGCTGCGCGGCAACAGCGCAAAAAAAATAAAATAAAAAAAAACAAAAAAAAGCCATGTGAGAAGAGAGAAAATGTTTGTGGGAAATATCATCAAATTATGTATTTTTTTTTTGGCCGTACCCAAGCGCAAGGGAGATTTCTTCCAGCGGAGTTTTGTGCTCGGGTTGTCCGTTCTCGGTCGATTTCATCTTGTACTGTTGGACCTCGTGGGCGACTTGGTTCTCCTGCGTTTACAAGGAAACAAATGGCAGGGTTCATATCTGGGCGGGGTCATCGCTGGTTGCTAGGGTAACAACATACGACTTTGATTTTCATTGGACCATTGCAAAAAAAAAAAAAAGTTTTTCCACACACCAAGTGAGAGTACATCACATGTACTGGCGCTGGAAAAATAAAAAATAAAATAAAAAATTTAAATAAATAAAAGATTTTCTTACTACAGTCTTTCTACAGCTAATCCGTGGAATTTGCTTATCTGGAGGGGAAGCTAAATTGACGTGTGAGGGAAAAAATAAGTGTCAATTTGCATGTCAATTTTAGTTTTAATCAGCAAAAAAACAAAAACAAAACAAAAAAAAAAAAAAATTGGACCAGCGCTAGGGGGAGGAAAAAAACCAAAGCTGTTTCTTACTACAGTCTTTCTATAACTATTCTGTGGAGTTGGTTTATCTGGTGGGTAAGCTAAATTGACATGCTAGAAAAAAGAAAGATGACAGAAATTTTTGAATCAGCATGTCAATTTTCATTTTAATCAGGAAAAAAAAATCTCTATTTGTCTATTTTTTTTCTAAATTTAAATCAAGTCCCCCTTGCCAGTACATTACAGCCATTTGTCACATCAGCTATTATCATTCGTGTTTTTGTTTTTTTCCCCTACTACTTTTCAAGTACGGACATTTTTTTTTGAATTTTTTCCATGTTACTTTTGTTAGTTCATTTTGTCATTTCACATGTTCAAATACATATATTATTATTTATGCCTAATTATTATTGCTTCAGAAACACAAACGTCCTTGTTCATAATTATCTGTCACTGTGTCAACGGAAAATGTATTATTCTTCAAAAGTAATATCGTGGTATCGGTACTTGGTATCGGTGAGCACTCAAGGACTGAATTCTCATATTAGTATCTGTCTGAAAAAGGTGATATCAAACAACTTCGAGTTCTTGATTCATTAATACAAAAATTACATTATTATTAATTAATTATTATATATTATATTATTATTATTATATAATTTATTATTATTGTTATTATTATTATTATTAAATATCGTGACTGATATTAATTTATGTGAAGAATCTTCTCACGTTAGTAACAGATTTTAATATCAATAAGTTATAACTCTCTGGCTGGCCGCGTCGACATTTGAACCCAAATAACCGCCGTCATATTTCATCATTTCTCCGACATTTGAATCCATTTTTTGCTGATGGCTCACGAATGGAAGAAAAAAAGCGTCTGAGGAAACAGTTTGCGGGTCTCCTCACCATCGCCATCTCCCGGGTGCGTTTTCCAATCTCTCGCTCCACCTGGTGGAGCTCCAGGCTGAGCTGTTCGCTGGAGACGGCCGCCGCACCGGCGCCCCCCGGTGGCCACTTGGGGGGCTGCTGGGACTGCGCGGCGGCGACGGCGGCGGCCACCTGAACTTGGCTGCTGGTCACCACCGGCGGGCCTGCTAAGGCACTGGCGTCTCTCGGCAGCAGTAACGCGTTACCGGCAGACTGTCAACACAACAAGGAGACGTTCGCAATCGTCACCAAAACATCACGAGAAAAACGACAAGATCTTCTTTTCGACTTTGGACTGGTTTGTAAAATTAACAGACCCACGTGGAGGCTGATCAATGTATCAATTTATGGGAAAAAATATGAACTTGCCCAAATTTGGGCATAGCTTTCCTTGTCAGCTCCCAGAATGCATTGCGTGGCACATCAAGTTATGAATCCTTACAACCGGTAGTTGAATGTGTGTCATATTTAAAAGGGATACTTCATAATAATCATTTTGCCATTTTCACCAATAAAAAGTTCATACTTTGCCAAGAATTAACTTCTTTTTCTTCCTTAACAACATTTTGCCACTTGCTGTAGACTGAAAATGACATCACAGGTTCTTGATCATGTGACTTTGGCAAACTGAGCCATGATTGGTCGTTTCCTGAGCATGTGATGTCATCTTCAGGCGACAGAACTTTTTTTTTTTTTTCTTTTTTTTTTTTAAAGGTATTCAAGAGATACTTGACTCTTAAAAAAATAAAATAAATACTTGATACTTGACTCATTGAGCCATTTTTTTTCAATAAAAAAAGTTAGTTTGTCCAGAATAAATTTGATAACTTCATTAAAATGCAGAATTCACACCTTTAAAAACTAAATTTGTCCACTTGCTGTCGACCAAACCCAGAAAACAGGTGAGGCATGATTGGTCGTTACCTACTTCCTCAGCACAGGTGATGTCATCATCAGTGGACATAAAGTGGAAAAGCTATTAATTGTATACAAAAAATAATGTCGTTATCAAATTCATTTTGGAACTTTTTACTGTTGAAAATGGCTCAACGAGTCAAGTACATGAGAAATGATTGTTAAATTTAAATACAGGCAAAATATTAAATTCTTAATGCTGTAAATGAGTCAAGTATCCTTTGAACACATTTCGGTTTGATTTATGTAGCACAATGAATTTATGTTTTGTTTTTGTTTTCTTGACACAAACAATGACCGATTCCTTGCACAACTTCTCATTGATCACATTAGCACTCCACGTAAATATTAAGATTTGCTTCATTTTGAATGACAGGTCCATAGAAAGACCTTATCAATAAATGTCATTTTAAATATACAAGTTTATTGTTTAGATTTATGTGTTGTAAATTATGACACCACAGTTACTTGCTTAACTGCTGTAAATAGAGTACAGAAAGGTTAAAAAAATCACTTTTGTGGTGAAAGATGATTTGATATAACGGCTGACGTTCAGGCCTGTCTTGTGTACCTCCAAGCTTTGCATCTGCGTCTGCTGGTTGATCTGCTGGTTGACCTGCTGCAGTTCAATCTTGAGCTGTTCTCGGTCTTGGGCCGTCTGGTGGGAGGAGCCGTATGACGTGGCGCCCCATCCCGCGTGGCTTCCATACGTGTATTCTGCCGGAATACGGAAATCGGACGTCAAGGTGAGGCCGACAAGAAACCACCATGTGCTGAGATTTTTTTTGGTTTGTTTTTTTCCTGTACCGGCCATGGACATGTGTTTGGAGTTTGGATTCTGGGGCGCCGACACCAGAGCTTGGACGGGGCCCGTCTGGTAACCCGTCTTGGATGTACGGGAGATGGCGCCAAAGCGTGAGACGGTGGGTTGGGGGCCAAAAGGAATAATGGGGTCGTCGTCCTTCACTTCCGCACCCCTGCGAGGGGCCTCCAGCGACGGCTCCCTCAGAACCTTCGCGTCCACATTCTGACAACAGACGTGAAGGTCAGTCAAATTTACTTTTTTTTTTTTTTTTTTTTGCGTGTGTAATCTGAACCAAGGTTATTTTAGTTAACTAAAACTAACAAAAATCTACAATTAAAATTCAAAAAACAATTTTGTTAATAAAAATAATAATAAATAAATAAATAAATAATAATGTTTTTTAAAAAACGAAAACTGAAACTACATTTTATGTTTACAAAACTAACTATAACTACAGAAAAAAATGTCCTTCGTTTTTGTCTTTGGTAATTAATTTAATGCATGAGGCCTTTGGGCATGATTTTAAATGTGACTTTAAGTAGATTTATGAATATTGCGCACAAGTAATACACATTGTTTTAAAAAGCTAAAACTAACACTGAAAATAAACCAAAACGTAAGCATTTATTAAATAACTAAAACTAATAAAAACTATCAAAACCACACTGAAAACCAATTAAAACTAAATTAAAACGAAAATGCTTTTTAAAAAAAACTATCTGAAACTACATTTTACATTTATAAAGCTAAACTAAAACTAACTATAATTATAGCAAAACTGTCCTTTGTTTTCATCTTTGGAAATTCATTTAATGCATGAGCCTTTTGGGAGATGATTTTAAATGTGATTTTAAGTAATTTATTTTGATATTAACCGGAATAAGGACGATTGAAAAATGTGTCACACAGAAGTGATGTCATCTAACAGCAGCCAATAGAAAAGCACCTTCAGATGACGTCGCTCCCGTGCTGCTTTTTAAAGGGATCGTCAACTCATTAGCTAGTTGATAGTTGACTCACTCAATTTGCAGCAGTGAAAAATTAACATTTTGTCCAAAATGAATTTGATACTTTAAAAAGTCCTTTTTTCTACTTGCTGTCGACTGATGATGACATCACCTGTGCTGAGGAAGTAGGTAACGGCCAATCATGGCTCACCTGTTTTCTGGGTTTGGTCAGTAAACTAAGCCATGACTGGTCGTTACCGACTTCTTCAGCACAGGTGATGTCATCATCAGTCGACAGCAAGTAGAAAAATGACTTTTTAAAGATATTAATTGTACATGAAAAATAATGAAGACAAAGTATTAATCTTTTACTGCTGAAAATGGCTCAACGAGTCAAGTATCCCTTTAAATATTGCGCACAAGTAATACACATTAACTCATTCACTCCCAAAAACGTATACGTTTTTTAGGTTTGCTAGAGTTTTTGTATGAAGGCTTTGATGCAGTTTCTGACCTGAAGTGGTCGCTTAAAGCGATAGTAGTTATTACAAAAAAAAAAAAAAAGTGTGCTTCATCTGTTTCATGAATGAAACTTTTTTTTTGTAATAACTACCATCGCTTTAAGCTTCCACTTCAGGTCAGAAACTGCATCAAAGCCTTCATACAAAAACTCTAGCAAACAAAAACCTAAAAAACGTATAAATACGTCTTTGGGAGTGAATGAGTTAAAAAAAAAAACTAAAACTAATACTGAAACTAAGTAAAAGTAAGCATTTATGAAATATCTAAAACTAATAAAAACTAGCAAAACCACACTGAAAACTAAAACTAAATAAAAAAAAAAAAATCTAAACTAACTTTTAAAAAAAATTAAAAAAAAAAAAATCACTGAAATGAAAACTTCCCAAACTATAATAACAATAACGGTGGTCTACTCCGAACTGACCATCATGTCCATGGCACCGGGCACCATCACGTCTTTGGGTTTGGCATCCTTGGTGCCAATGTAGGAGCTGATGGTGTCACATGACCACGGAGAGTACTGGCCGGCGTAGTCCGGCTCTCGGCATTTCCCGATGCTACTCGAGCTCTCGTCGCCGTACTGCAGACGGACATACGGACAAATGTTGTGACGGGCGAATCACGACATCATCGATGGGTGCGTGTCGGCGGCGCTGACCTCGGGGGGGTAGTCGCTGGGAAACGGGTGCGAGAGGGTTGGGGAGGCGGCAAAGGGCGGAGGGGAGATGACTTTCCGTTCCTCCAGCTGCGAGAGGAGCTCCTGGCGCCGGCGGTGGAGATAATCCAGACTGGGCTGCGACGTGGAACGAAAAGGGGGAGGGGCTTAAGTGATTGCAAATGCCGGCCGACCGCATTGAAAGGTGACATGACGGGTTCATCATCGGCGAAACCTTTCAATAGGTCACCGCCCTCAATAATGAGACCATTTAAACTTTTTTTCTTTCATTTTCCGGGCGTTCAATAACACCATTTTTCAAACTGATATGACTATGAGTAGTTACATAATATTTCAATACATGTGAACAAGACCTGTCTTTTTGACTTTAGATATTTCACTGCATTGGCAAGGAGGACTTATTCAATGCCAGATTTTTTTTTCAGTATCTGTGGCTGGTATCTGCATTCTTCACAATACGCAATACCTTGAAAATAAGGCCGGTAGTGGCACTCGCCCGTCCCGATTTAAAGGGATACTTAACTTATTGAGCCATTTTCAGCAGTGAAAAGTTAATATTTTGTCCAGAATGAATTCGATGACTTCATTATTTTTCTTGTACAATTAATACCTTTAAAAAGTACATTTTCTACTTGCTGTCGACTGATGATGACATCACGTGTGCTGAGGAAGTAGGTAACGGCCAATCATAGCTCACCTGTTTTCTGGGTTTGGTCAGTAAACTGAGTCATGATTGGTCGTTATCTACTTCCTCAGTACGGGTGATGTCATCATCAGTCGACAGCAAGTAGAAAAATGACTTTTTAAAGGTACTAATTGTACATGGAAAATAATGAAGTTACCACCTTAATTAATTATAACACAATATTAACTTTTTAGTGCTGAAAATGGCTCAACGAGTCAAGTATCCCTTTAATCAGTTTTACAACATTTTTTAAATTTGAAAAAAGCACTTTTTAAAACCATTGTAGATGTACTTCAACTAGTGCTGCAACTAACAATCATTTTAATAATGTCAATTATTTAATAATTGAAAGGAGACAAAGAAGTAAAACTTGTGATATCTGCCCCTAATCAACACAATATATATATATATATATATATATATATATATATATATATATATATATATATATATATATATATATATATATATATAAAACAGGTTTTAATTTCCATCCTGATTCAAAAATATGTCAAATTGACAGTTCAGAAATGCACAAAAAATGCACAAACGATTATGATTTCAGTTCCTGCCTTGGCTGAGAAATGGCAAAAATATTAAAGTAAGAGGAGATATATGAAAAAAATAAATATTGTTGAGATTGAAACTTTTACTTAATTTAAACATTTGATTTTATTTCATTTGATAATAGAGAGATTATTCAATTTTGAATTTTTGCCTGAATAATCCGTTTTAAAGATGAATTTCTGTTTTCATCTTGGGACGGACAAAATTGTACTCTGTGTCAAGAATTTGGACAATTTAAAGCTACTCTATGTAGGATTTCCCCCAAAAATATCTTAACAATAGCCTTTTTATTTGACCATTTATGACTGAAACATATTCTAATTAGTAGATCAACATCTTCTCTGTTCACAATGGGTACTCCGACAAGCCTCTGGCCAATATTATTTCGGAAGCGTCCGGTCCGAATCCTTCGAATTTCCCGCCCTCTGTCTGCAGGATGTGACGTCATGCGCAGTCTCGTCAGTTGTTTCCTGTCGCGCCAAGACGGAACTAGTACAGATTTTCGCTGCCCCAGACACCCGCTGTTACTCCGCGGAAGGCTGCTCAAAAAAATAAAAATAAAAAATGAAAACAATGTCAAGTGCCACGAAAATAAATAAATAAATCTAAACGTGATAGTTACCGACGCCGAGAACGAGAGTGAACATTGGTTTGACATTTCAGCGGTGGAGAGAGTTGAGATCGGACTTGGATTAGAAAAGTGATTCACAGCTGGCTTTCTTTCTACTCGAAAAGGTAAGAAGCGAGTATCTTGACATTGAGAAGAAAATGTGTTGTTTTCAAATAGCAGTAACCTCAAGATCGATCACTTCTCGGTCGTAACTATTGGGGTGAAAGTGAGGTGGACGGCAACATTTAGCGTGAAAGGGGCGGCAAAGTTGAATGTAATGGAACAGAATGACTTTATGAAGAATCAGGCTAAATGTCGCCTTATTCTCCTCCGTGAAAACAGCCTATTGTAGCTACATTATGCTAACGGAATGTGACCGGTACGACTGAATGGCGATTACATTCACGGCCATATCAGACTAAGTAGTCTATATGTTTTTCACAATCGTCAATTTCCATAAATGACAGCCCACCTTTCGGCTCATGCACAATGACGCGAGCCTGGGGACGACATACACTAATAATGACTAGAATCAGGTTAACGTCCGTCGAGCGGGGTGACTACAATATGTAACTGCATATTAACATCGGAATGAGGTCCAATTAATTGACGTAATTTGCACATCGTTTTGGAGTACAGCACAGGACTGGACTTCGACCGACTAAAGCAATATGATCTGCACGTCCCGTGGACATCAATTTTTTTTGTGGGGATCGAGAGTCTCATTCCGTGAAGTGGCCAGCTTTGTATAACATTATAAAACTTCTTACCTCTGAAAACATAGTTTCATTGGATATGAAGAGTCCAGTCTTCAGTATTGAGGTCGTGCACGTACGAGTGCGCGCAGCGTGTACGAGCGTGCAGGTTGTTTTCGGCCACAGGTGGCAGTAGAGATTTGAAATTTTAAATCTTACATATAGCTGCTTTAAACCTTAAAAAAAAATTCATTATCAAAATATGTATCAATTACTTTGATCATCAATTAGTTCAATTAACCACCGCACTGCTAAATGTGAAAACATGAAAAAGGGCCTTATAAATAAAGTACAGCATACAGTGAAGACTCAAAAAAAAGATGAGTAATGGGACAAATGCTTTGAAAAATGTCTTACCTTGACGTAAGCCCTCATGTGTTGCGAATGGGCCCCTGGCGGGTAGTAGCCTTCCGGCGGGTATCGATCGCGCACGCCGGCTTCCGGGTGGTACATGGAGCTTGCCTGCGCGGCCGACTGCGGGGCAACGTCCAGCGGCGTGGAGCTGATCCGGACCAGACCGTCCCTCTGAGATGGGTAAGGCTGCGGGGGAGGCGGCGGGCCAGCGTAAGTCCCGTGGCGGTGCGGTGGGTGAGGGTACGAAAAGGGGGGACCCGAGTGGTGGGCCTGGTACGGGCGCTCAGGGGGGCCATAGCCCGGGTAGGGGTCGTGGTAAGGGGGCACCGACTCGCTCGGGGGCGGAGGGTTCCGGATGTAATCCCGGGAAACGTACTGTGGAGGCTGCTGGTAGGGGTACCCTGAAAAAGGAGGGAAGACAAAGTCCATTTCCACAAGCGGCACGGACGCGCGTGGCATCGGCTCGGCGCGCTTCGCCGACTCGTACCTGGGGCGTACTGCGAGGGCTCGTACTGGGAAGCGGAAGGCGGCGGCCCGCGCGTGTCCGAGTAGAACATCTCGGGGAGCTGCTGCTGCGGGTACACGGGCGAACCTCGGGCGACGGGCATTTGCTTGACGCCGGAGAGATGCTCGGGAGCCATCCGGGGGTGGGCCATGACGTGAGGTGGCAGAGGCATGCCCGTCTTGGGAACGGGGTCCAGGCTAAGCAGGAAAACAATGTCAAAATATCATCAGTGGGTCAGATAACAGCCTCGTCAGCTGTCAAACACGTACAAGTATTATGAAGACCCAAAATGTGTTTTTGCATTTATGTACATGTTTTTTGTACATAGATGTAAGATTGCAAATGTATATATTTTTTATATTTCTGACAGACTTCATACATAGCTGGTTGTTTTCCCTTATGTGATTTTTTAGTCAGCCTTCTGTGAAAAGTAATACTGCACACCAAAGCACTTTTTCTGGTCGTTTGCAACTGCAATTGATGTTCGGTTAGCCATTGGCATTGGCTTCTCCATCTTGTTTTCTCTTCTTGCTTGGTTCGTCGCATGCGTAGCTACTCCTCGTCTGACTTTTGTGATAGCAAAGCAAACCATTTTCGATTCAAAATGATTTGATTGACAAATGATTTCTGCTTCAATTTACAGATATGCACAACATTGTTGTGATCTACCGCAGTCTGCTTTGCAAGACAAAATGACAAATAGACATTAAAGTGTCTTTTTTTTGTTTTTTTTGTTTAAACATTTATTAATTTTGTATTGTAAGTTTCTTTTTCCACAAAAACAGCATGTGGGCTACAACTGCCTTTCCCCCTTCTTCATTTCTAATTTAAATAAAATACATTTTTGGATATTAATATCGGTTCAATTCGATTAATGAATGAGAATCTCGATTTTTTTTATGAATCGATTTTTTGGCACACCCCTAATCTGAAGGGTTTAAAACCACTTTGGAGCTGATTGGTTAGCATGACGGGTCCACGAGTAGCATGATGCCGATTCTGATTGGTAAGGTGGGTAGAATAAGAATTAAAAAAATAAAATAAAATAAAAATTTAAAAAAAGAAGAAGAAAAGGCACTTTTGGCGATCATGTGTCTGAAATTGCAATTTTGATCCAAAAAATATAAATCATTCTTCTAATTAGTGTTATGTTCAATGTTGTTTACATCTACGCTCCCCTAGCAGTGCTATAAATACATATTTCAACTTCACGTAAAGATGATGTCCCAATGCAGTACAGTAGTGCTGATGCAGTTGCATCATTATACTCCAGGGTTTCCCCCAGTGTTGTTTTTGGAAGAATTGTTCACATCCCAAAAAAATTTGGTCGTAAGACTGAGCAAAAAATATTGTTCAAATGTCAGTATTTTAAAATGTAAATTAGTCACAGAAGTTCGATCTGCAAAATCAGCATAATCTTAAAAAAATAAATAAAAAAATTTTGAGTTGTTTAAATGTATACATTTGCACTTTAAATTGTATAACTAATTAAAATTGTGTTTCATCGAAAAGGAACTTACATAATTAGAGTGTTTCAAAGAATTTTATTTGTCCTATTATTTTTTTTGTTTAAAAATGTTCTTGTTTGGTAACAAAAAAAAATAAATCGTCCCACTGCACAGTGCACATACTGCACTCCAACTTTAGGTTTTTGCCAACATAAATATATATTTTTATAAATATATATTGTAAATTCTGTTGAGTCCAAAAGGAACTTAAATAATTAGTGTTTTTTATTAATTGGTCTTAATATTTGCTTAATGCTTCAAAACTTTCTTGGTTTGTACCAAAAACAAAATAATCGTGATTTCAATTATTGCCAAAATTGTGATTATTTTTTCCATAATTGAGCAGCTTGGTGCACTGCACATTGTATGTGATCTGTAGTTAGTTTGAGGAATTCTCGACTCACAGATCAGGCGGTGAACCCGGAGCACTCGAACCCCCGGCGTCCATCTTGAGGGGCTTGCGCAGCAGTTCGTACGGGACCGTGTCGGCGCCGCGTGCGATCAGCTGCGGCAGGGAGGGCGCAACGCTGCCGTTGGTGAGGGGTGACGGTTTCCTGGTCACGGCCACGTCGAGGGGAAGACCCTCTTCCGGCCCCCCTGAACCGGGGAGGCGAGCCGCCAAGCGCTTGTTCATTTTTCGATATCTAATGGGGAGAAAACACAAGGGCGGAGGTTTCAAGACTGCTTTCTTTGGGTAAGCGCTCGGGAAAACAATCTCAACTCAAACCAAGGTGAAATTGAAACTCACTTCTCCAGTTCTTCCTGAGAGTGAGCAAAGGTGCAGCTCGCTCCACGGGGACAGCCTCCTTTCAGTTTCATGTCACGACACATGTACGTCTTGTACTTGCTGTGCTGCGGAGGCTACAAAACACGTTTGTTACTACGCGTGGAAGACAAGCAATTGGATAAACGAGTGGTGCAATGGACCATCATTGATCTGTGGTAGTAGGCCTGGGCTATATCGATTTTTGGAATTTATTCAAATGATTTGTTGTGGACGATTTAAACTTCCATATGATCAATTAAGCCACAGTCATTATGAATGAAATATTTTATTAAATGTAATTTTATTACTTTCAAAAAGTACTTTAAGGCAGACATTTTGCACTTTAACTTCGAAAAGTAAATATTTAGTTATGTTAAGTCTAAGATTCAATTGAAGCAAAAGTTTAGAGTTTAATGTCATTTAATTACTAAAACAAAAAGTTCCAAGTTTGTACTGCAATGTAATTCAATATGTTATGTGACATTTGTTTCCACAAGTATTTTATTTCATGCAGACATTTTGCACTTTAATTTTGAAAAGGAAACATTTATTTGTTACAATGTTACTCATGTTCTGTCATTTAATTAGTAAAAAAAAATAAAATTAAATAAAATAAAAATAAAAAGTTCTAAGTTTGCACTTTATAAATGAGGCAACTTGAATACTATAATACATGATACTAAGTTACTAACTTAATAATTATATATATATATATTATTTTTTTTCTTTTTTCTTTTTGCTGATCCGAAAAACGATCCAATCTGTCGCTCAAATTCGTGATCCGATCCGAACCATGACTGTTGTGACCCGTTGCACCACTAGTGTAAACTGAGAGAAATGTAAAACTACCTGTTGAGGGTCGGCTCCTTTCTTGCTGTGATTCTGGATGAAGTCCACGAGGCCGTGCACGACCGTCTTCACCGCCACCAAGCCCTTCTCCAGCTGCTCCCATGTGGGAGGGGGAGCGTCTGGGTGTCAAACGAGCAAAGGCGGGATGATGTTTCAATATTGCAATTTCATACCTGAACACTTTTCAACAACTCCGCTCAGACATTCGAAGCCATCAATTTATGTCTTGCTACATGGTTGGAGCGTTTGGGCTGGATTCTTACCGGGGCTGGGGTCAATGTTGGCGAGCAGTTCAAGGTGAGGCCGCAGCCTGTTCAGGTTGGCCGGGTCTCCGGTCCTCTGCAGGGCAATCGTGAGCTCTTGGACACTCTGGGCAAAGGATGCTGGGGTCTGCAGCTATGTCGGGCACAGGAAGTCAACACGTCAGTGCTTTTATGCTTGGTAACCATGCATTACAAAATACACTCCAAAAGCGTGTTGGAGATTGCGACAGTGCTGTGAAAAAGTATTTTTGCCCTTCTCAAATTTGTATTTTTCTGTTTACTGTTTTAATGCTGTCAAAGTTAAAGCGTTAACTTGTTGATTAATCACAATTTTTTTTTTTTTTTTTTTTTTAAAAAGGTCACAATATTGTAGAAAAAAAAAGAGCTCATACAAAAAAAAAGCACAATATTGTGCTTTTGTACATAACAGCAATGCATATAAACCACCTTACAATCTCTAATAACAATATTGAGGCACTTACTTGCTAATGCAATCACACATTGATCGCTTCACAAGCAAATTCGGTTCCCCTTCATCTGACAATTAGCACAGATTTTAAACATAGAAGGCCAAAACATCCCTTATGAAAATTAAATTGCACTAATAAAGTAGCCACTAGAGGGTGCTAGAACTGCACAAATGGAAATCAACCTGACTTTTTTTTTTTAACAGTTGTGTTCCTTTTTAATATTGTGAACATGACGACGACGATATTGTGGCAGTTTTAATATCACGATATCACGATATCGTCCTTATCGTTACATCCCAAGTGTGAATTGCCTAGTACTTGACGATTCAATACGTATCACGATTCATTGGTCCCGATTCGATACCGATTAATCCGAGACGAATCTACAAGTCAATTGTTGCGATAACTCAAATTTAGAAAATACTAATCAGTAAACTTGTACATGTATACTCTAAGATTTATATGAAAATGTATTTATTTATCTGAAACTAGTCTAATAACTGTGAGCCGCTTTATTTAACAAATAGGTTGTAATCTGTTGATCTGTTTCAAATCAAATATTAAGGCTTAATGTTCCATTAATATAACATTCTTCCATGCTTAAGATGTGACCCCTTACCCTGACATTTTGTTGAATATTTTTCCATCAACAATGGATGTTTAAACATCGAATCGAGAATTACGCGCTGTAATATTACGATTTATTGCCAAATCATTTTTTAACACCCCTAAAGTAAAGCATTTAATAAATGTTTGCGTATAAAAAAATATTCAAGTAATTAATCAATGAGAAAAAGAGTAGGATGAATGTGCAGTGGATCAAAATACGTTGAAAACATAACATTACATGTCAAAAGAATTAATCCATAACAGGTGCTCTTCAAATTTGGTGGGCAAAAAAAAAAAAATGTTGATAGAAAGCCTTTCAATTAAGTGATCAATTATGATTGATCAAAATTCTAAAATGTGATTACTAATCTGATTTAAAAACTAGTTTTTGCATAGTTTCCCCACTTTAAAACCAAACTAATGTAAATATCAAACTAGGGATGCACGATAATATCGGTGGCCAATAATTATCAATTATCAACCAATTTGACGTGAAACAGATAAAACAGATAATAAAGAAATACACCGATAATAATACACTTGCCATTTTGGTCCATCCGTTTGTATTTGTGGCTCAAGTTGTGCCCAAATCTTCAACCCCTCCCCTCTGTGATGGTAGCGTTGCGTATTTGTGATGTCATGATGCACACGACCTCGTATCGCAAACTTTTTCATTTGAGGGCCACATCCAGAAAATCAGAAGGACGCAAGGGCCACATAATGTGATACTGCAGAAGCGAAATTGTGTTTAGTCCTAAATATTGTACAAATGATTTATTTGTGCTTTAGCATATTTAGAAAAACGCTACAATATATAAACCAAATTATTTGTTATATGGCAGTCGGGTTATTATAGTTTTGGAATTTTTCATTTTAGTTTTTATTTTGGTTTGAGGTTTTTTTTAGGTAGTTACTTAGTTTTTAGGGTGGTTCTGTTAGTTTTTTGTAATTCGTTTTAGTTCTTAAATAAATGCTTAGTTTTAGTTTAGTTAGTTTCAGTATTAGTTTTAATTTTTTATGTGTATTACTTGTGCGCAATATTTAAAAAACACCATAGGAGTGACGTCATTATTCCGGTTTATATCAAAATAAATCTACTAAAAGTCACATTTAAAATCATCCCCAAAGGCTCATGCATTAAATTAATGACCACAGACTAAAACAAAGGACATTTTTGCTTTAATTATAGTTTGTCTCATTTTAGTTAGTTTTGTAAACATAAAATGTCGTTTCAGTTTGTTTTCTTTTTTTAAAAGGCATCTTCGTTTTTATTTTACTTCGTTACCGAAATTGTTTTTGGAATTTTAGTTTTTCCGTTAGTTTTAGTTAAACTAAACTAACCTTTAATAGCACCTGTGTTTTTCGACACCTTCCCTTCTTACTTTGACCATCTCCAAACATTTTTGTTTTTATTTTATTTGAACTGAGTCAAATGCCATTTTTTTAGCATATGTCGCGGGCCACTAAAAAAATGGACGGCAGGCCGCAAGAGGCCCCCGGGCCGTAGTTTGGACACCCCTGGTTTATCGTATCGGTTGAAAATAGTATCATCGTGCATCCCTACATCAAACCAACATAAGTAAAAATAAAAGGTTTGAATTCAAAATATGTTTTCAAATGGTGAATTTGTTAATAAAATCTGCAACAAAATGCCACAATCCAAAGTGAACCACGGCGAGCGCCGTTATCCATAAATGGAGAAAAGTACACAAACAAATAAGACTTTCAGAAGGGGCCAAAAACAAGCGAACGAACCAACCTTATCTATGATGGACTGCATGTGAGACTTGTGCGACTGATCCCCATACAGGAGAGAAGACCACTGGTCGGGCGCGATGCGCAAGCCGCCCTCCATGGCGATTTGCACTATCTGAGAGTCGTGCTCGCGCCGCAGCGCCTCGTAAGTGCGGAACTCCTCCTTCAGTTGCATGAGGGATGAATCTTCGTCGCGTTTGGTCACCTATCGAGATGTGAAGATATCCAAACATCACGATACGATATGATCATAATATGGTCACGATGCGATAATTAACACGATATTGTGGGGAGGTTGGCAATACAAAAAAAGGTCACAATGTTGTTAAAAAAAAAAAATAAAAAAAAAAACTCATACTAAAAATAACACACAATATTGTGTTTTTGCATATAACAGCAATGAAAAATATTTTAAAAATATTATTATATATATATTGCACTTTGGTTCTGACACATATTGACTCTGTTCACAAGCATATTATGTTCCCCTTCATCTGACCATTATTGTGGCTTTTTAACATCCATCCATCCATTTTCTTAACCACTTTCTCCTCACAAGGTTCCTGGGGGTGCTGGAGCCTATCCCAGCTGGCTTCCGTCAGTAGGCGGGGTACACCCTGAACTGGTCGCCAGCCAATCGCAGGCTTTTTAACATAGAAGGGCCAAAACATGCCTTGTGAAAATTAAACTACACTAAAAAACTAGCCACCGGAGGGTGTTACAACTGCACAAATGGAAATCAACCCGACTTTTTAACAGCTGCTTTTAACTCTTTCACTACCACGTTATCAAAAAAATTAATAATAACAATAATAATCATAATAATAATAATAATAAAAAACAGTGCCAGCCGATTTTGCTGATTACGAGCATTCATCAGATTTCATCAGATTCTGTCATGTTTCATTGGAATTTCATACGCCGGCAGCCCATTGAAAAGAGACACAATGCTGCCATTTGCTGGCCATAGTTAGTTGGTGTTTTTGATTCCACAACCCATTGACCAGGCAGCGCTGCACTTTGACGTTGCACTTAACATTGATTTAAAAAAAAAAAAAAAATGTAGATGACTTCATTTAACGTTTATGGAGGCATACATCGTGATTTTACTAATCGTTATTAAACGTTTTTGGCGGTCAAAGAGTTAATATCGTGACATGACGGCAACGATATATTGTGGCAGTTTTATATCGCCGTTTATATTGCCGTTATCGTAACATCCCTTGTCACCTAAGCGACCAATATAATAAAAAAAAAAAAAAAAAAAAAAAAAAAAAAAAAAGATTTTTTTTTTTCCCATCAATGTTGATGATTCTGACAATAGTCATTGGTCCAAAGAATGATGCTCAAAAAAACAAATTTGTGATGCTAAAGACAGTGAATCGTGTTGAAGAACCACCACAAGGCTGTTCTTCCGGCGTACCTTGAAGCAGGAGGCCCTGTAGAGGAGCTGCACCACATGACCTATGCTCGTCTTGGAGGCCTGCGGAAAGCGAGGTTCAAGCCTCTGGACGACAAATAGAACCAAAACCTTCCGAGATAGAGCCGAGCCGTCCTCCAGCGCAAGAAGAACCAGTTTCAGGGCCTCCTCTTGCATCGCTTTAAGAAACAAAACAAAAAAAACAAAAAAAAACAAAAGAAGTTAGGCACAATTCAAAAGTCAGCTGTATAGTGTTTTGTGGAATCTACCTGGGCCGAGAAACTGACAGCCGCGCGCGCGCACGGCGGCCCACAGGTTGGAGGACAACTGCTGGGGGTTCTGGTGCTGCAAGATGAGCTCGGTGACGGTCCGCTCGCCCAGAGAGCGTGCGGCCCTCATGGCCCGCACACGGCCCTCCTCCTCCACCAGCTGGCAGTGGACGAGGGTGACCAGTTTCCGCTGCATGGGCCGACTCAGCATACTTTGGACCGTGCTGCTCAGACCGACCCCTGGTGAGACATCGGGACAAGAGATCGGTCGCTGACTTTCCAAACAACGTTACAAACTTTTGAAGCTCGGGTGAAACTTCCTCGCTTCCCGATTACTACGTGTTAAAGTCTAGAGATTTGTTTTTAATGTCTATACCATATGCTATAAGCTTGTTTTTTTTTTTTTCTAAACCAGAGAGCCTTGAGTCTTTCCTCCCCCACTTTTTTCTCCGTCTCGTCTAGTCGAAGATCTCGGAGCACTCACCGAGCCAATAGCGACAAGTCCTGTCTTCCCTGGTCTTTTTTTGTTTGTTTGTTTGTTTGTTTTTCATGCATCTTGGACAGTTTGAGCCCACAAAGTGTAATTTCTCTACTTGTGCAATGACAATAAATTTGATTCTGATCTGAAATCTGATTCTGATTGATCACGTGAGGGAATAACTTCTTTGTATTGGGGAGGAATTAAATTTAGCCTGAGTCAAGGTTATTTTAGTTAACTAAAACAAACAAATTAACTCAAACTATAATAATAAAAAAAAAAAAAACATTCTTGTTAACGAAATAAAATAAGAACAAAAATGCTTTGTAAAAAACAAAACTAACTGAAACTATATTTTACATTTACAAAACTAACTAAAACTATAATTATATTGAAAATGTCAGTTGTCATCATTGGTAATTAATTTAATACATGAGCCTTCAGGTACGATTTTAGATGAGTTAAGTACTTTTATTACAATATGAATCACAATAAGGACATTTGAAAGAGTGTCGCACAGAAGTGACGTCATCTAGCATCAGCCAATAGAAAAGCACCTTCAGATGACGTCACTCCTAGCTGATAATTTTGCATGTTTGACTTTTGTCTCCCAATGGCTCGCCTTGCCTGCTTTTTCATTTAATTCAGCCGAAATGCAACGCTAGGTAAGAAGTGCGCTACTTTTTTCCTTTTACCTTGGTATTTATTCAATCTCGCACACAAGTAATACACTTTTTTTTAATTTTTTTTATGAAAACTAATACTAAATAAGCATTTTTAAAATAACCAAAACTAATAAAAACTAACAGAGCCACCCTGAGAACTAAAACTAAATTTAAAAAACAAAACTCAAAACGAAATAAAAACTAACTATAATGAAAATTCCCAAACTATAATAACATTGGCCTGAGTTCAAAGTCTAAAAGATGGAAGTTAGAGTCTTTGCCATATGTACATGAACACTTTCAGTCCTTCAAAAAAAATAAAAAAAATAATAATCTGGAAGCCTATTGTTTTTACAGTCATAATTAATAAACCGTTCTGGGAACATAGTTTGTGCTATATTTAAAATGTTGATAATAGAAATATTTCATTTTGACTGATGTTATTTACTTATGGTTGTGTCCACTGTACAGGACATGTTTTAAACACGGCCAGGGTCAACATTGCACAATCCTTCATCATTGCCTGTTATGAGGACTTGGCAGCATCGACTTCCGCATTTCAAATTTATCGCACGCCAAGTTGGTGAGCTAAATCGAAACAGTACACTTGCTGTCGTTTACACTACATAACGATGCATTAACCACCATTGCAGAAGGTTGCACAAATTTGTTTTTTCATTATTTTTCAAGTGTCTGCATTGACTGGCATTTTTCTGCTTTTTTTTTTTTAAGTTTTACTGCTCTGTATAAAAAGCACCAAAACTGGAGAAGGTAAAGTCGCAGTCTGCACCCTGCAATGGCAGCAGTGGGGTAGCTTAAATGTTGCCCGACGTTTGTTTGTTTTTTAAATGGCACGGTTGATGTCATCCAATTATGTGATGGCTGAGTTCTGTGTAAAATCTATGGGTGGACAAATGTTGATCTGCTAAAGAAACTAGGCAAGTAGTTGGCCCTGATAACTCTTTGACTGCCAAAAACGTTTAATAACGTTTAATAAAATCACGATGTATGCCGTCATAACCGTTGACGTCAACTACTTTTGAATTTTTTGTTTATTAATTTTTTTATTCTTTATAATATAACAGTGGTCAGTGCAACGTCCAAATGCAGCGCAGCCCGGTCAATGAGTTGTGAAATCAAAAACACCCACTAACCATGGCCAGCAGATGGCAGCGGTAGCTGCTCGGGCCCTAACTAGAGCTGCGAATTACAATGAAACGACGCAATCTGATGAAATGGAACGTTTTCAAGGCTGACGTGAATGATCAAAGCCTTTGTAACATTAAACCTAATTTGACGGAGCGTCACTAAACAAAAAATATTAGTATCAAAGTCACTGTTGCGGAGAAAATGTATCTTTTCTTTTCAATTTTCGCTCAATGTCACTCAAATGACCTATTTTCAAATGGTGATTACAAAAGAACGGAATAAGGTAGAAACACACTTTTTTTTGTAATGAAAGAATGGAATGCGATCTTTCTTGTGGTACCCATGTTTTTTATGTAGCAAAAGAACACAATATTCTGTTTGCTTCGAAAAATGAGTTCAAATGCTTGAAATCCGCTGGCATTGGGGGTTGTTCTTTAATAACGTGTGGCAGTAAAAGAGTTAATATTCTGACAGGCATGCCACTTTTGAACCGTGACTCGGGTTTTACAGTCATTAACATGACGTTTTCAAATTGTCCGACAACCTGATTGGCGAGTAGGACTCGGAGGGGGTGTGACGACTTGGATCACAATTCGCAATGCCATCACAGCTAACTATCATCGCGCCAAACGGAAGAAAATCATCTTGTATTTTTGTAAACGACGGGTTTTATTACTTTGCACATCTAAGCTGCCAACTCCGATCAACAGGCAGATCCTTGCCATTACATAATCGTTAAACGTTAGTAGCTGCTCTTTAGTGGAATAACATCTGGATGACTCGTCCATAATTAGCTCATCCATGATGTCGGCTTGTGCCCAGACAGACAGCAGCCCGGTCAATAAGGATGTCAAATTCACTCACCGCGCGTGCGCTAATTGTTGTGAGTAAAGCGGCTCAACCACACGAGCGAGGAAATGCACAACGTGGTGGCGACACCAGTGATTATACAGTATCGTTCTTGTATTTTCAACTGTGATAGATAGTACACTTTGACTTTATTGTGAAAGGTGTCGAGAATGTGAAGCGCTCGTCAAAGGCAAACAAGCACATGTGGAAGTACCTCGTGTGTTGCTGAGGGGTTTCAGGTAGAGGGCCAGCTCTTCCACGCACTGCCTCGCCTCCTCATAATGCTGCGAGTCCTCGGGACTGCTAATCAAGGCAACTGGCTGCGCCTTCGGAACCTGCGCACGGTGACAGGGAAGGCAAAAAAAAAAAAAGGGTCAACAAGCAGATTGAGATGAATGAAATTGCCACACTAAATAAAACACCAACTGACAGTTTGGAAACGGAAATCTCGTCACTAGCTGAAGTATGTTATCCCTCTGGAAATTAAAGTCAGCCGAGCCGATCACATGATGGCAGTTAAAGAAAGATAATTGCCTCCATTTTTGCAACATAATCATTTATTGTCCAGAAAAGGAAGCATTGAGCTTTCACTGTCCTGTAGGTCTCTAATTGTAGTCAGTGTACTATCGTCGTCATCATAGTTAAAAGAAAAAAAAAGCTGCTTGAATCATCGGACGCTCATGACTTTGTCACATGTACGGATCTTTAAACTGTCATCACCCATTACAACGTGAACAAAAATACCATAGAAATATCTAAGAACCATTTCTATTTTCGTCCGTTCCCTTTACAGCAGTGCCGTTTTCAATTCAAGGCCTAAATTAGAACGTACTAAAAATATCATCTATTCCCATATCAAAAATACATCCCATGTTTTATAGCGCGTGTCCTCATTAAGGTCACGGGCGAGCTGAAGCCTAACCCAAATTGAACCGGTTGCCAGCCAATCACAGGGCACATGTCCTGCCATTCAAGCCTGCAGACATTTTTAGAGTCTCTCAGCTAACCTAACATGCATGATTTTGGAATGTGGGAGCACCATGCGAAAGTCCACATATCAATATATACAACTCAGATCCTACTTGTTGACAACAACAACAAAAAAAAAGTGAATTTTGCACTTAACAATAAGCAATACAATGGTCTAAACCAGGGGTGTTAAACATACGGCCCGTGGGCCGGATCAGGCTCGCAAAGGGGTTGAATCCGGCCCGCGAGACGACTTTGTAAAGTTTAAAAAAAAAAAACATTGTAACGTCGGACCAATTAATCAGCCAGCCACACAATTAATTAAATATATAAATTTATAATTTCACAAGCAGTCTTCCGAGGAGTACTGTAACTTGTACATGGAATCGCTGTGGAAGTCATTATTTTACAGACAACTTAAAGTTATGGTTTGTTTAAAAAAAAAACAAAGAAAAAAAAAAAGGAAAAAAAAGTTGTTGTTTTTTTAATTATAGACCAACATAAATGTGTTAAATACGACACAAATTCAATTACTGGTAACACAAATACATATGACAGGGATTAACGTCCTTATAACTTGATTAACTTGTGTTACATTTTTAAACAATAGATTACAGTTGATTTAAGGCTGGCCCAAAAATCAAAAAAATCTGCTTATAATTGACGGCAATTGTTTTTAAGTTATATACCATTATTTTACCGATTCAGCCCACTTAGTAATATATTTTCCTCCATGCGGCCCGTGAGCTAATATAAGTTTGACACCTGGTCTAAACCATATCTACTTGACCACCAAAATGTTAATTGAGCCACGCATAGTCAGAAAAAAACATCTCACGTAATTATTATTCTTTTCACTAAACAAACACTCAAATCAAGTAATAACAGCCTCAAAATTGCTTACTTTTTCCCTAACGGAGCTTCAAAATCTTATTTCATCACACAAACAAGACATTCATAAACTATTACAGATTCTTGTCATAGACAAAATCATCTCGATTACAGCAAAAACCTCAAAAGTCAAATTCCACTCCAGTTGTAAAATGTCCAGGTTTGAGTTTCAAACTGACAAATTCTTCCAGTGTCAAAAATGTCAATTACTGTCCGACATTGGTGTAATTCAGTGGCCACACACTGTCTAACCAAACAGGTTTTTTTTGTTTTTTTAACAGGAACAAATTGGGGGTTGACTAATCTTTTATACTCAGTACCGTAAATATGTGAGTAAATACTTTTCCTGATTTAATTTTATTTTTTTAATAGATACTGCACAAGTCTGCAACGCAACACGGACCCACGGAATTTAAAAAGACAGTTTGGCACATTTTAAATGACTTACTATTAAATATTTGTCTGATGAACGTGGATTATTTTGAGACAAGCAAACATGTCGTCGTGTACTGGCGAGAGATGTGGCTCGAAAACTGATTTGAGGTAATAGTGCTCGGTCAGAGAACAATTTTAATTCCTAAGCAGGGCTGAACAAGTTTGAAAAATATTTTAATTTAAATTCTTTTCCCCCTCAGTACTGCGATTGTAATTTAATGTGTTTATTTTTTGAAGTCATCTTCCCACAATAAATAGTTTGATAAAAAAATTTTTTTGTTCTTACAAATTAGTTAGGCGAAAATAAAAACAAATCAACCATGTACTAAAATGAAAGTGACTTTTGATCCAAGATAAAATTAGTTTGTTTGTTTTTTTACTCCAAGTGTTGACTATATCAATTTTACAAAGTTCTGCCAAACAAGTGACACAAACACAAATAAACCTAAAGTCAGATTACAACAATAAATCAAGCTAATTTGTGGCTCTTTTTTTTTTTGCATTCTACTACATTGCTTGAATTTGATTATTTTTTCAGCGCTACTCCCAAGTCTGCACTGCACTTTTTGGCACATTTACTTGATAGTTTGCCATGAGACTTTTCGAATACAAACATGTGCCCCGGTTGAACAACACTGCAATTAAAAAGTGAAAGGTTGTCCCACCTGGCCTCCCACCAGTTGCAGCAGGGCCGTGTTGACAGGCAGCTGCTCGATGTCCGTGCTGATGGCCGTCTGGTCGAAGGGACAGGCCTTGCGGTGCAGCTTGTTCAGGCACATCTTGCAGACGGTGTGTCCACAGCCCAGACTGATGGGCCGCCGAACAGTCTCCTCAAATGTCTGTGTGCAGATCGGACAGAGCAGGAACTCTGTCCACTGTGGCGCTTGAACTGGCATGATGATTATATGTGGGTGGGGACGAGTGCGTGCAAATGTGTATAAACTAGGACACAGAAAAAAAAATTGAATAATAATAATAATAATATATATGAAAGATTCCACTGGAATCAAGAATTGTTTTCTTCCGAACTAAATGTTCTCACACATTGTGGATTTTGGGTCACATCACACGATGAATACTGCAGGGGGGGGAAACAAAAACAAGAAAAGACATTTTACTGTCAGGAAACACTGCAATGCATTCACATTGTGTCTACATGAGACCCAATAATGCATACTCACAATATGTAATGAGCAAATCCTTGCACAATTTTAAACGCTAGGCTGACGTAAGGGGGATTTTTTTTGTCGTTACTTATTTTTAGCATTCAACACCATCCAAACAAAACTCCAGAGGTAGGTCAGGTATCCCGAATGCAAATCCGAAGAATTGTGAGCAACTAACCGATGCGAGTTGGAGAGCAAACAAGCCCAAAACAAGCGCTTATGTGGCCTACTTAATCGTGCGGCTCGCCACTGAGGCTATGGACAAAGGGTGCTTGAATTAGCTAATAGCCTGTCTACGCTATCCCCAACTTGATGTGAAGCTGACGTTTGCCAATAGAATTAAAGTAGCATTAAGCCGCAAGCATTCTTTGATTGTAGGCTCCGGTTGCCTGCTGTCGTAACTCTCGTGTCACACGTACCGAGACGGTAACTGATAGAAAGCTCGCACTCAGCTGACTTGCGGGGCTGCAAAAAAAAAAAAAAAAAAAAGATGACTTGTGTTAGCACCGCCCGGCTAATGGGTGGCTAAGCGAGCTAGCGTCGGGCCAATTAATTAACAACTTAAGTTACTTACTTGATTACATATATCATCGGCGGGTTGTTATGACACGGGCGTTTTCTTGACATTTTTTCACGGATTTATCCCGTCGTGGGCGAGTATAAATCAAGAAAACTGTGGACCAAGCAGCGAAAAGTGAAGCTAGTCGGGAGATTATGTAACATAGGGGAAACCACACATCCGAAATGGCTTGCAATGTGTATTTACTGGTATATTAACCAGGTCATAACAACAATGGGTGAGCGGTTGAAATCTCGTTTTTGCTGTGAATACAAAATGGTCAGGTCGCAAGGCTGGAGGAGAGAGAGGGGGGGGGGCTGAATGCTAACATGCTAGCGAACAAACCCCAGGCTAGCGTTCCGAGTTTCTGCATCGCGAATGGCACTCAAACAAACACACAAGCCTCCAGCGTAGCACCCAAAAATAAACCCCGTGCAACCGGGTTCGCTACTCACTCATTCCAAACGCCTTGGAAGATGTTCATCTTTTGTTAAGAAAATGCGATATTTCCTTGCCATGTCGACGGCGCAGCGCAAGCCGCTGCCGAGGTGGTGGTTGGGGTGGGGGTGGGGGTGGGGGGGATTCGTCGGGGAAAGGGTGTCAACTCTACGGGGCGAGACCAGACGGGGCTAGCCGGTTACAGCTAGCTGGGGCGCGTGCGTGCGTGCGTGCATACGCGCGTGCGCGTGGACGACAAACGGGGTAAGCGGCCTCCCCCTAGCGGGGAGAGGCTGCACGTGCGCTCGAACAAATCACATCTGGAGATGGCGCGTGTGTGAATGTGTGCGCACGTATGAGAACATTTGATATGAAAACAAGGGGGAGGGGGCGGGGGGTTGCTGAATGAATGACAAATAAGACGCACGCACTCTTGTTGTCATCTTATTTTTCTTCTGATGTAAAACCGTTGAGATGAAACAGCCGATGCACCCTCTGCCCTCTTTTTTGTTATTTAATCCTCCTCATTGACATATCAATGTGAGGATCGCGCGTTACGCAACAGTAGAAGGGCTCCACTCCGGAAAGCTGCTACGCGAGGCAAGGGCGAATTTTAAGCAGATTTTTTATTTATTTTTTTCTCCACTGTAATCCCTCTGTGATAATTTCTGGGTGGGATTACCGCGCCAATCACGCCAAAGGGACCGACCTGGATGGACGTCATGGAAGTGGAAGAAACATTGGTGGGATGTTTTGGCAATTCCCACTTGGACCTGAGATTTTAGTGCCACTCTATCAAAATATTACGGTAATTTCTCTCATTGATAAAACATAATGTTGCTGTTTTGTTTGCTACTCTGTTCTCATATCCTGCGAGCTTCTAATTAAATATTCTACATGATGACGAAACTCCAAAGCATCCTTTGTCATTTTGTTATCTTGGGATCGCTTGTTGGTGAAGAAGAGGCTCAGTTGCATGCACTTGCTTATTCTCATTCGAAAGGATTATCCTGCAAAGTAATCAGTGGATGAAGCAACGTGACCGAATCCACGTTTCATATCTCGCCACCGCACAGAAAGAAACTCGTTTGGTAATATTATTATTTTTTGTTTTATTCGTGCAGCGCGTGAGCGGACTTCATTGAGCCAATGGCGGACGAGAAGGTGGCGGGGGAAATTCAAACGGAATCCGTCGCCAATTTACCCCCGGGTTCGTCTTTGCTGCCATCTTCTCAGCAGCCCACCGGGAAATGTCAAGCCGTTGCTGCTCCTTCCTGCCACTCGGGTACGCTGAGCAGCAGTGACGAGGAGGAGGAGAAGGAGGAGGTGGAGGTGCGAGTCCGGTTGGAGATCCACAGCCCGCCGGCGGACGCGCCGGTGCACCTCCAGGAGGACGAAGAAGAGAAGACCCAAACACCTCCTGCAATTCTACCTGACAACTCCAATAGTGGAACCAACAACCCCATCACACCTCCTCCACCACCCGTGCTCTCCTGTTCCATCTTACCTCCTACACCGCAATCACCTCCCGCCGCCACAATCCGACATTGGGCACCCCCGAAGGGTTTCTGGAGGGTGGCCCGGCCGGAGACGTTGCTTCTAAATGGCGTGGACCCCCATTACGTCGCCTCGGCTTTACCCTGCAAGGATTACACTCAAGAGGAGGACAAGACAGCAGGCCAGGGAGACGACGTGGGAAATGCGGATGACGGCGAGGTGCCCCAAGTGGGCAAGCGCCATGGGGTGTGCATGTCTTCACCAGCTTGTGAGAATCCGGAAGAAAGACAGCAAAACTGCCGAGATGCAACAGACGGCGTTGATTACGAAGGTACGTCTGCTGATCCGATTGGAAGTGACGGCGAAACCAAAGAAAAGGTCAATCATCTCATCGTTCAAATTAAGGTTAACACAAAATCTCAACATGATTTGTACACACCATAATTTGAAATTGTGGTGCAGATTTGAGCAAAGATCATATTATCTGACACATGACTTGCTCTTACAGGCCGCATAAATTGATGTGGCGGGCCCAATGTGGCCCGCGGGCCTTGAGTTTGACACCTGTGTTTTAGGCAGTTGAAATCACCATAATTCCAAATAAAGATTTTTTTTTCTGCTTTCTGAATTCATTATACTGTATTTCACGCATAATAATAATAATAATAATAATAACAATAATAATTAGGGATGGGCGAGTACCGATACCAGGTATCGGTATCGGGCCGATACCAGCCTTTTTTCAAGTACTCGAGTACTCGTGACGCAGACGAGTACAAGCGAGCGATGGCAGAGGGGGAAGACGTTAACACATTCATTGCCAGACCAGCAAAAAATGCATCATTTGCATCGTCTTTTTCCGTCAATGGCAGTGAATGAGTTAAGTGAGTCCTCCTTGCCTGTAAGTGGCGCTAGCTTGCAGCAGTTTTTCACCAAAACTTCACCAGTTTGGAAATACTTCAAAATGGTGAATCTTAAACTAAAAGAGCATTTTTGTGTTTTATTTTGAGCGTTAAGACTATTGAAGAGTGACTGTGCTGTTTTTTTGTCAAAATGAAAGGAAATATATTTGTTTAAAAATATCTTTTAGTGATTTTTTTTTATTTGTCAAAATGTACTACTGGTATCTGCAGTTGGTATCAGTATCGGTGAGTACTGAGGGTCTGAGTATCGGTATCGGTAAAAAAAAAGTAGTATCGAACATCCTTAATAATAATAATAATAATAATAATAATAATAATAATAATAATAATAATAATAATAATAATAATAAATCATCTGTGATTGGCTGGCAACCAGTCCAAGGTGTCCCCCACCTACTGCCCAAAGCCAGCTGAGATGGGCTCCAGCACCCCCCGGGACCCTTGTGAGGAATAAGCGGTCAAGAAAATGGATGGATGGATGGATGAATAATAATTTTTATTTCATTTTAATATATTTTTAATATAAGTTTTTATTTTTTTATGTATTGTGTTTTTACTATTCATTACTGTTTTTACTCTCTCCTCACTTTCACATCCTTCCAATTGGACAAGGGATGCAAATGAGTGAAATGGCTATAATACCATGAATATATACATTTGTAAATATTCATTAATCTGCTCTGTCTCATTTTTTAAAAGTAAAGAAATACATCAAAGGAAATGAAATCATCATAATAATAATATGCTTAAGTAGTGTATATAAGAAAAGTTTAGCACTAATATGAAAATATTTTCCACAATTTGTCATAGTCACAATTAAACCAATAATAACAGGAACAACTGTAAATTGTTCCAGAAGTCGCCATCACTGGTGTTGCATAAAAGTGCAATATGTAACCTGGCACGTTTCCTGTTGAACAGATGAGCAGATGTGAGCGATGTGGATGTTGCTATTATTAGCACGCAGGAGCTGAGGGGGGAGGCGGCTCGCGTTTTAGATTTCCATAGATGCATTTATATATCTAGAATAGGTCATATTTTGACTGTATATGTACATTTTAAGATTATTATTGTGAAATCTGTCTCCTAATAAAACCTTTTTTTTTTTGTTTAACGAGTGAAAGTTGAGTTGACATTGTAACACAACATCACTTACAAATGGAGACACTCCAAATTTGCTGAACTAGAAAATGAAACTAAAGTAGCATTAAGAAATGCAAGTATCTAAAAATAAATAATAAGTCGAGCTAAAGTCACACAATGCTGTACTGGTTCATTTGGGTCGGCCTCAGTGGCTCAGCCCAAGGTCAAGAAACATCGTTTATGAAGAATTTTGTAGATCCTCACACCATTTGTTTTAACGTATCTTTATGAGCAATCCCTTTCAAGAATGGCAGACATAAAAAAAAAAGAAAAAAAAAGAACGGACTTTGTTGCGCAAAAAATATTACGAGAGATACTTGCCAAGGTTAAGTCGCACATTTCTGAGCTTGTCTGAAAGGCAACAGTAAAAGTCACATTGAGTTGCAGCAAATATTCTCCGAGTTTTATTTTTTTTATTTTTTTTTGGGGGGGGGGGGGGGGGTAAATTTGTGTTTTGTTGGTTTGCTTCTCTGAACACAACTAATGCTCTTTTTTTTTTTTTTGAGTTCTGAAAATATTTCCACCTCATAAAATACTTGGCTTTTCAAGTCACCATAGTATTATTGTTCCGATACTGGTATCGGCAGAGGTGCCGATACTGCATTAAAACAGTGGTATCGGTGAGTACTCACAAGTAACATGCCGATACCATTAATACCAAAGCTAATATAGGATTTTGAATGCAGCATCTTGTGTCTTGCTCGTGCACGACATTCACTTGTATGTGACATGTTCACTGCATGCCGATCTAAGATATCCTATTGGCCCTTGAATGCTCTGAACCAATAGCAGGACAGCTTTTTCATATTGAGGGAAAAAAAACCTTAAGTATCGGTATGGTATCGGCCGATACTGCAAAGCTGAGTATCGGTATCGGGGGCCAAAAAACGGTATCGGAACAACACTAACCATAACCACAACAAACAAGGCAGAGGTTGTTCCTAAAAAGTGTATTTACTATTTTAGACACTATAATATTAGGCACGCTTTAAGAATTGAAGCCGAATAATTTTTGGAAAAGAAGCAGATTACAATGCAAATGCATTGCAATTCAAAGTTAAAAAGTGATTCTTTTGCGTGCCACTAGAGGGAGCCTGCATCCCACATTTTGGGAATCGCTAGCATAACATTTGTTGTGTTAAAACCTCAAATCAACCAAGTGAGCAGCTCAAATCGTATTGGGATGACACGTGGTCAAATGACACCTCTCACATTTCTTTCTGCATTTCTGGAGCAGATCAGGGAGCCCATGGCGGTTTTGAGGACGCAATCATTCTTCAGGAACTGGAGCCCTACATAAGGTGAGCATTTCGTTTTGCGCATCTTGTGTATTTTTATCCTCTCCTCTTTATGGCTATGTCATCTCAGACCGTGTCAGTTTTGTTCTAAATACGACATGATGCGTGTTAAAGAAAACGCCGATGATGACATCGATGTTATTTTCATGCGGATGATTCACACTTTTTGTGACATGCACACGCCCAGTGAGGCATCGTGGCATCCCTCCAATTTTTCTACTTTTGCTGTCACCATTGGACAGTGGGGGCAAGTAATGAAGTATGAATACTCTCACTGTACTTGGTTCTGTACTGGATTTTTGCTCCCTAGTAAAGTTATCATTCGCTTATTATAGCTTATATTATAGCTTATATCTCGGGCTGAAATAATTCATCAAATAACTCAGATAGTTTGAGATGTAAGTGAGCCATGAGAAAAGACTACGTGAAGAACAGATAATGTCCGACGTTTGGATCATTCCACACTTTAAAAGAAAAATATTTAAGTGCAATGTGTCTATTGAAGCAGAACTACGTGACAATGGAGCTGGCTCCGCCCATTTTTGTCACGCCCAAGTCAGTTTGAGCTCCTCTCAGAAAAATGTACTCTAGCTGGTTATAAATGGATTTTCTGCGTTGATTTTTAGGAGAACCCCCTCTAGTGCCTCCTTTTCCATTTCATGAGTTGCAAGCGATTCTTTAACTCTTTTACTGCCACACGTTATCAAAAAAACAAAACAAAAAAACAACAATCACAGTGCCAGCCGATTTCGCCGATTACAAGCATTCATCAGATTTCATCAGATTCTGTCATGTTTCATTGTAATTCCATACACCGGCAGCTCATTGAAAAGAGACACAATGCTGCCATCTGCTGGCCATAGATAGTCGGTGTTTTTGATTCCACAACTCATTAAAGGGATCGTTCGGCTTTTTTAACATGAATCTCAATTTGATCCTCACCTCCCGTGTGTGCGATCAGCACTGACTTACCCCCGACAGCGTTCGGTGACACGCAAGAGTATTGTGATGGAAATGTATCACGCTTTTGAAAACAAATAGTTTTTAGAAGAAAAACGCTTTATTTCCGAGACCCCGGCCAGCTTGCTGGACTATTTTCCTCTCGTCCAACGCCGAACCAGAACTGGTCTCACCGAACGCTGTCGGGGGTAAGTCAGTGCTGATCGCACACACGGGAGGTGAGGATCAAATTGAGATTCATGTTAAAAAAGCCGAACGATCCCTTTAACCAGGTAGTGCTGTATTTAGATGTTGTACTACCCATTGATTAAATAATAATAATAATAATAATAATAAAAATAAACGTAGATGACGTCATTTAACGTTTATGGTAGCAAAAATTTTGATTTTACTAAACATTATTAAACGTTTTTGGCGGAGTTAATGTCTCTCACAGCTTATTAGGGCTTATTAACTCATTCAAACAAAAAAACATATAAATATGTTTTTTTTTAATACTTTTTCCTTCACTCCCACAAATGTATTTGTTTTTTTTAAGGTTTTTATTTATGCAAGAGCATACAGAAGGCTTTGATGCAGCTTCTGACCTGAAGAAGTCGCTTAAAGCAATGGTAGTTGTTACAAAAAAATGGCCAGTAGGTGGCAGCAGAGTATAAAAGATCAGCCAGGGCCATGTTGCAACAAGCTCTTTTCCCCAGTTTGTGAATAATGATGAAACTTAGCTATATTCTGATGCTAAATGCTGCAAAACGGAAACAGATACAAATGTGCTTTTTTTTTCCTGATGAAAGAAGAGACTCGAATCTTTCTTTTGGTATAGGTTCCATGTTTTTATAGCAACTGAACACTATAGTCTGTGGGCCTTTCAAAATCAGTCAAAATCCAGTAAAACACCCGGGAGCGATGGGGGTTGCTTCAGTGAAAATGGCTGGGCATGAATGAGTTAAGTCATATTTGAACTCCTCCCCCCAAAAGTTTAATTTTTTTTAATCGAATCTACTGTAATCTACTGTATCTCAACTAATTTGGAGGATATAGTGACAAAGTTTCATCCGATTTGTACGACACAAATGGTATGATGCCAAAAGTTGTTTTCATAACGTATTTATTGTTGATAATATTTTCCAAGATGGTGTCTTTCGTCTGCCTGACCGTTTTCGCAAGACTCAGGGGATGGAATTGCCGTCCCCGGTGGGAGTCCGGTAGCCAAATAGCTTGTGAAATCAATGCCTCCTTTTGTTATAATTCGGCCCACATTTAAGGAAACGGTGAGCTGTCAAAGTCTCGCATTCAAAAATTGATTACAGGACATTCTATTGTTTTGAATGTGAAACAAGGAGTATTTTTTTTTTAAGTCTTTAAAATGTCAAAAACTTCCTTAATTATTTCCATATTGACCAAATTTAAAACCAGTTTTGGTCCTTTATTCAAGCTCTTTTCAATGACTGGTTTTGCTGATTAAATATATATATATATATATATATATATATATATATATATATATATATATATATATATATATATATATATATATATATATATATATATATATATATATATATTATTTTTATTTATTTTTTTGGTCACCAAAGTGGCACAGCTACGATCGATTGCTAACACAAGGTTAGCTAATTGAATATAGCCTAACACCGCTAGTTTGAACTAATACTCCCACAGGTGGTCAGGGATAGACGCAGCCACAACAAACATTAACAAAATAAAGTAAATAACTAATAGCAGAAGCACTGTCATACATGAGTTGCTATGGCCAACTGACACCCAGATACTCACACATACTGGCTAACCGTTAGCTAGTAAACAGCTAGCCACTAACCTGAGCTCACAACAGCCAACTCTACACTCACATTTGCAGACAACAACTTTTATAATTGTTCTATAGACCACGTAGGAGCACTGTGTAATGTAAATGGGGAACTATTTTGTCTTTGTGCCAAGTTATCAAATCGGCCATTATATATAACTGACAGTAAATATCATTTTCTACTCTTGGATTTTGTTGCTCGGCTTTGTCCGGCGACTTGACTCATTAATCTGCCACTTCAATTTCAACAAAGGTGACATTTTTTGTAGCCATTATCTTTATTAGAGGGCATTTTTGTAATCATGATGAGAATCCGTAGACTGGAACAGATGGTCACTCAAAACCGGCCGTCACACGTTTGTCGATGTTGGGATGAAAACATTGACGTGGCAAACTTTAATCTAGTGCAAAACAGTATGTTCTTCCCGTGATACACGTTGGCGAATGAATCCCAGTGTGTCCATGACAAGGATAATCCGCATGGCGAGTGTATCATGCTATCTTTATCGCTGGGTCGGGGGCTTAAAGACGAGCACAGACGATGAAGCACAATGCAGAGCAGCTTAGCCGCGGGCCATAAGGAGGAGGGATGGATCGATGACGCGTCGCGTTGCCGCTTTATGCCTTTACGCCACGCCCCGGCCTATCTATGATTGCGTAAGATAGATTCTGGAAGCTCGACGCACTCTGCGTGAATGATTGTGACATTATGGTGGCTGGAGTTGTCGTTCCGTTCTGAGGTTCAGGGTTCGAATCTTCCCAACAATCTCACAATAGTGGTTTTCTTCACCGCACTGCTTTCCTTTTATGTAAATGCATATCAGATTGTTTGTCCAATTGGATTTCGGTTTTATGTGTTGCCATTAGGGATGTCACGATAAGGGCAATATCGTGATATCGTGATATTAAAACTGCCACAATATCGTCGTCGTCATGTTCACAATATTTAAAAGGAAAACAAAAAAACAAAAAAAAGTCAGGTTGATTTCCATGTGTGCAGTTATAGCACCCTCTAGTGGCTAGTTTATTAGTGCAATTTAATTTTCATTAGGGATGTTTTGGCCTTCTATATTTAAAATCTATGCTAAATGTCAGATGAAGGGGAACCTAATTTGCTTGTGAAGCGATCAATGTGTGCTTGCATTAGCAAGTAAGTGCCTCAATATTGTTATTTGAGATTGTAGGTGTTTTATATGCATTGCTGTTATGTAAAAAAGCACAATATTGTGCTTTTTTTAGTATGAGCTCTTTTTTTTTACAATATTGTGATCTTTTTTAAATATCGCCAACGCCCCCACAATATTGTGATAATTATCGTATCGTGACCTTCATATCGTGATAATATCGTATCGTGATGTTTGGATATCGTTACATGCCTAGTTGCCATGTCAGTCTAATCTTCCCAGGGCCTTCGAAATCAGGCGTGCTGGCCGCATGTATCTTGAAAAATAAACAAAGAATGGGACTACCAATTTAACCAGTCACATTTCAAATTTTTAACACAGGGTCCACTGACTGACCCACAACTGTAACATTTTTCTATATTCTGTCATCAGTGTGTGTCCAACACAAATTGACAGCGAACAGTCAAAGTGGAAAAATGAAGAGGCTGGAGTAAAGTTTTCGTTTTTACTGTTGTCTTCAATCTTTCTACTTTATCTTCTGTAAAACTGAAATAATATAAACATACAATACAATATCAAGTCACTCAAATATACATGCACAAACAATAATGACATAAACTGTGCATAAACTGCAACATAACTGGTGTTAGCAATGCAAATAAACAATCAAATGCCCATATGAAATGGAAAAAGCAACATTAAAGGAAAAAGAAACTCACAAGCGATGCTTTTCTGTGGCGCAAGCAACATAGGAAGTCGTGAGAAATGTCGCCAGTACGCAAGTGAGCGAGTGATTTGCACACGGCCCACTATTGAGTAAAGCTGTCACGTGATCACCTACCGGAACACGGCTGAAATCAACTGAAAAACAATTACGCCAAAACGCCTCTCGAGGGCGCCAAAGCAACACAAACTCGGCAGGTCCAACAGGTCATGTCGCGATCGGCACAGATCGTAGAGATGTTAAAATTAAAAGATGAATCGATAAGTAGTGAGTAAATAAGTCATTTTTTTCCAAAGTAAAAACAGATGTTTACAAAAGTCTTATTTTGATTAAGCACAGAAGATAATCGGTCTTCTTTCGTGA
Organism: Festucalex cinctus; assembly: GCF_051991245.1. NCBI lineage: Eukaryota > Metazoa > Chordata > Actinopteri > Syngnathiformes > Syngnathidae > Festucalex > Festucalex cinctus. The sequence continues at coordinate 8,932,268 of NC_135411.1, read as the reverse complement.
AGGACTAGAGAAATCGGTGAACAATTACTGTTGATATGTTGAAATCAGAGGATTTGGACAATTTGAAATTAAAAAATGGCTCCAAACAATTACTCAATTAAAATAGTTGTCGATTAATCTGATAATCGATTACTTGTCGATTAATTTGAACAGCTCTACAACGCACCTGATTGCATCCCCTGTCTGCCGATGTCAATGTTTAGATCGCTCCTGGTAATCAGCGAGGAACTCCCACTGAGTCCAAGACACGAGCAAGCCAAGCGTCTCCTGGAGCGAGCGCGCCTCAAGGCTCGGTCCAATCACGTTAAAGGCGAACGCCCCAGCAGACGCTCCCATTCTGATCACCGATCTGTGTAAGCTCACTGCGTATCCTCGAAACTGCATATCGAACTGCAGTCAGGTTGGCTGATCATCCATGTCGCTGGTCTATTTGGTGCAGGAAGAAGCAGCAAGTTGAGGCTCACAATCCAGCATCGGTGCCGAAAGTCATCCAAGCCAAAGAGGATCTCACTGCTCAAAGTGCGCCTGGTCCCCTCTTAGTCCCTGATCAAGGAGACACCTGCGGCGATCAGGTCGGTCGATCCCGGCGGTACGGCTGCTCACCCACTCGGGTTCGCTTTGAAGACGAGTCAGAGAGAGAAGCGGAGTCTCGGTACTTGGACCGGGTGCGACAGCGTGGCAGACCTGCTGCGCCCAAGTCCAAAAACCGGGACAGCAATACAGATTCCAGCAGTAGCGGCTCCGAGAGAAGTCGGAGCCACAGGAGTGTGTCGATGCCTCCGTTACCGAAGCAAGAGATGGGTGCGAATGCAGAAACCAGGACGGTGATCAGAGAGATCATAGTCCTGGTGAAGAAATGCGAGGCGTGTGGTTCTGTGGTGAGGGAACCTCAGCCCGTCTCCTCCTCGCTAACAGACCCCCAGATCGTTGCGGGTGGAAACCCCGAGGACACCAGGGGCAGACCAGTTCCTTGTTGGGTGCCGCCGGCCAAACCGGAAGTCAGTACCCGTCCCAAAGCTCCTCTGACGGTCACATTTGCGGGCGCTTTTGTTCTCGGGGAGAACAAAGAAAGAAGCACCGGCTGGAAGTCGTCCGGTTTTGGGAAGCTCCGGAGAAGGAGCAGGAAAGGGGAAAGCCGAGTGGAGTCTGGCAACGGCCCCTACGGTCCCTCATGGGCTCAGAGGCGAAACTCCAATCCCAGGAACAGAGTCAACTTGAGCAGAGCCGTTTCCTTCGCACCAGACAGCCCCGTGGCCTCGGAGCCACGTTTTATGGGTGGCGCGAGGGAAGCGCCCGCCCTGCCGATCAAATCGGCTCTCAAGTCAAGCTCGAGGAACCGCTCGGCCGCCGCTCAGTCAAGCGTGCAGTTCCAGATGGCGTCCGATCAGGGAGGTGAAGTCGGACCTCAGCATTTGGCGCTCTTGGACTGCCCGGAGGCCAGAAGGGAGTCGCCTGCGTCTTCAGCGCAAGGATCCCCTGCGATAAGCAACCCGGCGGCATGTATCAGGCCCTCCACGCTGAGGTACTCCCCGGCCCGTCTCAACCCGGACATGCCAGCTGCTGATGTCTGGGATGCCGCTTTGGATGGAGCGGGTGAGTGCACGTGAATACGCACAGTTCACATTCGTGTGCTTTGGTTAAACACTCACAGACATACGCTACGATGCGCGAAAGGTTCGGGATACAGAATTTGGCTGTTGGGTGGAATTTCAGGATGATTCTCAGATCATCATCATCGTCATCAGTTGTAGATCCAACTGCCACAGTCCTGATGGTGCACTCTACAAACACTTGGGTAAAAAATAAACCAAGTTGAGTCAAAAATGGTCCGATCCACGACTGGGGTCAATTTCACCCAACTTTCAGGTTGTTTGGTATAAAACAATCCAATTTGGGGGTTCCATCCATCCATCCATCCATCCATCCATCCATCCATCCATCCATCCTTTATCCAAACTGTTTATACTCATGATAGTCGCGGGTTGTTTTATACAAAATGACCCAATTTTGGGGTTCTTTAATGTAAAATGACTCAATTTTCTGGGTTTTGTACAAAATTACCCAATTTTGGGGGTTGTTTTAGACAAAATAACCCAAGTTCCTGGGTTATTTTACACAAAATGACCCAATTTTGGGGGGGTTTGCACAAAATGACCCAAATTTTTGGGTTGTTTTATATACAATGACCCAATTATTGGGGAGTTGTTTTAGACAAACTAACCCAAGTTCCTGGGTTATTTTACACAAAATGACCCCTTTTTTTTTTTTTTTTGCACAAAATGACCCCATTTTTTGGGTTGTTTTATACACAATGACCCAATTTTGGGGGGTTGTTTTTGACAAACTAACCCAAGTTCCTGGGTTATTTTACACAAAATGACCCAATTTTTGGGTTGTTTTAGACAAAAAGACCCAATTTTGAGGGGTTGTTTTAGACAAAATAACCCAATTCCCTGTTATTTTTTACAAAATGACCTATTTTTTTTTATTGTTGTTTTATATAAAACAAGCCAATGTTTTGGATTGTTTTATGCAAAATTATCGAATTCTGGGGTTCTTTAATACAAAATGACCCAATTATTTGGGTTTTTTGTACAAAATGACCAAATTTTCTGGGTTGTTCGGGGGGTTCTTTTAGACAAAACAACCCAATTTTTTGGGTTAGTTTATACAAAATTACCTCTTTTTTTGTTGTTTTATACAAAATAAGCCAATGTTTTATATTGTTTCATGCAAAATGATCCAATTTTCTAGGTTAAAATAAAATATCCATTTTTTTTGTGTTACTTTACACAAAATTAGCCAATTTGCTAGTTTGTTTTGCACAAAAGTAGTGGATTGGTACATTTATTGACCCAACAACACCATCATGTAATGTGTACTGATCCCACCACAACTCCCTCAGAAGTTTTGTGTGGGTGTTTTTATTTATTTATTTATTTGTTATTATTTTTTTAATCATTGAGGTCCTTACTTTGGCCTTTGTTTGATAATTATGGCTGCTCACAGCAAGAAAACTCGACTGTCCCATTGATTTAAGCTTCCTGGGACATCCTGTCTTTGATACCATTTGAAATCAATAATAGACTGCTTGCTCTTGACATTGCGGCACATTGAAACTGACATTGACAAAACATGCACAATGTCATTTTACGATTCCTTATTTATTATTATTTATGATTATTTCAAAAAAATCATCCCATTATAATGCCTGAGAGGTAATACTGACATTGTTATCTTTTTGAGTTGTATAAATTGTTGTGGTTTTATATATGAAAATATCCAAATCCTAATTGTGTCCTTTTTACACAAATCCATACATTTTCAATAAAGTTTTTTTTTCAGTTTGACTTTCGTCTTGCTTTGAATTTTCGTCTCGAGATGCTCTGCAACAAATCGTATGCTCACTTCTTTCCTATTCTTTGACCAGTGACGTCAGAAACGGGCGCTGGGCCAGACTTCCATCCCGCTATGCGCAGCCTGGCCTTGTCTCGGGCTGAGGATCTCAGAGCTGAGCTGTTGCGAGCCGAGCATCTGAAAGCTGAGGCCGTATGGGAGGACAACTCGGATGGGTCCAGGTGAGCCAAGACGAGACTTTTTTTTTTTTTTTTTTAAACCGAATATACAAACCCAAAGCTTTGCGGCCATTTACGGTCTGTTTGGTTCTTTTGTGTTGGCGACGTCCACAATTTCCAAAACATTTTGAAATGTGGACTCGTCAGACCACAGAACACTTTTCGGCCTTGCCGCTTACGTGTAGTTTTTTTGTCTAGATTTTCTGAACCTTTTGATGATATCATGGACCGAAGATGATGACATCACTAAATTTCTTACAATTGTATGTTGAGGAACATTCTCCTTAAACTGTTGGACTATTTTCACATACACACAAAGAGGTGAAGCTCGCCCCATCTTTGCTTGTGAATGACTGAGCGATTCAGGGAAGCTCCTTTTATACCCAATTATACCAACCAGCTGTTCCTAATTAGCCTGTTCACATGTGGAATGTTCAAAAACAGGTGTTTGATGAACATTCCTCAACTTTCTCCGCTTTTTTTGGAACGTGTTGCAGCCATAAAATTCCAAAGTTAGCTCAATTGCTCCCAAAAAAAACATTCAATTTCAAATATTACCATGGTCCCAAAAACGTATTAATACGTTTTTTTATGTTTTGTTTGGCTTTTTTTGCTAGAGCATACAGAAGGCTTGGATGCAGCCTCTGACCTGAAGAGGTCGCTTAAGGCAATGGTCGTTATTATAAGAACAGCCAGCAGGTGGGAGCAGAGTATAAGAGATCAACCAGGGCTATGTTGCAATAAGCTTTTTTCACCACTGTTTCCAACACATTTGTGAAAAATGATGAAACTTAGCTATATTCTAATTAGAGCTGTCAAACGATTAAAATTTGTAATCAGATGAATCACATCTTAAAATTTTGATTCATCACGATTAATCGCTTAATTAAAAGGGCTTTTTATCAACATTTTTTTAAATGCACCTCTTATGTGTTCATTTTTTCGGCATTGAATGTTAAGAGGACGTCTCATCCTCCTCTTTTTCTAATCAGTTAATTACCTGCATAATTTAGTGGAAAAAATACGACCCCAATCGTTTGACATGAACAAATATTCTGAATGTTACACGCAAACATTTATGAAATGCTTCACTTTAATGCATGTTACGTTTATTGTTTAAACACAAGTTGTGCTACCTTTAACGTAGCCATCTTGTGTCAAGCTAAAGGATCATCTGCGGTCAAAATTAATAGTGTGATTAATCTGCGTTAATAATACATGATTAATGCGATAATTTTTTGTGATCAATTAATTAGTTAACGCTTTAACTTTGACAGCACTAATTTTAATGCTAATTGTTGCAAAACGGAAACAGATAGAAATATAAAAACAAAAGTTTATCAGTTTGAATATATAATATCTTGTGTTTGTGGTGTATTCAATTAAAAATAGGTTGAGTATAATTTGCAAATCGTCGTATTCTGTTTGTATTTCTGATAAACACAACATCCATTCACAAAAACAAACACTGTGGTACAAACATTTCATTTAAATGCTCGTGGCATTTGGAAACCCCCCCATGGACAATAATAAAGCCCCCCCACTGACAGCATTCCCAAAGCTACTCCACAGGGGATTACAACCATGAAATGCAGTCAGCAGGTTGCCGTTGTGAAAAGGCAAGGCCGCCCTCTACTGGAAATTAAATGAAATGCACTTGAAGAATTAATGAGGAACTGAAATTTGAACACTCAAACTCAAACAATTTGTGTGTGAATTTAGTCCAGGCTCAAACTTGCAAAAACCTCAACAAGCATTCAGGCAATTGTAATATATATACCTGTGCTTTAAACAGGAAAGTGGACGGGCGACCAAAGCTTTTCTTGCGTCGCTTCTTTTCCTCCATTGGCCTGAACAGCGTGGGCAGACTGGTGAAGGGGGGCCGCTCCAGTAGCATGGAACAGCTCAGCATTCCCGCCGCCAGGTCCAACGCCACTTCCCCGAGCCCCACGCGCAGGCCGCATCCCGCCATCCGCATACAGAGGACGCCGTCGCTGCAGAGCCTGCACACGGTCAGCGACACCAAATGTCCGCAATTCGCACAAAGCCAAGTCAAGTCTTTTCGGAGGGCTGCATCAACAAAAACTCAATTCGGTGTACGCGGTCGAGAGTGATCAAACTTTAGCTGTACCGACTTGAGGTTATTATTATGACGCTCGACAACTTGAAGTGAACGTTTTATCACTCTGACGCACTCGCTGAATCGAGCTTTTGTTCATGCTGAGTTCCAGCTAGATTTGTTTGTAACAATTTGGGACTTTTATCAGCAAGTCGTAGACGTTTCACTACAAGGGTTGTTAAGAACATACAGTGGTACCTCTACTTATGAATTTAATAGGTTCTGGAAGAAAGTTCTTAAGTAGAAAATTTTGTAAGTAGAGACGCATTTTCCATGTGAATGCCCTAATCCGTTCCAAGCCTCCCAAAATTCAGACATAAATGTTTTATAAAGCATAAAAATGCATCAAAGCATGTAACAAATACATGTTACAATTAGATTATTGCACAATAAATGAGAGTTGTGCGTATATAGAACAGAGTAAAGAATAAAAATGATGGTCATTTACCTTTTAACTGCTGTCCTCATCGGTTTTTTGTTTTGTTTTGTTTTTTTGTTTTGTTTTTAAACAATCCTTCGTAAATGTCCAAGGCAAACATCATCTTAGTGAGCAAACACCCGACTGGTGAACACTTTTTCTGGGCGATTCTTTTAAACAAATTCTGAAACTTCATGGAAACTTCCGGTATGGCGAGGCATCTTTTTCAAAAAAAAAAAAAAAAAAAGGCCCGTCTCGTCACAATTGAAAACCTACTGTGCCTTCATCAATCACCAATTGTTTGAATTTTTCACACAAATTCATTGGCCGGAACACCTCATGGGCCGCGGGATGAATGATGAGGACGCTGTATAAACACCGATCTAGTATCTACGCTCATAGGTACCTATGGTAGGAAATAACCATAGCCGAAAGTATGTTGCGTTCGCTAATATATTTTTACCTTTCGTATCTAGAAATTTCTTTCGGAACAAGAGGCAATATTTTCCCGTTGAGGCGTTTCGTAACTTGAAAATTTCGTATGAAGAAACGTTCGTAAATAGAGGTTCCACTGTATCCCTGTTTCGAGACAATTGCCATGGATAGTGTAAATTCTTTGAAATTTTGGACCAATGTGATGGCCAAAAACCTCCAGTGTCGTCTTGTTTTTTAGTGCTTCTCGATAATTTATTTGCTACGCTCCCTCAAGAAGAAGAAAACATTTTGCGGCCCCCCACCCCCAACAGCAATTGTGGCTCTTTAGTCTCGCTCCTGTGGCTCCCTGTGAATCTCTAAAATTAAAAAAAATAGTAGATATTATTTATTTATTTATTTATTTTTACATATTTTTTTTAACTGCGATTGGCTGGCAACCAGTTCAGGGTGTACCCTGCCTACTGCCCGATGCCAGCTGGGATAGGCTCCAGCACCCCCTGCGACCCTTGTGAGGATCAAGCAGTTAAGAAAATGGATGGATGGATGGATGGATGGATGGATGGATGGATGGATGGGTGGGTGGATGGATGGATGGATGGATGGATGGATGGGTGGATGGATGGATGGGTTGGGTGGATGGAAGGAAGGAAGGAAGGAAGGAAGGAAGGAAGGAAGGAAGGAAGGAAGGAAGGAAGGAAGGATGGATGGATGGAAGGATGGATGGATGGATGGATGGATGGATGGATGGATGGATGGATGGATGGATGGATGGATGGATGGATGGATTTTGCTGAATCTGGCATTTGTGATATTGTCTTTTTTTGCCACCAGGCGCTGCCGCTGGCCCAACTGCGTAAAGCCTCCTCTGTGCAGAGTTTAGAGAGGCGAACAGAGCGTGCGACCATCCTGGGCGAGGTGCAGATACCTTACGGCCTCGCGCCGAGGTAAGTCAACGGAAAAGCGCAAGGACACCTTTCACAATCTGATGATATAGAGATGCATCGACAATTATGCCTTTATAATGACAATCGGATTCACTTAAGGATGGCACAAAACAAAATGGATGACGGTTTGCATTGAGAATAAACAATGAAGTGTAACAAGAGAAAGACCTGTTTCTATCCCAGCCCGGACAGCCCCCAGTTGGACCTCCACCGGACCCTGAGCGTTGAAGACGTCATCCCCTCCAGGGTGGTGCGACCGGCAGGGAGGGTTTCTCAGGCTTTTTCTGACGGCTCTCTCCTCCTGGAGCTCATCAGACCCCCAAATGGGCCCTTTGGTTTTGTCATCTCAAGGGGCAAAGGCAGACCTGATACAGGTACATTGGTCTGAAGAAACCTGTGACTCAAGACCCATATGTGGCTCTCTGTAGATGTAAAAAAAAAAATACACAAATAAATTAAATAAATAAATACATACATAGTGTGTATATTAGGGATGTAACGATAATGGCAATATCGCGATATTGTGATATTAAAACTGCCACAATATCGTCGTTGTCATGTTCACAATATTTAAAAGGAACACATTTGTTACAAAAGTCAGGTTGATTTCTATTTGTGCAGTTCTAGCACCCTCTAGTGGGTAGTTTTTTTTTAGTGCAATTTCATTTTCATTAGGGATGTTTTGGCCTTCTATGTTTAAAATTATGCTAATGTCCAAAAAGGAAAAGCAGAAAATTACCATAAACTGTCCATGAAACAGCCAGAATGTCAGAAAATTTAATTTTAATAAAAAAAGCAGGGAAAAAATGTTCAAAAAGTAACCATAAAATGTCCAAAAACAAAAGAAGAAATCCTCCAAAATTACCATAAATAAAAATGGAAAAAGTAGCACTCCCCCACCCCCACCACCACCACCACCAAAAAAAAAATAAAATCACCATAAAATTGCCAAAAATTTCACAAATTAAGAGGAAAAAAATGCAGGAAAAAAATAAACAAATAAAATAAATAGCTATAACATGTCCAAAAAAGGGAGAAGAAAGGTAGAAAATTACCATAATATATCCATAAAATTGTCAATAATTCAGAATTTTTACAGTAAGGTAGAAAATCTGAAAATGTATGAAAAATGAAGCATGAAAAAAAATAATATAAAAATAAAAAATAGAAGATGAATGATAGAATAAAATGAATCTCAAAGTATTGAATGCTGCATATTTTTCTGTTGTGGTGCAGCTCTAATTAGCACTTGGGCCCTCAGTACATTAGACTAACACTAAAACACTTTTTCCTTCACTACTATGTTCAAATGTTTTGTGCTCCAGACAGATTTTTTTTTTTTATTATTTATTTGGCCTAAAATGGCTCTTTTGACATGAAAGGTTTCAGAAATTGTTGCACCTGAATGCCATCACGATGACCTCTCATTTTGTTCTTGCAGGTGTTTACGTGGAGAAAGTGGGCGACGGAAGCGGTGACGTTCCCTACGTGGGCCTCCTGGGCGTGGGTGACGAGATCGTTCAGGTGAATGGGGAAGTGGTGGCGGGACTCAGTCTGGACCAGGTGACCCGGCTCATGACCCGGGAAAGCGTCGCCTGTCTGCGGATCATGCCGGCGCGACGTAGCCCGCGCTGAATGCGGACCGCATGGCAACTGACACTGTGGATGGACGATACATTGTATTTAGGGAATATTCGTGCTTCGGCATTTGCACATTTATATTTGACCTATACAAGAAAATAATTCTAATTCTCTTAGCTTTTTTGGTGGTCAAGCAAATATTACTTTGCCGCCATCTTGTGGTAGCTTTATTGAAATGTGGCGGCTTTATTTTTGTAAAGTTTCATGATCAGGAATACTTTTAGCCTAAATCATACAAATGACCTTTTTTGTAGACTCGCTTCCTCATTTAACTCATTCACTCCCACCCATTTTCACTGATGCAAACCCCTTTACTGGATTTTGACTGCTTTTGCAAGGCCCACAGAGTATTTGTTTTCTATTGCTATAAAACATGGAATCTATCAAAAGAAAGATTAAAGTCTCTTCTTTCATCAGGAAAAAAAAAAAGTAAATTTCTATTTGTTTCCGTTTTGCAGCAATTGGCATTAGAATATAGCTAAGTTTCATCACAATTTTGTTTAAAACAGTGGGGAAAAGTTTTTTGCAACATGGCTCTGTTTGATCTCTTATACTCTACCACCTGCTGGCTTTTTGTTGTAATAACTACCATTGCTTCAAGTGTTTTCTTCAGTTTAGAGGCTGCATCAAAGCCTTCTGTATGCTCTAGCATAAAAAAAAACCCATAAAAAACGTATAAATACGTCTTTGGGAGCAAATGAGTTAATATTGTCATTTCGAAGTTAACAACAATTATGATGCACTAATTTGCAATGTTATGGCACAAGTTGTACCCTTAACCGATCCACAATCTGACATCATGCAAAATGGCCAGAAATATGTCTACATCAAATGTATTTTTGCTACCATAAGGGTGACCTTATAAAGGTGTTCTCAGTTGTTTCTCAATAAGATCTGACTATATAAAACATTAATAAACTGCAATGATTTGCAAATGTCGCCAGCTTGTTTTTGTCTCACTATTTGGCAAACACAAACATACTGCCACACTTTATATATAGTTATCTATTGTCTGAAATGTCAGCATATGCTATACAGTTTAGGACTGGCAAAAGGAATGAATTAATGCTGCATTCGATGATGGTCGGAAGTCGGACTTTTCCGACTTCAAACCAGGAAGTGTGTACGGGAACGCCCCCTTGAACTCGGAAATTCCACGTGCGAAGTCGGAAGAAAAAAAGGACCCCGACTTCACCGGCGGACTACAATGTGACGTCACTGTGAATGGCAAAACACAATTTACTCACGTATAAAACTAGATAGCTTTCTTCATTCATAAATGGAATGCTTATGAAATAAGATTCAAACAATACATGAAGCAAAATTGCAACAAGGTAAGTTTTCTGGAGGTCAACTTGAGTTTTGAGGACCAAAATAAAAAACAATTTATCACTATCCGCCATTTTGGTTGTTTACTTTCACCTCGAACGCTTTGAGGTCGGAACTGGGAAGTTTCAACTCGGATATTTCCGACTTCCGACCGTCCTCGAATGCAGCATAAGAGCCTTCGATAAACATAACGTGCTTATTGGAATGTGAGCGGAACTTAGCAAGAGTACCCGCAGAAACTCCACACAGGCAAAATCGAATCCTGACGCTGTTGATTGTGAGGCAGACAGCTAACCGCTAACAAATCATGTATCTTTGTTCATCTCTGCCAGTATTTTTGGCTATTCGTCGTCTGTGAATATTTTTTTTTACTTGTACATAACTGAATCTCTGTCAAATTCCCTTCAAATCAGACTTTATCGGTTTCCGTATGCCTTCAAAATAAAATGGCCTGCCAACAGGAAGTTAGAAAATAAAAGGACAAAGCTTGTCGCAATTTTTGAAAATCAAACGGTTGTCTTTTACAGGCCCGGTTAAGGTTAGGAAACACAGACTAAAGCATAACAACAATGAAATGCTTGTTACATTTCGTTAAAAAGTGAGGCTCGTGTTTTCGATCCTGCACGTGGACCTCATGTCGTGCAGCAGGGCCAGGATGCAGGATGCCGGTCGTGACTGAAAGCGGGAGGACGGCGGTCGTGACTGCACGCATGCGTGCGTGCAGCAAGCAGACATCGTGACTTTGCTTTGCAAACATCCGTCGGAACGCGAGACGAAACAATCCATAAAACGCTATCTCGACGACGCCTCCCACTTGAGCCAACCATGCACGTTTTCGTGCATTTAACACACTTGGATGAGGCAGACAGAAATCCGTTATTACCTGCCGCTATTTGGGAGCCGCTCCAGCGAAATGTGCTCGGTGATAGCGTGTCACCGTTGATGCTGCTCCTTTATTTATTTATCTGATCATGTGTGTGTGTGTGTGTGGGTGACCACAAGCCGATAGCCTCGCACTTTATCTCCCCTAGCCATGAACCAGCCACCTCCCGTGGGGGAACCGCCACCAGTCTTTCCCCCGTGGCCCTCAACACAATGACACTTGTACTTGTTTTATTTTATTTTATTTTATTTTATTTTATTTTATTTTATTTTATTTTATTTTATTTTATTTTATTTTATTTTATTTTATTTTATTTTATTTATTTGGGGGCTCATATATGCATAAATAGTCATTACAACAGTCACCTGTTTATTTATTTTTATTTTATTGCATTTTGTTTAGTCAAAAAAAAAAGATTTGATAAAAAATATATATATAGATAGAAAGATAGATAGAAAGATTACATAAATGTGTATGTGCGTATGGCTGCACATATTTTAAATTATTACAATTCATTAGCCTGCTTATTTTGCCTTGCATGAAAACATGCATTTTTTTCCCCATTCATTAATAAAAATGTTATTTCTTTAGGAACATGTAAATATCGATAGTGCAATATTCAACATACGCTCTTGCATGTCTTTTCCAATCGTGCAACCCAATGTTTTAAATAATATATATATATATATATATATATATATATTTTTTTTTTTTTTTTAATGGATCATGTTGTGTTTTTAAAGAATTGTATTATTGGGAATTAAAGCGGTGTCTCGTCATTTCATTAGCATTTACGCATTTGTATTTTATTTTTTTTCCTTATCAAAGCAATGCTAATCATAATTTAGCATTTTATGGATTATATTTTTATGTATAGCCTATTTTGCATACTGTACGCACGCATTTGTGTTTAATTTTATTTGATCTTTATAAGTGTCTCTGTGTTTATATATTTGAAGAAAACATATCAATTATTGTATCAATTAGCAATTAATAAGGACCCATATGTTGTACCGTCATCATTATGGTCATTGATATTTTTTTTTTAGGGTGGAGGGAGAAGAAAGATAACGTCTTCTTTTATCTGATTTTAGGATAAAAGCTTAACCTGCAGCTTTTGTTTCTTTTCTATAAAAAAAAAAAAAAAAGAGCATGCACCGTTACAGTAGCGTACTACCTCACGTCGTTACACCCCCACCCCCCCTTTCCCCCTTTCCACACGCCTGCACCCTCCACGACAGGCAAATAATAATGAATCATTTCATAAATAATGGCTTTAGGGGGGCTTATCGCCAATGAAGAGGCCGCCGCCGTGCGCTTATCTCGCTCGGCCACATTGCGGCCTGAGTTCCGCCGAGCGAGCGAGCGCTGGATACGGCGCCCAATACACACACGTACAGTAGCTAGATATGCACACACACACACACACGAAACACACACTGAAAGCCCAGGAAAAAAAAAAAACAAAAACGTCAGACATGGATGACCCACTCACAAAATGGCTCCACTTACGCGGTAGCATCAACAAGCAGCACTCCCGACGCGGTAAGTGCTCCAAAAACGGACGCTCCGACATCTTGCTTCGTCGGTTGGCTCTCGCTTTATGATATTATTTGATATTTCGAACGACATTCGGTGGCGATTACGTGTTCGCCATTGTGCCATGTTCGCTGCTTCGGTTTGGAATGCTCGTTGCGGGCTGGAACGGATGCGAGGCCTGCGAGGGACATTCTGGAGGAATGAAGACATTTTTTTTTAACCCGTCACATTCATAATTTAAATACAATTTTAATGTTCGTTTATTTACCGATCCAAGCTACTGTTGATTTAACATGTGGATCGTTTTAAAAAAAAATAAAAATACATCAACAAAACAGTATACAGTCTTGAATAAAAAAAAAAAAAGAGGTAAAAAAAAAAAAAAAAAAAAAGGATTTTTGTTGCCGAAATTTGATGCATATTTTCATGCCAATATAACATAACTGTGCAATGATATCAAATGTGAAAAATGCTCGAAAATCATTAAGCTACCGACAGACAAAATAAACTTGGCAGAAATTAAATGAAAATGACAATAAGAAATACTAACATTCGATATAATGAAAGCAGTTCTTCATATTGTTTTGTCATAAACAAAATTATTTTATTTTTTTCCCAGGAAACTATTTTTAAATCTATTATTTTCGTTTTGAAACACACACAAAAAATGTGACTTATTAGAATATTAAAAAAAAGTGATTTTGGCACAATGTGAAGATTGAAAAAAAAATACATTGATTTTAAAAGATCTTATTCTTATTTTGGCATAAAATATCAACTTTTCAGATATTCTAATTAAAGCTCCGATTGATGTTTTGTCACCCCAAAAAATTACCTTTTTATACATTAAAAAAATAATTGATTCATAATTTAATAACAACAAAAAAGCTTTTTTTTTCCATTTTGTCAAACGTGACTTTTCAGACAATAAAAAATAATAATGAAAAATGTGTCTGTGATGCAAGTAAAAAAAAAAAAAAAACATTGATTTTAAAAGATCTTATTCTTATTTTGGCATAAAATATCAACTTTTTAGATATTCGAATTAAAGCTCCGATTGATGTTTTGTCACCCAAAAAAATGTGATCTTTTTATACGTTTAAAAAATAATGATTAATAATTTAACAACAAAAAAGCTTTTTTTTTTCATTTTGTCAAACGTGACTTTTCAGACAATAAAAAAAAAGAAAAATGTGTCTGTGATGTAAGTTTTAAAAAACAACAACATTGATTTTAAATGATCTTATTCTTATTTTGGCATAAAATACCAACTTTTAAAAAATTTATAATAATTATTTAAAAAATAATGATTAATAATTTAACAACAAAAAAAGCTTTTTTTTTTTCATTTTGTCAAACGTGACTTTTCAGACAATAAAAAAAAAGAAAAATGTGTCTGTGATGTAAGTTTAAAAAAAATTTTTTTTATGCATTATAAGTATCGTTTACATACAATGAGATATTTTTATCGTCGGCCCAAAAAGTATGTCAAATCGTTTTGTTTTTTTCTTCTATAGGGCTGCACATAATGTTTTGAAAATGGCGCACGACTTGCTGTTCATCAGGAGTGCGTGAGACGAGAGACCAAAAACCCCCCTAAAAATGATGGAAAAAAGGCAGCCGGACCTTTGTCGCGGGAGTCCAACTGCAGAGTCCGGTCGTGGAAAGCCCGAGGACTCCTCCATCATCATCATCAGATGCGAGGAAGAGGAGGCGACGATGAGGAGAAGGCGGAGGAGGAAGAACGAAGAGGAGGAGGAGGAGCTGGAGAAAGACGAAGAGAAAGAAGAGGGCGGGCTCTGCGATGACGCGGCCCTGCAGAACTCGACCAACGGGAGCGTCATCGTCATCAACGGCGTTGCCAAGGAAACCGCCTCTCGCGACGCCCTTGACCTGAAAAGGGAAGTGCCGGTGATCGAGCTCTCCAGGAGGGACGCTATAAAGGCGCTGGAGAGGAGGGCGGACAGCCATTTGGTGCCCATCACGGAGCTCCGCAGACCTCCTCTTCCTCTTCCTCTTCCTCCTCCCGCTCCTCATCCTCCTCCTCCTCCTCCTCCTGCACCGCCGCACACCCAACGAGACGACGCTCGAATGGTCCAGCTGAGCCCCAACGCGTTCCCTGTCCCGGCCCGGGCCATGCTCTACAACCTGGCGCAGCCTCTCGCCGCCATCAACAGGTATAACTCAGATCATGATTAGTATTATTTTTAAGCATTTGTCAGATATATGATCAATATTGACAGTGCCTTGAATTGCACGTGCATGGTTGCAATTAATTGATGATTAACATTCATGTCATATCGCTTTGCATCCTGAGGGGAAATTATATAATTAGGTCCTATGATCTTATAAAAAAAAAATAAAAAAAAATTAAAAAAAAATCTCATGTGTGTATTGGTGACGTAATAACGATTTTTTCTCAGCTCGTCATATTGCATGTAATGTGATGCAATAATGAGAAAGCCGATATATCGTTTTGAGGACATATTTAGCAGATTGATATTCAGCATGTGATCTGATCACTTATTGATGACATCTAGGCTACATATATATTTATATATCAGCCTATACATAATGATGATGATGACGTTAATAAATAATGCTTACTTACAAGTGCTCTGTTTTTTTTTACATGTGACGTGATAACTCATTAATGTAAATAATAATAATAATAATAATAATAATAATAATAATAATAATAATAATAATAATAATAATAATAATAATAATAAAAGTAACAGCCGTGTTAATATACATTTGACTATACATCATTAGAGGAAAATTATGTGCATTTGTTTTATGCTTTATTTATAAAAAGAAACAAGAACAGTAAGAATTACTGCATAACAATATACATGAACAATATAAACACAAATACCATACAAAACATATGCGTGCACAGTGTACCTATATTATACAAGGAATGACAACAAAATAACACCAAACATAAATAGTAGCATTTTACCGTATCCTGATGACGTCACGACAAAGTGAAAGCGAAAGCTAACTTGGCGTTAAACGCGTTTTAGCTCCACGTGGTCTTATTTTGATGATACCGTTTTGACGCATGATACTGATGTAATGACGATTAGTTGCATTTTTTTTTATTTTTTTTTGGTCTTTTGTTTTAATGATGACGCAATGATGATAATGCTAACCAACGGTCAGTAATAGCATCCATTTTGCTGTGGTCTTATTTTGATGACTACGCAAACACATTTTAAGACATATTGATGACACATGAAGAATGATAAAACTAATATGAGCAATATCGACACTTTTATTTTATTGATGATGTGGAAAAAAAAATAACATTTTGAATGATGATTAAAAGTAACCTACTGTATTTATTTAACGTGCATTTCCGGTTTGTGGTCTTTCATTTGAATGTACTGATTTATTTATAATGATGATAAAGCGAACACATTGGGAGTTAACGTGCATTTTTCTTATTGTGATGATGGTTATGTATAAAATTAACAAGATTAACAGTTTGGTGCATAATAATGATCAACGTATTGTAGCTAATGCTCTTATTTTCATGACGATAACGTCCTAAAAATGTCTTTTCAAAAAATATATAATAGCGATGATTTGCTTTTGTATCATGTGGAAATGACGTATGATGTCATGCGCTGCTCTTGTCTTGCAGTCTTGGAGGGGATTGTGAGCAGTACAGCATGTACCCCAGCAACAGGGTCAAACGCCGCCCGGCGCCTTATGAGGTTGAACTCGACGAGGGTAGGCACATTTTAGATCTTTATAAGTATGGTAAGACGCACTTCTGCTGTGTCCTCCCACCTGCCGGTTAAAGACCCTCCCCACACCCTCATTCCGTCATCCATCCCCCCCTGAAATGGATCTATACCAGGCTACTAATTTGCCCCCCAAAAAAAAAAAAATCACTGTCATTTCAGGTAGATTCATATTTTCTGGTGTGAAACATCATTGCCCACTCATACTGACACATGCAAGGATGGAGGATGGGAGAACGGGAGGAGGGGTGGGGGGCGCTTTTGCTGCTTCCACCTCCATGCCAAGCATTTACTGCAGAGTGGGCTGAGGGATTAAGATAGACTGGGTGTGTTCCAAGGACGACAAAAGCCTGGAAGACACCATGGATGGGGGTGTGAGGATGTGACTGCATGCGCCAGGGTCTCAAATTCATCAATCGCACATTCAAATAAAAATTGCTGCCTATCGCTGACACGCAGTCGGTCATTTTCGTTTCCAGTGGTGCCTTGTGATACATGTTTTTCCAAGATACGAGTAGTCGTTTGGTTGAAATTTCGCTTTGACTCGTGAGCAAAAATTTGACGACAACTGTGGCATACAACGGGACAACTGTACTAGTGGGCATCAACATGTTAACACAAAGAATTTTATTATGTTACAAGCTAGGGATGTAACAATAAGGGCAATATCGTGATATTAAAACTGCCACAATATCGTCGTCGTCATGTTCACAATATTTAAAAGGAACACGTCAGGTTGATTTCCATTTGTGCAGTTCTATCACCCTCTAGTGGCTAGTTTATTAGTGCAATTAAATTTTTATTAGGGATGTTTTGGCCTTCTATGTTTAAAATCTATGCTAATTGTCAGATGAAGGGGAACCGAATTTGCTTGTGAAGCGATCAATGTGTGCTTGCATTAGCAAGTAAGTGCCTCAATATTGTTATTAGAGATTGGAGGTGGTTTATATGCATTGCTGTTATGTACAAAAGCACATTATTGTGCTTTTTTTTTTGGTAAGAGCTGTTTTTATTACAATATTGTGATCTTTTTTTAAATACCCCCCCCCCCACACACACTATCATCATAATTATCATATTGTGATGTTTGGATATTGTTACATCCCTATGACAAGCATGCAGTTGTCAACTATAGTGGTCACAAGTAACATGTAGTTGTCCTACTAATATGCCAAAATTGTCCTTTGTCCAAAAAAACAAAAACAAAAAAGGTACTAGTACGTATTACATTTCTGCACACTAGTAGGACAACTTTGGCGCAACATGTTAATAGTGAGGGAGAACTGTGGTATTAAAGGGATACTTCACTTAATTAGCCCATTATAGCAATAAAAAAGTTAATATTTTGTCTATAATTAATTTGATACTTTAATTATTTTTTCACACACAATTAGTACCTTTAAAAACAATAAAAAGGATACTTTACTTACTTAGCCACTTTTGGCAGTCCAACATTAATATTTTGCCTATAATAAATATATTTTCATTATTTTTCAAGTACAATTAGTACGTTTAACAACACATTTTGCAACTTGCTGTCGACTGAAAATGACATCACAAGGGCTCAGGTAACCAATCACAGCTCACCTGTTTTCTAGGTTTGGTCATGTGACATTCACAAGCTGAGCTGTGATTGGTTACCTGAGCCCTTGTGATGTCATTTTCAGTCGACAGCAAGTTGCAAAATGTGTTTTTAAAAGGTACTAATTGTACATGAAAAATAATGAAAATATCACATTTATTATAGGCAAAATATTGTTTGACTGCCAAAAATGGCTAAACAAGTAAAGTATCCCTTTAAATGGCAGCTACGTGCTACTAGTAGGGATGTAACGATAAGCGCAATATTGTGATATCGTGATATTAAAACTGCCACAATATCATCGTCGTCATGTGCACAATATTTAATCTATTTTCATAGACAAGCGCACGTGTGCTCAACATAAACACTTGCACAACTTCCTTTTTGTGCCGGCGCAAGTCCAGTTTACCAATTTGCAGTTTACCAATTTGCAGTTTACCAATTTGGCGGACCGAAAGCGTTTTCTCTTACACGCTACTTGTGCGCCTGACAATTTGGTGACAGGGAGTAGATCTTAGACCGGCTAAAAGCTGGTCTAAGTTGTGGTGCAGGTAGTTTAACATGATTTTGGTGGTTTCGATAAAAGTGCAGGCCGATGATATGTGTGGGCAATGTCATCGTATCTGATTCATAAATGTGACAGCAGGGTGCATTGAACCTTCGAAATCATTGTAGAAATAAATTCATTGAAGGCATTATTAATGTCAATGTGACATCATCGACCAGTGGAGGTCTGCTTGCACTTCCTGATAGACGTATTTTGTGTGATTCGATTTTCTACATGGACTCCAACAAATCTGTTTCTGCTTCCACAACGTCCGACTGTGTGAATCCAGCGGGAATGAATTTTCCATCCATCCATTTTCTGAACCGCTTGCACCTCACACGGGTTGCGGGGGGTGCTGGAGCCTATCCCAGCTGGCTTCGGGCAGTCGGCGGGGGACACCCTGAACGGGTTGCCAGCCAATCGCAGGGGAATGAATTTTAAGGTGTAAAAAAATAAGGGGGAAGGACCAATAGTATCAATTTGCCAAAATATTTGTAATTAGCCATATTTGTACATCCTGACAGCGACAATTGTATTTTTTTTGCTTGACTGTTTGTCCAATATGAGTTTGCAGTGTATCTGAAGCTCGCTTGTAACTAAAACATTTGGCTAGCAACACAAAGACAAAATAAATGAATACATAAATAAATAAATAAATAAATAAATAAATAAGTACTGTCAGTTAGAGTTAACTCACGAGCTAAAGCTTTAATGCTTTAACTTTGCTCATAAATTGGGGCACTCTTAAATCAAGGTACCACTGCATGGGAATTTGTGAGGGGGATTTTACTGTATTTCTTTAATGTCCTATTTTAATGTCCCTTTAATTTAAAGGGGAAGTCAACCTTAGACATTTATTGACAATAATATGTTGTGATCTCACTAGTCTAAACATGGCATTCTGATTAATATTACATTTATGGAATATGAGTTATAAAGCAAAATCCAGCTGTTTTTATCCATCTCAGGGGCGGCCATTTTGCCACTTGCTGTCGAGTGAAAATGACATCACAGTTGCTCAGGTCTCAGGTAACAACCAATCACAGCTCAGCTTCAGAAAATAGGTGAGCTGTGATTTGCCGTTGCCTGACCAACTGTGACGCCATCTTCAGTCGTCAATAAGTGGCAAAATGGCCGCCCCCTGAGATGGATAAAAACGGATGGATAAAAAAAAAATGGATAAAAAAATTTAATATTAATCACAATGTCATGTTTAGACTAGTGAGGTCACATATAACATATTATTGTCAAGAAATGTTTAAGATTGACTTCCCCTTTAACTCATTTGCTCCCAATAATGTGTGAATATGTTTTTTTTAAATGTTTTAAGTGTCCAAAAGACGTATTTATACATTTTTTTGTTTTTTTGTTATGCTAGAGCATACAGAAAGCTTTGATGCAGCCTCTCAAGTGCAAAAGAACGGTTGCAGAAATGGTAGTTATTACACAAACGGCCAGCAGGCGGCAGAAGAGCAAAGGAGATCAACCAGAGCCATCTAGAAAAAAAGCTCAATTACTCACAATTCTAAATATATTTGTGAAAATTGACTCAACTTAGCTATAATCCAATGCTAATTGCTGCAAAACAGAAACAGATGGAGACATACTTTTTTTTCCCTGATAAAAGAAGAGACTTTAATCTTTCTTTTGATAGGTTCCATGCTTTTATAGCAATAGAACATAATATTCTGTGGGGCGTGCAAAATCAGTCAAAATTCAGTAAAGCATCCGGGAGCGAACGGGATTGCGAAATGCGAAAATGGCTGGGAGTGAATGAGTTAATGAGTGAATGACTGTTCTGCAGTTTACTTACGTCTCTTTCATGTGCCTCCTCCCAGCCGGCCAGCCGAAGATTGTCCGGCGTATCTTCACCAACAGCCGCGAGCGTTGGCGGCAGCAGAACGTGAACGGCGCCTTCGCCGAGCTCCGTAAGCTCATCCCCACTCACCCTCCGGACAAAAAGCTGAGCAAGAACGAGATCCTGCGCCTGGCCATGAAGTACATCAGCTTCCTCTCCAACCTCCTGGAGGACCAGGACGGCGGGCGCAACGTTGGCGCCGCGGCGGACGGCGACACCGCCATCCTGGTGGGGGCCCACGAGGGGGCGCCCCAGGGCGGGCCGCGGCAGGACACGGTGGTCGGCTTGGCCAGGGACGACCTGCTGGAGACCATGTCGCCCGGATCGAGTTGCGGGAGCTTGCCCGACGGGGACGCCGAGGGCAGCCCGGAGAGCTTCGCGGAGGATCAGGACTCGCCTCCCGCTCCTCCGAGGACTATCGCGGCTTCACGCGGCCCTCCGATCCATCTCAGGCGCAACGGACGCCCGCTGGATGGTTCCGGCCGACGATGATTCTGGCGGCAAACGATTAGAGAGCAACTTTGAATGAAAGAGTGTGCGGTCATTTGAGACGGAGAATGAAGCTCCGCATTGTGAGACAACATGGACCTGACTACCTACCTTCCCGTCTCCGCACATGTCCAACGCATGGGTTGGCCAGACGCTGGAATTTAGCCCAACAGACAACTTGTAAATTCTGCATGTCTATGAGCGAGCGGCATGCGGTTGAAACTTTTCGTTGTTTTGAAAAAGGTTCGTTAGCGGTGGAGAAACCTGTCGGCCAAATCACTTGTATTGTATTAGAAAGAAAAAAAAATGTGCAATCAAAGCAAAAACGAGACAAAACCAAACAATAATGACACGCTGTACAAAGAAAAGCAAGAGACCACTGATTATTGGTTTAATTGAGGCACATATCCAAAATGGAATTGGGCATCCATGCCCAACAACGTTAACAAAATGACCAAGGGTAGAATAAGCTTGTTCTCACGAGAATTAAGTTTGATAACTCCAATTTGTCAAAAACAGATTAACTCATTCACTCCCAGCCATTTTCACAGAAGCAATCACGTTCGCTTTCGGCTGTTTTACTGAATTTTGACTGATTTTGCAAGGCCCACAGAATATTGTGTTCAATGGCTATAAAAGCATGGGACCTACCAAAAGAAAGATTAAGGTCTCTTCTTTCATCAGGGGGAAAAAAGTATGTTTCTATCTGTTTCCGTTTTGCAGCAATTAGCATTAGAAGAGAGCTAAGTTTCATCAGTTTTCACAAATCTATTTAAAATTGTAAGTAATTGAGCTTTTTTTCTAGATGGCCCTGGTTGATCTCCTTTGCTCTGCTGCCACCTGCTGGCCGTTTGTGTAATAACTACCATTTCTGCAACCGTTCTTTGCAGTTGAGAGGCTGTATCAAAGCCTTCTGTATGCTCGAGCATAAAAAAAAAAAACCAACAAAAAACGTATAAGTACGTCTTTGGGACACTTAAAACATAAAAAAAAGTATTTACACGTTATTGGGAGCAAATGAGTTAAAAAAAAATCTCTAGCTAATAAGACAAGCACATAACCAAATTTTAACAACGGGTTGAGCAATGAGTCGACAAG
The DNA here is from genome assembly GCF_051991245.1 of Festucalex cinctus. Lineage (NCBI taxonomy): Eukaryota > Metazoa > Chordata > Actinopteri > Syngnathiformes > Syngnathidae > Festucalex > Festucalex cinctus. The sequence goes on along the minus strand of NC_135411.1, from coordinate 8,910,056 downwards.
AAAATTCAATTTCGAATCACTACTGCCACCTGTTGAGGAAAAATAAAACTGCACTCACCCGTCTTCACAAACACAATGCGCACATGACGGTGAGCGGGAAATTCAAATCTGAATCCAATCTGAAAACTCAGCGAAAGGCTTTCAGGAGTACACACTGTGAACAGCTAAGGTGTTAATCTACTAATTTGAAGATGCTTTAGTCATAAATGGTCAAATAAAAAGGCTACCGTAAAGATATTTTGGGCCAAATTGTTACAGACAGCAGCTAATCGCTAATCACGTTTTTGCTAATCGCTAATCTCATCTTCCAGTCGGTCAGTTTGCGGAGGAGTTTCGAATTGGGCGTCTGCTGCCGTCACCGGACTAAAACGTAAAAAAAAAAAAACATTGGGTCAACCAGGCGACACAGTAGCGAGGAACACCTTTGTCTCAAAATGTTACATCCGATAATGTGTGAACCACAGCTGTTGTCATAACGAGAACTTTATTCATATCACAACACGCACAAAACGAACATGTCGATGATTGTGTCACTTTACAACATTGTGTCAATTACGATTAAAGTGGAATAGAAACAGCGAAACAAAGAAATGCGTATTTTTTGTTTTTAATCTGGTTACAATGTCTTTTCTTCCAACATGCTAAGCTAAGGAACACAAGATGAGACCAGCCGACTCGTTGAGGGGAAACGCACCACTAATTACAGCAACTACATTTAGCGTAATGCTAAGTTGTATTTTCAATCATTTGTTTTTATGTTTCTATTAGTACAGCTTAATGAGCGAGTGCCAAATCAACATGAATCAGCTACTTCATCGTCCAAAAAAGGAAAAATCCAATTTGATCAAAACGGTAAATGTACTTAGCACACTTGTAAGTGAATGAATGAGGCTAAAGCGCTAATGCATTAACGCTAACATTAAAGGCTTTCCTTGCTACTTTAAAACAACTTTCAGGATCCCGTGTTATACCCTTACTAAGAGTTTTTCTTGCTTTGTTCCCGTTAATTCATCTGTATTGTGTTGGACCAGCTAGCTAGCGCTAAGCTAACCTGTTGTCTCCCATCTGGCCTTGAGTGAAGTGACAAAGACAAATTCGTTGACAAACTGTTGACTGCTTAATAGTTCAATTTAAAGCTAATTAGTCGGCTAAATATTTCAACTCGCACAAACAAGACAATATTACATTTGACTACAAAAAAATCTTTAGTAAGTCCACCCCTAACATAATGATTTTTGTTAATATAGGATGTCAGGGCAGCACAAAATTCTCGTGAGAACACAGCTCAGTATTAGAAAGCATAAACTGTCCTTGGGTCTTATCATAGTCGAGCAATGGCGTATTGTAAATAGCTTTATATTTTCACGGAACAATGTAATGTGGTTGAAGACGTACCTATCGTGTGTTGTTTGTTCACGGGTTTCGTTTCAAGGAAAAAGGATATGTAAACATGAAATGTTTGGTACCATTTAAATCTCGTTCCATTTTGGCGACGAGAACACGACGACGGACTCAAAACGAATTCACGCAACTTTCACCCGGGAGGTACAAGAACACGCGCGGCGATTCTCGAGGTGTACAAACATGTCGGTCACGACGTCAGTTTGACATGAATGTCTTGTTTGTTTTCTTTTTCTTAACTGTAATGCATTATGTAGTTTTAGTAAGGTACAAAAAAAAAAGATAAGCCCCTTGGTTGCCAAGCTTAACACCGACAGACAGCAATCGCGGCGACATGCACAAGTGTTCAAATGGTGACGGCACCAGCAGTTTTCTGACAGCGTATTTGCTCACTGGTGTTGTGCGTTCTGCATTTTCAGCAGATTCCACTAACCTATATTGGTACCTTTTGTTAAATATGGTATTTTATGAATTGCGGTAAAGGGACATTGTACGTTTGGTTATGACATATTTGTTGTATGATAGATGTATCTATGAATATATCCAATGTTAAATCCATTGAATTTTACATAAAAGCCTCTGAATAAAAGACGCAAGACCAAAAAAAAAAAAAAAAAAAAAGTGTCCGATGTGCTCAATCATGTAGAAAAGATACGCTTTCCATTCTTTTATTTTGGCAGACAATCTCAACCAAAATTGCAATTTGTATTCAGCATAAGTATTTTTTCCCTCCTAAATCACTTCATAACAGAGAATAAACACAATAAATATTTGTATGTCACAGTTTTTAGTGACTTCTGATTTCACATTCAAATTTGCTATGAAAATTATTAATCAATATGATGAGGTGACCACTGGATATAAGACACTTCACCAAAACGGTGCCATTTTATTTTTTCTTCAAAAATACACTTGAATTTGTATCATTTTGCAATCCTAAATATGAAAACAACCTTGTCTTGAATCTCCTTATTTGACTGAAAATATGAGTTTATTTTGCACAGGAATAGAAAAGAGATGAAATGTAGCCACACGGTATTTATGCTAAAATCATTTTGACACTAAGCACATTTCAGTGATTCATCAAAAAAGAAAAAACTTCAATTAAAAAAAAAAAAAAATCAAAATATTTACATAACAGGGCTGCACTGAGATTTCAACACTCCCCAGTCTTAGCTAAAATCTGATCAAGTACAGAGAAAAATAAATGAGTATCATTTCATCACTTCATGTGACGTATAAAAATACAACATTTCTACAGAATTTAAATCATATTTCACAGTAAAGTGTCATTTCAGGAAGTAGAGACAGGCAACAAATGCTAATTTTCCACCTTTAAAGGTAGGTTAAATCAATCTATTAAATTGTATTAACTCATTAGCTCCCAAAAACGTCTAAATACGTCATAATTTAAATGTCTTAAGTGTCCCAAAGACGTATTTATACGTTTTTTGTTGTTGTTCTTTTATGCCAGAGCATAGAGGCGGCTTTGACTGCAGAAAATGGTCGAGTGGCAGCAGAGTATAAGAGATCAACCAGGCCATGTTAAAACAAGCCGATTTCCCCACAGTTCTAAACAGAATTGTGAATAATGATGAAACTTAGCTATGTTCTATTGCTAATTGCTGCACAACGGAAACAGATAGGAATATACTTTTTTCTGATAAAAGAAAAGACTCTAATCTCTCTTTTGGTAGGTTCCATATTTTTATAGCAAAAGAACATCATATTTCGCGGGCCTTGTAAAATCAGTCAAAATACAGTAAAACACTTCAGTGAAAATGGTTGGGAGTGAATGAGTTAATTATGTAATCAGATCAATGTGTTATTAAATAGTTCATTTGATTATTATATTATGGATTTTATTTCATGGGGTCGCAAATGTGGCCCGATTCAACGGAATGGTCCAAACACACGTACTGTATATGAGTTCTACACAAACATGGCATGTTGGGTGAATTAAAAACAAAATTGTCCTCGGGTATGAAAAGAAGTGTGAATGTACCCTGTGATTGGCAGGTGCACTGGCTCAGCTGTATCACTATAAAAAAAAAAAATCGATGGATGTCCTGGAGATCAGTGCTGGTCCGACATACTCTCTACGATAACGATTTTCTTGTCGAGAAGAAACAGGTTTTTGTGAGTGTTTATTATTGTTATTGTATAGTGGAAAACACCACTGCAAATAAAAAAAATAAAAAATCAATTAGAAAATTGTAAAGGCAATTGTTTGATTGTGCTGTCATTATATTGTGCAGGTGTTCCTAATGTTGTGGCCAGCCAGCGTGGATCCCTACGCGAACCCTCGCAGGCCGAAAGTGGCATTCCGCTTCGTGAAAGCCACAACTCCGTCATGAATTTCGCTGGAAACCTCACTTCCTCCCTGCAAGTGACAACTTCCTGTAGAGGTCATCGTGGCTCAGTGACCTGCAGGATATCCTGCCATTGTCAAAGAGCCTTCGACAGCCTCCCCCAGCACTTGTCTCGATACACGCTGTTGCGTCTGCACTGCGCCAGTACAGCTTCCACTTAGAAAGCGGAGTACACACATAGAGATAATTTGGAGAGGAAAAAAAAAATGGAGCATACGCCGATGAGGTCTAATTCAAGGCCCGATTATCGGATGTGACCGTGGTGTGCGCTACAAGATGGAATTTCATTCCTCCGTCTGCTCAGAGGACGGTCAAGGATAAACATTGTGAATATTAAGACTCAGAAGCCAGAGAAAATGACACAAATAATTGCGTAAGAGAGAGAGTGAGTGTGGGGTACACACATAGCGATAATAGGGCTTCCGATCAAAGTCAGTCAGCTTTGTTTCTTGATTGCCTCTTAAAAAATATCCTTAGACATTATCTGGTAGAGTGGGATGTATTAAAAGTGATTTTTTTTCCCCATCCCTGATCTGCTCAAGAAACACTCCAGGTAACGATCGTAAATGTTAAACCTGTTCAATATTTATGATAATGTGAAAATGGAGACAAACACCACCGTGAGCACAGGTAAAGCAGGGTATAGACATGTTGTTGTTTCTGTCCAATAATAGTCAACAACAGCCAAATTCTCGGATGTGAAAAGATTATCCTTAGTGATTATCCTGCAATGTGGGGAAAAAAATTTTTTCTTAATAATATACTCAAAAAACAGTCATAGCAAATGATTGTAAATGTTCAATCAGAGAAAGAAACCGGAGAAAGTCACTAAAGGCCCAATTCTCAGATGTCTAAAGGTTATTCTGAGTGATTATCCTGTGGTGTAAAGTGTGTTAAGAGTAATTTCTTCTCCTTGATGTTCTCGTAAAATATTGAGGGACAACAATCGGAAATGTTGAAATTTTTAACGAATCTCCCCTTTCAAAGTCAGCAAAGGCCCGATTCTGAAATGCTTAAAGGTGAATGATTATCCTGTGGTGTGGTGTGGTGTGGTGTGGTGTGGTCTGGCGTGTGTGTTAAGAGGAATTTGTCCATGATCCACTCAAAATCAGTCAGGTCAATTTATGTTAAATGTTAAATCAGAGAAAGAAACCGGGGAAAGTCACTAAAGGCCCAATTCTCAGATGTCTAAAGGTTATTCTGAGTGATTATCCTGTGGTGTAAGGTGTGTTAAGAGTAATTTCTCCTCCTTGATGTTCTCGTAAAATGTTGAGGGCCGACAATTGTAAATGTTGAAATTTTCAGCAAATCTCCCCTTTCAAAGTCAGCAAAGGCCCGATTCTGAAATGCTTAAAGGTGAATGATTACCTGTGGTGTGGTGTGGTGTAGTGTGTGTGTTAAGAGGAATTTGTCCTTGATCCACTCCAAATCAATCAGGTCAATTGATGTTAAATATTGAATCAGAGAAAGAAACTGGAGAAAGTCAGTAAAGGCCCGATTTTCAGATGTCGAAAGATTATTCTGAGTGATTATCGTGTGGTGTGGGGTGTGTTTAGAGGAATTTTTCCTTCTTGATATGCTCGGAAAATATTGAGGGCCGGCAATTATTAGGACAAAAAAATCCTTTAATATTCATGAGAACATGAAAATGGAGGATACGGGGGAAAATCACTGTGAGATAGTGGTGTACAAACATACTGATAATCAGGCCGATTTCTTTCTCCCCTTTCAAAGCCAGCAAAGGTTTCATCATGAGATATCTAAGACCCAGTTCACACGAAAGCCCGTTTCAATGTATCCGCACAAGTTTCTTACCGTTTGGGCAGTTCGTCCACACGGCGGCTCGGTTTTGGAGCTTGAAACCGATCACTATGTCAAGACGCTATCGGTGACCCTGCACGATCGGTGACGCGCATGCGCAGAAGATCCCGCCATCTTGGATCGCCAACTACGGCAACTTCACAAGAACAAAATACCTTGAATGCCTGTGCGATAGTGTGCGTTTAAAACACAATTTAAAACACACACCACAGACTTACTGTAAAGTGCAACAATGCAGACTCACTATAATGTAATGATGTCAAAAGTAAAATGTTCGTTAAAAATTAAGGTTAAAAATTACTTAGTTACTTTAGAATGCATCAATAATCTATATGTTTTTTTTTCATGTTGTATACTGTTTTTTACGCGTATAAAGTTATTTGTTCTAGTGTGGTTGCCGCAGTTGGCGATCCAAGATGGCGGGATCTTCTGTGCACGCGCGTCACCGATCGTGCCGGGTCACCGATAGAGTCTTGACAGGCTATTCAGATCAGTGGTTCGTCTTCTTCGCTGATTCTTCTTCTACGCTTCCCTGTGGCAGCGCTACAGCGCCGCTCCAGTCTTGGCATCCGTATTACAGACGTTAAACATCTTAAGTGTCTTCTTTTGGCGCGTCTTGAGACGGTTCTGTCTCTGATTTGTTTGAGGAAACAGGGCCTAAAAGATCATCTTGAATGATTAGCCAGTGGTGTGTGGTTGGTTATCAGTGATTTTGTTTTTTTTTCTGCTGCGGTCTGCCCAGAAAAAGTTCGACAACTGTAAATTGTAAACGTCTTTTACGATGTGAAATCCTTATATAGTGTATGTGGTCAACCTAGCGTCGACCCCATGATGATAAGCTAACAGTTAGCCTAGCTTTTTCTATTTCTTCTTCTTTGTACTTTCTGGAAGGCCATGCAGTACCACGCTGCCTCTCACAGGTCAATCGCGGTACTACGACACACATTGTTTGCAGCAGGAGAGACTACGTAATTGTTCACGGAGTTATCGTTGTGTGTGGTGAGTACACCACATACGATAAGCACAGTAAGCGCATGTGTAGATTTTTTTTTTCATTTAAAACAATCTGTTATGGGAAAAAGTGCCTGCTTTTGCTTGAAACAGCACATTCCTCAAAAAAAAAAAAAAAAAAAAAAAATCGGAATTCTTTCCAGAAAGCGTGTGCGTTCTGGCTCCACCGAGGGGGCTCTCTGGGTTAATCCCTTACCTGCCTCAGTGTTCCTCACGCACCCAAAAACTCACCAAAAGAAGAGCGAGCGCGTCTGAGAGGAGGCCCGCGCGCGTGCGCGTCTGAGTAGGAGTGTACGCTCTGCATAAATGCGCGCGCGCACGCGTGCGTGTTTATCAGCACGGCGCAGATGGGTGGCTGAGTGGCTCTTGCAGCCAAATGATTCAGTATGCTAATTAGTTGTTATCTGCGCCGCTGCAGGAACAATATACTGTCTTTCTCTCAGTGGCAATCCGGCCTGCCGGGAGCAGATTACACTGCACACGCTGCCAACGTAGTTATTTATATTTTCACGCCCGGTAGTAGAAAATACATACACACACACACATATTTACAGATAGGCCTATAAACAAGCAAGCAGGATGCATTTTTTAACACGCACCATCGCAAATATAAAATTTGGGCTAATTTGGTATGGGGAAAAAATTAGTCTTCAAAAAGTGTCCACATGTGGACTCTTATTTAACATTGCGTCACTTTTCTGTTTTATGTGTTTGTTTTTTTTTGTTTGTTTTTTAAATATATTTTTCACATTAAAAAAAATCTACTACTGAAAGGATAGCCCTGGTTTTGATTGGTGTTACAGTATTATTAATGTTTTTTTGTTTTTTTTTGCAGTTTGCAGTGGTGTGCAACTGCACTGTGTCGCCTCTAAATATTTTTTCTTTTTAGAAAACACAAAAACTGAACCAAATTGATTATATTACATTTAGCAGTTTTAAATAATGGATAGATGGATATTATTAATTCCATTTGAGGGATAGAACTGAATGATCGTTTTGACTAAAGATATTGATCATTTAAGGCAAATAAATATTTTTGGGGATAAAAATATGACTTATGAGGGTATAAAAGCATCACACAAATATTGTTAGTACCATCAAATGATCGGTTATGTACTCACCGAGCGTAATTACACTTAATGAATCGGCTTGCGTCCATTTTGTATGGTGGGTGTGTTACAATATTTCAGATTAAAACAAAAACTAAACTGCTGTGAGGTATGAGGAGCTGCTGGAGTACCATATAAAATTAAATAGAAATTATAATAAAACAATATTTATTATTGTTTTGGTAGGTTTTCATTTTGTGTATGTAATCATATTGTCAGGTGCATGTGTTGTAATGGGATGCTGAAATTGTAAATAAAGATGCACAACGGTTCAAAAAAAAAAAAAAAGAAACTTATATAGTACAAATACATTAAACCAATAGGGAAATACTTTTTTTAATTGTGATTTAATTGTTTCATAATTAAAAAAAAAATATCCATAATGTTTAATAATTAAAAAAATAAAACAACAAAATTGTGATTGTTTCTTATGGAATATTCTATATTTTGAATATTTAATATTCCATTTTTTTTAATGTGAATTTGGGGTTTAAGTCAGCTATAATCATCAAAATGAACTCAACTCGACTTTATTTATAGAGCACCAAAACAACCACTGCAAAGTACTGTTCGAATCAGACCCATAAAAACAGAAGACAGATAAAACAGATGAATTACATAACGACAGTAATTATAATAACTCACTAAAACAATGCCGAGTCGAAAAGCCAAAGCACAAAAATGTGTTTTAAGATGGATTTTACAACAGATTTATGAAATATTTCACTTTCTGTGCCGTGACGAATTGATACAATACATATGCTGCTTTTTTTTTTTTTATTGAACTAATTGATCAATTAGATCACAGGTGTCAAAACTTGAGGCCTGGGCTGCCCCACAAAGTAAATCATGTGTGTCAACTTCAATGATCTTTGCTTAAAATATTTACCAAAATTTTCAAATTGTCATGTGTAATAAATAGGGATGTAACGATAACCAAACATCACGATACGATATTATCACGATATTGTGGGGGGTTGGCGATATTTAAAAAAGATCACTGCATTGTATTTAAAAAAAAAAAAAAAAGAAAAAAAAGAAAAGAAAAAAAGCTCATGCTAAAAAAAAGCACAATATTGTACTTTTGTACATAACAGCAATGCATATAAACCACCTACAATCTCTAATAACAATATTGAGGCACTTATTTGCTAATGCAAGCACACATTGATCGCTTCACAGGCAAATTAGGTTCCCCTTCATCTGACAATAAGCATAGATTTTAAACATAGAAGGCCAAAACATCCCTAATGAAAATTAAATTGCACTCATAAAGTAGCCACTAGAGAGTGCTAGAACTGCACAAATGGAAATCAACCTGACTTTTTTCACATATGTGTTTCTTTTAAATATTGTGAACATGACGACGATGATATTGTGGCAGTTTTAATATCACGATATCACGATATTGCCCATATCGTTACATCCCTAGTAATAAATAGGAACATTGAGATTGTATATTTTTCAGAAATGTGAAAATTGCTCAGTGTTTTTTTGTATAATATAGTCAAAGCTCACTCCTTATAAATGTAAACACAACTTCCATATTCTCTTTGGGAGGAAATTCATCACAGGCAGGCAGCTACCAGCGTAATGTCAACATGAAGAATATTCTTTAGAAATGTCCTGTGAGATGGATCGCTGCTGCGTGCAAGGCAAGTGAGTTAGCGCCTCTCTGGGCAGGGACGTAACATTTGTAAAAGTCAACGCCATTTTTCACTGTACGGCGAGGGCACGGCCCGGTAGCAATTGATGGCGATGTCATGTCGTGTCTTTACTGCGGAGGGTTATCGGTTGCAAAGGCAACTCTTCCGTGTCGCCTTTTGTTTTTAATCGCACGAGTCGCATCACTTTTATACGGAAGTGGTGGTGCGCTGTGTGTGTGATGGAGGATGCAATTCACCTTCTACCTTTTCTTGAAAGGTAACAGGAAGGTCTAAAATGGCGACGTTAAGATCATTGATAACGCACAACAATTTAAGGAAATTACAGGTGTCAAATATTGGATTTTTAATATTCATAACAAGGCATGTTATCCTTTTATTTTTTATTTTTTAACTTGTTTCTGCATTTGGAACATAAGCACAATGCGCCCTCTAGTGGATACCACAACAGGGAGCATATACTGTAAGCAAAAATTGGAATGGCCAATAATCCCAGGGAATATATAGGTCAAGGGTCACATTCCGAGGAAATCACAATTTCCTATTTTTAGAACAGGTCCGCGGGCTACACATGGGGTGCTTGGTGGCTATCTGGTGCCCACGGTGACCGCATTGGGGACCCCTGATACGGACAAATAGCGGACTGGTCGTCAGTCAATCACAGGCCACATATAGATATATAAAATTTTTCACACTCGTCCTCACTTGTGGACAAAAAGTGTTCAATGAGTACCTTTAGAAAGGCCTCGCAATTTCACCAGGCTACAATAAAGTCAACTTCAACCATTGAAAACAACCATCAGACACAGGAAGTTGTTTGCAAAGCAATACTTCCACCTAGTGGTGATTCATAGGTATTGCTGGCTGCTTCACAGTTGTGAGTTTTGCGTCTTGCCAAGAGCAACAAGCCAGAATCGGCAAGGACATTGACAAAGCATGTTACCTTTGGATAGAAACGAAACTGTCGGCTTGTTGCTTTGGTTTTGTCCTCCAGTTGCTTTCCGCTAGAACAACTCCAGCATCTGATATCAAATAATGACAGAATAGGGGACGGTGAAAACACAGATATTACTCACAACAATCAGTATAAGTTGAGATCATGTAACTAGAGGGTAGTTTAAAAATAAACTGAACCTAAGCTCATCCTGAGAACATCAAGACCAAATCCACAAAACGTGCATCGTGATTGGTCATTGCCTGAGGCCTGAGCAACTGTGATGTCATTTTTAGTTGACAGCAAGTGGCATAATGGCTGCCTCCTGAGAGGGATAAAATGGATACATTTTGCTGCTTAATTCATACTCCACAAATGCAATATTAATCATAATGATGTGTTTAGATGAGTGGATATGGACTTGAATTCTCCTTTGAGGAAAAAAATAAAAAATGGTCAATTACGAGTTATTATTTTTAGGGTGTGTCAAAATTGAAAATATACAACTTCATTAACGCAGACACCATGTTTTATCTCAAAAATGTACTTTTTAATTTAAAAAAAAAAACATACATTTTATCCCAAAAATATATGACTACTGTATTTTGAAAATACAATATAAGTATTTCTCAAAAATGCCTTATTCTAAAAAACATACGACTTTTAATTTGTCTTTAATCCCAAAAAAATATGCATTTTCATTCTCGAACTTAAACAATTTTATTATGCTAACTAGCACAACACATCACGTCAAACCGGAAGAGAGTGATCGGCCCTCTGGCTGCGGTTTTACAATCACGTGATGTTAGGCGTCAAGGTAAACACTCGAATGTCGCAACGTTTGCTGGGTATTTTCAAAACAAAAGCATGTTATCAAGCCCGTGGCTTACTTCCGTCATAGTTTCGTCTTGTACAAAGTGATGCGTGTGTGCGTTTGTGTTTTAAATGCCGAACTGTTTCGAAGTGAGACGTAAAATTCGGTTCCGCGCTGCCAAACGAAGGAAAGCTGTTCCTCTTCTTCCACCCGCCCCCCCCCGCGTCGCTCTCCTCGGGGTGGGTCTATCCACCAGCAACATCCGCGTCCGCCTCCTGAGATAGACCGCGAGACATCGAGCTCAATTCGGTCGTCGTTTCGCTGCTCATTTACAGCCGAAGCGAATGAGGGTGGCCCCGCCGCCTGATTCATACCCGCCCGGCGTGCGGTAGTCGCGGCCGCACACGCTCGGTGGCGTCGGTGGTGCGTTCAATGTCCCCCGTTGATGGAGTGAACCGTTCTCTGGTCGGCGTGTGATGATAGGAGACACGATGACGCTCTTGTCTCTTCTGGGTCGGATCATGCGCTATTTTCTCCTCAGGCCGGAGACGTTGTTCCTGCTGTGCATCAGCCTGGCGCTATGGAGCTACTTCTTCCACACGGACGAGGTGAAGACCATCGTCAAGTCGAGCCGCGACGCCGTGAAGATGGTGAAGGGCAAAGTGGCCGAGATGATGCACAACGACCGGCTGGGAGGCCTCAGCGTGCTGGACGCCGAGTTCTCCAAGACCTGGGAGTTCAAGAGCGACAACGTGGCCGTGTACTCCATACAAGGCAGACGGGACCACATGGAGGACCGCTACGAGGTGCTCACGGACATCGCCAACAAGAGCCACCCGTCCATCTTCGGCATCTTTGACGGCCACGGCGGGGAGGTAAGCGGCGCGGGCCTCCCTGTTGCACCTGAATGCGTCATTCTGGACTCCAAAATACATCAGCAGCAGCATCACACGATGCAGATAGGCTACACAGGAAATGCCTGTGTTTTATTTGATTAGATTGTAGTGCAGTAATGTGAAAGTGGGCTTTAATTAGCTTATTAGTAGCAGTAGAGTTAACTGTACTTTTAAAACAGTGTTCTTATTCTTACTACTGCTTTGTGTTTCTTTGTGTGCACCCCCCTACTCACTGCTGGAGCTATCACAAAGAAAGCACATGTGTGTGTGTGTGTTTTTGTCTTCCTAACACTCTCTGTGTCGTCAAAGGTCAGTAGAGTTCATGTCATCAGACTGAGCATCCCATTATAGCCCATCTGTCACTGGTATTATTTAGGGATAGACCGATTATCGGCCGGGCCGATTATCGGTGCCGATATTTGGCATTTTGACAAATATCGGCATCGGCCATTTTTTGAATCTGAAGGCCGATAAAGCTGGTATCTCACTGAGCAGTGAATACTTGTGAACGTAACGAATTTGTGGTTTTCATCAGGAATTTGAAGATGTTCAGTCAGTTTTTATTTATCGTAAACACATTTGGAACATATTCAGACAATTTCTCACTGCGAAGATCTTTTGAAACTTTTTACGAACCCGAACAAAAACCCCAAATTAGCGACATTAGCATGCATTTGTCACTCCGTGAGATATGGGGAACTTTTCATTTATGGGTCTATTTAAATTTCCACTTTATTGGAGGGAAAGGAGAAAAAAAAAAAAACTGAACACCTTACACTTTTTATTTTAAAAAATTAAATCAAGAAATTATGTTGAAAATTTAGAAAACTTGGGAAGCAATTTACTTGCTTTTTAATTATTATTATTATTTTATTTATTTATTTTTATTTATTTATTTATTTTTTTAATTTAGCTTAACACATGCTAACGACCCTGGAAGCGCTGCAATTTTTAACAAATTGTCAATATTGTTTAAAATATTTTTTTTTTCAATTTTATTGCAAATTGAATATGGGCTTGAAATATCGGTTATCGGTCTCCTTGTTTACTAATAATCTGTCTCGGTATCGGCCTTGAAAAAAACATATCGGTCTATCACTAGTATTATTAACCCCCAACCCCACCACCCAATATGCAGTTGTGCCTTGAGATACAAGTTTCATTTGCTCCATTGAAATGAATGGAAATGACTGCCACCGTATGGCGCTCGCATCTCAAGTTGACACAACTTGGAATTCAATGCGCAGTGTAAAGAAATCAAGGCTATTATAGTCACTAATTTAGGGGTGTTTTTTTTTTTAAGAGCTCAGAATTGTTCATTCGGTAGTCTTACCGATTCAACGTCTTATCATCATTGCCTTTTTTGTGTGTGTGTGTGTGTGTGTGTGAATCGATTTTTAAACTTCCATTTTTAATGGAAAAATATTCAACAAAACGTCTGACTTCGGGTTAGGATTCACACCTTGAGCATGGAAGAATGTTATATGAACGGAACATTAAGCCTTAATATTTTATTTTAATGCTGTTCAAACATGAAACAGATTACAACCTCTATAAGACTGAAATTTCAGATAAATAAATAATACATTTTCATATAAATCTTACACTCTACAAGCTTACTGATTAGTATTTTCTAAATTTTAATGAAAAAAAATCGCAACAATCGACTTATAAATTCGTATCGGGATTAATCAATATCGAATCGAATCGTGACCTGTGAATCGTGATACGAATCGAATCGTCAGGTACTAGGCAATTCACACCCCTAGTCACTATAAATACAAGTGTTATTATCCTGAGCAAAACTATATTTTCTGTTGTTTGGGGAGACATTTCCAGATTGTTGGCACAACAATTTTGAAGCTTAAGGATTTCATTTCCTCAAAAATTCTCTGCGGATGGAAACGTAATTGAACAATTTTTTAATGCGATCCTCCTGCTGCAGGGCCACCGCAGAACTCGACACCCTCTCCTTCCATATCTTGTATCCGTCTTTCATTTCCTGTCGCTCTTGGCAGTTTGTTCGGCCCTTTCCCATGATTGCAAGTTGGAGACTGTAAACGCACATTTACGCAACGGGATGTTTTTGGCTTTCTTTCGTTGTGCACTTCATTATTCTCATTCTACATCTTATATTTTATTTATTAGGGTTATTCGACCATACGTTTATTGGGTTTCTCTATTGCTATAATCCTTTGTAATAGATTGGATCATGTGTGTTTGTAGTCTGAAACTAACAAGATCTTGAAGATGACAGTTAGACTAATCTCAGTTGGCAGAGATGCAGGCAATAATCAAACATGTATTGACATGGATAGTAACAAACAATACTACTTTTTTTTAAAAAGTTTATTAACACTAAATGTAACTAACATTTTAACACCACTATCAAAGTTACAAAAAGCTAAAATAAATCCAAAATGCTGACCTTGTGAAGATGCCTGTCGGACACGTAATAAGTTTCCATCTTCGCTATCACTGATGTCCTTCTGTTTTGTCTCCAAGCAAAACACAAAAAAATAGCAACGAAAAAGTGGACTTAATTCTTTCGCTGAAGTCCCACAGGATTTGATGACATCACACACGATGGCAGTTTCAAATTTTGGTTTAACTTTGGGGAAATTATCACTGACAAATTTGGTTTAATATCAAATTATTATTATGATCATCTACTTTAATAAGAATTTTGTAAGGGCCAACTTGTGTGTAGGTCACAAAGTTGACCTTTAGGTGTCACTATTGCATCAGGTGAACACCTATTTAAATAGGAAGTGCTCATCAATTTGCAGGTGGAGCGTTTTTGTTGAACTTGTAATTAACTCATTTACTCCCACTCTCATCCATTTTATCTGAAGCCAACCCACTTTGCTCCCAGCTATTTTACTGGATTTTGACTTGATTTTTCAAGGCCCGCTGACTATTGTGTTCTATTACTATAAAAACTTGGAACCTACCAAAAGAAAGATCCGAGTCAGGAAAAAAAAGTATATTTCTATCTCTT
The DNA here is from genome assembly GCF_051991245.1 of Festucalex cinctus. Classification (NCBI taxonomy): domain Eukaryota; kingdom Metazoa; phylum Chordata; class Actinopteri; order Syngnathiformes; family Syngnathidae; genus Festucalex; species Festucalex cinctus. Next base: position 8,895,033 of record NC_135411.1, on the reverse strand, counting down.
TCCGTTTTGCAGCAGTTAGCATTCGAATGTAGCTAGGTTTTAATCATTATTCACAAATCTGTTTAAAACAGTGGGGAAAAGAGCTTTTTGCAACATGTCCCTGGTTGATTTCTTATACTCTGCTGCCACCTGCTGTCCGTTTTTGTAATAACCACCATTGCTCCAAGCATTCTCTTGAGCTCAGAGGCTGCATCAAAGCCTTCTGTATGCGCTAGCAAAAACAAAAAACAACCCCCCCCCAAAAAAAAAAAACGTCTTTGGGAGCAAATGAGTTAAAATTGACTTATTTCACAAGTGGTATCAATTTGAACTTAGCCACTATAGATTTCATTTCAATATATTTATTGCGTTATTCCGCATGAAGTTAAATAAAACTGGACCTAAATTACAATTTAGGCTAACGATTCTAAATATATTGTATTTTAAAGTTAAATACTAGCAAATGTACTATACGCCATTAAAGAAAATGTTGAAGCCACGTGACATAATTGAAAGTCCGAATAGTTACTGTAATTTGTGCCATAGTTTGACAATCTACTGTAAAATACATACATATAAAATACAGAATTTATAGAGTAAAAAAATAAAAAAAATAAAGTGTATTACAGAACACCCTATCATAATGTGATGGAGAGTTTCCACTGCAAAAAAAATAATTTGTATCCAAACTATTTTTTTTTTTTTAATAAAAAAAAAAACATAATTCTGGCTATATTATGATTATCAAGCTTCTCCATAATCTTGCCTAGCAAAATGAGGGAGAAAGCAATAGGAGGGCAAGTATGATGGCTCTTGCTTAATAATTCATGAGGCGTGCTCAATATAAGTGACTGTAAAATTAAATAGGCTGATAAAAGCCTTTACATCAGTTTGGTCTATCCAATCTAAAACCTCGTTTGTGTTCACTCCTTTTTGTCCCCGTCCTCCCCGCCCCTTTCCACAAGGCCGCGGCCGACTACGTGAAGGCTCACCTGCCCGAAGCCTTGAGGCAGCAGCTGCAGGCGCTGGAGCGGGAAAGGAAGGAAAGCGCCCCGTCGTACGCCGCCATCCTGGAGCAGCGCATCCTGAACGTGGACCGAGAGATGCTGGACAAGCTGTCGGCCAATCACGACGAAGCGGGTCAGTGTACAGGAAGCCGTTTGCGCTGGAAGGGAGGAAGCAGGTCGTCAATAACGTCAAACCGCGACGTGACTGTGAAACAAGGTTCATGCGGTTTTCTTGGAAGTAGTTTCTTAACACAATCACGGATTGTGAATTCGACAAAACTAATAGTTAATAATGAAATACAGGAGGACACTTGATTACTAACACATCAGTACTACTCACTAAAAGCACTCAACAAATAAGTGTACATTATGGAAAACGTAAGAAAGGGAAACTCATTTCCTCTATTTACAACTTGAACATAGTGAGGCATTGTGGGAAACTGCAACTTCACATTCCCGTCTGAGGAAATGACATCATTGTTGTTACGTTTTCAGCACGTTGACTACTCACATGAGTCCATACCATGCTACATAAACATAAATGGAGGAAGGAGACATTCACATTTTCAACCTGGAAATGCACTCACTATTTTGAGATTGCGTCAGCTAAAAAAAAAAAAAAAATGTTTGTTGCGCACTTTGCTCTTTATTTTTAGCTTCAATAATGTGATCTTAAAAAAAAAAAAAAGAACATGGATGACAGTACAGTATGCATTCTAGCTTATAGAGAAAGTCCCACCAGATTGTGTGACAGTAGGAGGTCCCTAAATTTCATCCATCCATCCATTTTGTTGACCGCTTATTCCTCACAAGGGGGGGTGCTGGAGCCTATCTCAGCTGGCTTTGGGCAGTAGGCGGGGGACACCCTGGACTGGTTGCCAGCCAATCGCAGGGCACACAGAGACGAACGACCATCCACACTCACAAGCACACCTAGGGACAATTCGGAGCGCCCAATAATCTGCCATGCATGTCTTTGGAATGCGGGAGGAGACCGGAGTACCCGGAGAAGACCCACGCGGGCACGGGGAGAACATGCAAACTCCACCCAGGAAGGCCGGAGCCCAGACTCGAACCCAAGTCCTGTCCCTAAAATTAGGGAATTAGAAGTTAAATATGTCAAGTGCAAAAGACTACCTTTGAGATTTTATTTTTTAATTATTTTGTGAATTCTAGAAAGAATTACAAAAAAAAATAAAAAATAGAAACAAGTAGCCTTTTTATGTTAATTGAAATTCAGATTTATTTATTTTTTTAAAGTGGAAGTCAAACCAAAAAAAAAAATATTATTGACAATACTATGTTCTATGTTGCCCCAATAGTTTAAATACAGAATTCTGGTTAATATTGCGTTAGTGGAATATGAATTAATCCATCTTTTTTTTTCTTTTTTCTTTTTTTAATAATTGCAGAATGTGGCCATTTTGCCACTTGCAGGTAAGCTGTGATTGGTCATTGCCTGGGCCCTGAGCAACTGTGATTCTCAGTCAACAGCAAGTGGCAAAATGGCTGCCCCCCTGAGATGAATAAAAACAGCTGGATTTTGCTTCATAACTCATATTCCATAAATGTAATATCAATCAGAAGGTCATGTTTACACTAGTGAGGTCACATATAACATATTATTGTCAACAAATGTTTAAGGCTGACTTCCCCTTTAAATAAAACCTAATTATGTCAAAAATTTTGTCTTTATTTTATTTTTATTAACATTAAATTTCATTCTTAAATGTCACTGTTTAGAAATTACACTTCCACTTACTTTGTAAGTGGCAAAACCGGGTCTAATTTACATTCTATTAATGTAACTTAAGTAGTAGTATAACATTTCCTTTTCAAAAATGTCTCGTCCAGGAACAACGTGTCTGGTGGCGCTACTATCAGACCGAGAACTGACAGTAGCCAACGTCGGCGACTCCCGCGGCGTCCTGTGCGACAAAGACGGCAACGCCATCGCACTATCACACGACCACAAACCGTATCAGCTCAAAGAGCGCAAGAGGATCAAGAGGGCGGGTAAGATAAGAGGAAAAACTATTCGAATCAGTAAAAGTGATGACTGCGCTGCCTCCAGCAGTGGTTGCCATCATTTACTGAGCCACGGCACATTTTGTACATGAGAAAAATTCCAAATGTTAGAAAAAGAGTGATGATTTCGTATCACTTTACTCACCACTTTATTTTGTGAGACATCTGAGCCTGTTTAATAGTTGAAGACAAATCTGTTACTCTGTTTTATCCTCCTGACTACCAGCAATTCACATTTGTCCACTGTAGTGGACCTTTTTAAACCTGAATATCTGCCACCCAGTGCATACGATTGAATTATTAATTATTATTAATTATTGAATTTTGTACTCTATAGAGGACATTCAGAGCTTTCCAATGATACCAAATGTGTAGGGGTGGGGCTTCCCTCAGTGCAAGCACTTTTTAGGGAAGAGGAATAGTAAGTGTATAACACTTTTTATTGAACAAATTTAGGCTTTAAATGTTGTTAGCATGTTTTCTATCAGACTCTTAAGAACACATTAAAGTATTGTTTGAATTATTTTAACTGTATTTGAGCCTAGCAATTCAGTTTTTAAAAATGTCCTCTGTAGTGGACACATCATAGCTTAAAAATAAAAACTTTTATTTTTAATCAAAAATTTATTTTGCAGTTTTCCAGTTACTTCACAAAGATTGGGGAATATCAAAATAAACATGATTGGACAATAGTTTTGCCTTTCATATCCTCCTGACTACCCGGAAAAAAATTGGCTAATTAGACCTGTTCTGACATCTAGTGGAAAAACATTTCATTGTTCTGCCTGTCACTATAAGTTGCCGGCATCGTATAATACAGATCGAGGCAAGAAGTATTTCACAGCTGCTTTAATTTGTAAGTCAATTTTCACAAACGATTAATTAAGAAAATATTCCAGTGTGCATTGGTGAATTGTCTGTGTACATGTTACATGCGTGTTGCTCCACTGTTTGCGGACAGCAATTGTAGATTTAAAAAAAAATAAAAATAAATACATGTGCTGTATTTGTGTTAAGAGTTTTGTCTGTACAGTATGGAGGACCAAAACAGCCAAAATTCAAAATAAATAAATGACTGAATAAATAGATAAATAAATAAATGACTAAAAGTGAAAATAAAAAACGGATTTATTCCCTTTTTTTTTATATAAATATAATTTTCGAATTCTGCTTTTTTATATTCATTTTTATTTTCACTTTAGGTAATTTATTTATTTATTTAGTCATTTATTTTGAATTTTGGCAGTTTTGGTCCTCCATAGTACAGTACCAGGGTGATAATAGTTTTGCATTTTTCATTATACTTTTTTTAACTTCATTTTGACTTTTGTTTTTAAAATTTTTTTTTAATGCTTTGTTTTATTTTGTATTTATGTTTTTATTCATTTAATTAATCGTTTTATTTATTTATTTATTTATTATTATTATTATTTTTATTTATTTGTTTTATTTTATTTTTTACGTGGACTGTCAGGTACAAAATTTAAAAAAAGTCACTAATTATTGTTTAATACCGTAAACTACAATTCTCAAAAAATGTTTTTGACCTTCCTTCTCTTGCACGTTCATGCAGCAATATCAACATAAATACATGAATACAGGATACCCCAAAGGTCCAAAGATAGACGAAATTGATGGATATTTTCGCTATAAATATGCATTGTTTGTTGGGATTAAGCTAAACAGACTGTAAGGCAACACTATGGTTTTAAATTCCCTTTGTTTTATGTTTACTCAAGTGAGTTGAGTACACTGCCACCACACACCATCTTAAGAAACTCTGAATTCAAGTTACTCATATCTCAAAGTCACTGCTGTATATAGGAATTTCCAGCAGCACACCTTATGATATTTTACTTCACACCGACTGTGAACCAAAAGCCTCGTGGCAAACATTCGCAGCACTTGGATGCCCCCTCCTGGCGTATTCTGACACAGCATCTTCTCACCCCTTCCCGCAGGAGGCTTCATCAGTTTCAACGGTTCCTGGCGAGTTCAGGGAATTCTGGCCATGTCCCGCTCTCTCGGCGACTACCCGCTCAAGAACCTCAACGTGGTCATCCCCGACCCGGACATCATGACGTTCGACCTGGACAAACTGCAGCCCGAGTTCATGATCCTGGCGTCCGACGGCCTGTGGGACGCCTTCAGCAACGAGGAGGCGGTGCGCTTTGTCCGCGAGCGCCTGGACGAGCCGCACTTTGGCGCCAAAAGCATCGTCCTGCAGTCCTTCTACCGCGGTTGCCCAGACAACATCACCGTCATGGTGGTCAAGTTCAAAAGCGGGGCGGCGGCGAGCAGCAAGGCGGGGGAGTAAGTCAAGTGGACTGTACGTGGTTTTACCCGTCGTGTACAGTAATACTACAGGAGGACAGAGACCAGCACGAGTATTGGCCAAGTGTACAAGCGGATGAATCAAACACACCAAATTAAGACAAGGGAATCTAAAAACCATTAAACATCGCCTAAGAAAAAGTACCAGCATGTATCATTCAAGTTTACAAATGTAGCCGATTGGTTCATCCCCACAGAAGCTTCTTTAGAAGAGGCTACAGTTAGTGCCTCATTGTAACGTGTGGGGAAAATCCAGCCTTCTTGCTGTATTGATCGCAACAATGTCCCCATTTACCAGATTTTCTCAAATAGTGGCATATGCTCGAATAAACGCCTCGCCCCAGTTAAATGTGAGCAGCACATCCTTGGCTTGTTTTTTTTTTAGGGTTGCGGGTGAGCTGGAGACGATCTCTGCTGACTTTGGTTAGGGTGAGAGGAGAGGACACTGGACTGGTTGCTAGCAATAGTCAACAGCAAAGTTTCATCAAAGCGCTATATGTCACTAAACATATTTTTTTTGCACTGATTTAAAAAAAAAAAAAAGTATTTTTTTTCTAGTACATAAGGCTTTTGAGATATTTTCATTTTTTGTTTTCAAGTTTGACCTATACAAGCTTGCAAAATACGGATTTTACGACGTGTTGCCATTTTTAGCTATGTTGCTGAACCTAATCCCTAATTCGTAAATATTACTCAATATATTGTAGTTACTCATTTATAAGTCAAGTCTATTTATATAGCCATTAATCACACAAGAGTCTCAAAGGTCTTCACATGCCCACATTTGACAAATACCAACGACATCCCCTAATCCAACCACAAAAGGGCAAGGAAAAACTCAAAAAAACAAAACAAAAAAACATCAGGAAAAAAAAAAACCTTGACGAGGGGCTGCTTTTATTATTTTATTATGTGAATGCTAAAAGCATTCATTCATGTTATTCTGCGTTTATTGTGGGAATGCTGAAAGAATCCCACATATGTTATTGTGATTTTTATTCTCACTTTTTTTGCCGAGAAGCAACTCCCACATAATACTTACGATTCACACAGTTGAAATTTCAACTTGCTCCAAAAATTCACACCTTCGTACCTTCATACGTCTGATTCCACGTTACTTACAATACTCACACAATTTGACGTTAAATATCAACTTTTCACCGTTCATTTTCAATGGGACTGACATTGAACTTTTTCTAAGTCCCACTTTCCACGCCCAGCTCTGTGAAACTGCTCAATTCTTTTTATTCATTTATCTTTCAACTCTCAATTAAAACTTTTTCTCACATAATTTATCTTTCAATTTACTTAATAAGCATTCAGCTATTAGCATTCAGCTTTCAGCATTCCCACGCAATTTCTCCAGAAATTGCACTTAGTCTAGTTTTTATTATATCGTTTTATTCCACCATGTGTTGTTCTTCAACTACTTCTGCAATTCTCGACAGATTCAAACAATTTCAACTTCAACATGTTCCAAAAATTCACGCTTCTCGTGCTATTTTTTTTCTCATTCCTAACTTTCACCATTTTGCCACATTTATCAATAATAATATTTTTCACTCCCAAAAATTCCCATTCATTTTGAATGAGAGTATGAGACATTCAAAAATTCACTCCCATTCGAAATTCAAACTCCCCCATTTCTCACGTGGCAAAAATCTTATTCAAAACGTTCACTTCTTTGAATTCACCTTGCCATTCAATCTTGATATATTGCACCAATTTTTGACCCACAAATTCCCTATTCATTTCCAATGATACGCTTAACAATTCCTTCCCATTCAACATTCAAAATGTTAAGATCATTCAAGTTCACCTTGGGAATGATTTTCAAAATTTCTACATATCGAAAATTAAAAATTCCACACTTGTCACTCAAACATTGCATATTTTCACCATTATAAATTCATCTAATTCCATATAGATAAATATCATTCAATAGCATTCCACAACATTCAATGTACGTATTTGCACCACTACTTTTTGAGAACGTTCTACATTCGTCAGTTTTTAATATCATTCAATAACATTTCACATAATTCCATATCTTTTAACAACATTCCATCTCATTTAGTATGATCCCATGTTTCTATATTTTTCATTCAGTATTTCAGCATCCACACGCAATTTGTCCGGCAATTGCGTCATGTAGTTAACTCATTGACTCCCAAAAACGTATAAATACGTTCTATTTCAAATATTACCATGCTCCCAAAGATGTATTTATACGTTTTGGCTTTGATGCAGCCTCTGAACTGAAGAGAATGCTTGAAGCAATGGTAGTTATTACAAAAACGGCCAGCAGATGGCAGCAGAGTATAAGAGATCAAAAACCTTTTCCCCGTAGTTTTAAACAGATTTGTAAATAATGGAAAAAGATAGAAGTATACTTTTTTTTTCCTGATGAAAGAAGAGGCTCTAATCTTTCTTTTGGTAGATTCCATGTTTTTATAGCAATAGGACACAATATTCTATGGGCCTTGCAAAATCAGTCAAAATCCAGTAAAATAGCGAAAATGTCCTGGGAGTGAATGAGTTAAGAAAGCCTAAGGTGCTAAAGGGAACAGGACAGAGTTTGAATCAGTGCAAAAAAATAATCTTGAAAAGTTTTGTTGCGTCTGATTAGATTCAAATTCATTGGCCAATGTAGTCATAAGATAGAAAAACTGTTCACACTCACATCTATGGACAACTTGAATTAATCTAACATGCATGTCTTTTAAATTTGGGAGTATTATGGGGAGAACATGCACTTTCGTGAGATCTTTCGACAAATGGGCAGATATGCTAATCACTAGTCCACCTAGTTACCATTGCAGAATATTCCAAAGAAATTGACCTTATTTAAATTTTAAGGATTAGGAGAAAAAAAATCTGTTCACCGTCAAGAAGAGAGTGCCTCGCTGGAAAAACGATGTTAGCGAGAATGATTTTTAAATGGATTTCAGGACTAACATAATTGAGCCCAGAAAGTGATAAGCAATGGAGATGTAGCGTTCAGTGACTAATGGAGGCTGTAATGCAATCCCGCCATGCATTTTCTATAGCATTTGTCCTCATTAGGCTTATGAAGCTGTTGGAACCTCTCCCAGCTGATGTTGGGTGAGGGGTGGAGTAAACGGCTGGACTGTTTGTCAGCTAATGGCAGGGCACATATGGATAAATAAAATAAAATACCCCGTTACAATCACATTCACACTTACAGTATGGGCAATTTAGATTCTTCAATTAACCTAAGAAGCACGTTTGAGGGATGTGAAAACATGGGGTAAAACACATTTGTAATACTGTACTGTATTGTATATTGTACTACCATAAAAAAACATAATGATGAATCTGCGTATGTACTTAACAATGCAGATCAGGAGAAACTTGTCAACGTTCCCAAAATATGACTCAAATCTGATTCAACTTCATTGTACAGTGGTGCCTTGGGATACGAGATGAGTTTGTTCTGTGTCCATGCTTGTAACTCAAAATATTTGTATCTCAAATCATCTTTCACCACTGAAATTCATGGAAAAGCAAAATTAGAGGGAATGTCGAGAAACAAAAGTGGAATGAAAAATAGCATGGTGTAATTTTATTTAAAAAAATAAAATAATTAAATAGAATGTAAAGAATGAATCAGTTCTTGCCAAAAATAAAAAATTCAATAGAGATTGTGCTGCTCCTTCTGGTGTGCATGCCTTGGCCACATGGGGGCAGTATAATACAGACGCAGATATGCATGCAAAAAGAAAAAGAAGATCAACGCAACAGCTCATCTCCCGAAAAAACTCACAAGTCGGGTATCTCAAGTCACCACTGTACTACTTGAATACACTTTGACTGATGCGGTTTATTAGAACAAAAGTAATCAGTGACAGCTGCCATGAGAATCTGAATGATGAGGCATAGTGTCGCACTACATGACCCGTACAGTGAGACGTAACGTGAGTAGCCCCTGAAGCAATATATACTGTATGACCAGTGTTGTCAGCGGCAATATGCTTTAAGCAAAAGTTATGGTCAACTATGACTCATCACTGTATTCATTTCAATGAATTGTGTGTTCTTGCTGGAATTTAGTCGCATATTGTACGGGTTGAGCATTACTCCACATACATTGAAACAAAAAAAAAAGTAAACAAAACCAAGCATTTTAAACACAAACGTTTTTTTTATTTATTTTGTTCTAAATTTAAAGGTTTTTCCTTTCAAAAGTTTCCATGCAAAATCCAACAAAGTCTCCTTGAAAGGTGGCTTCTTTATAAAAGAAGTCTAAGCGTTTTATTGTATTTTAAATTTACCTTATATGCCTTATTTATTGAGTTTTTGGTGTCGAGCAGATTGCCAAATCTGTGTACTGTATATTCATCTTGTTTTTGTTCTGTTTTACAATAAAATACATACTCATCACTTCACTCTGGACTTTGTCACTTCAACGGGTCGGGGGAACAATGACACATGGACCACCACATATAAAAAAAACATCGTTTTTTTGAAAACATTTTTATTTTTTTTTTATTTCTACATTTAAAGATAATTTCATACTGTTTCAATTTTACACTGTTATCCTTACTGCATTTTATTATTATTATTATTATTCTCTTCTTTATTTGGAAAAAAGATGCCTCGCCATACCGGAAGTTTCCATGACGTTTCAGAATTTGTTTAAAAGAATCGGCCAGAAAAAGTGTTCACCAGTCGGGTGTTTGCTCACTAAGATGATGTTTGCCTTGGACATTTACGAAGCATTGTTTAAAAACAAAAAAAAAACACAAAAAACCCAAACATCCTTGGATCAGTTCTTTGCAAAACACCAGGCAGAAAAAACACTTCTGAGAGAGAACATGAACCAAAGAGGGCAAAAAACGATGAGGACAGCAGTTAAAAAGGTAAATGACCATCATTTTTATTCTTTACTCTATTATTTGTTTTTTACATTACGCAGAACTCTCATTCATTGTGCAATAATCTAATTGTAACATGTATTTGTTACATGTTTTGATGCATTTTTATGCTTTATAAAACATTTATGTCTGAATTTTGGGAGGCTCGGAACGGATTAGGGCATTTACATGGAAAATGCGTCTCTACTTACAAAATTTTCTACTTAAGAACTTTCTTCCGGAACCAATTAATTTCGTAAGTAGAGGTACCACTGTACTGGTAACACAAATAGATATGACAAGGATTAGCGTCCTTATAACGTCATTAACTGCACCACGCAATGCATTCTGGGAACAATATATATGAAAAACAGGTCAATTTAACACGTCCAGGAGGCCGTTCCATTTGCATTTGTATTATTTTTTTGGAACAATATGATTACAGTTGAGCTCCGTAATTTAGGGCTGGCACACAAATAGCGAAAATCTGCGTCTAATTGACGGCAATCGTTTTTAAGTTATATACCGTTATTTTACCGATGCGGCCCACTTGGTAATATATTTTCCTCCGTGCGGCCCCTGAGCTAACATGAGTTTGACACCCCTGTTCTAGAAGGTCAAATTACTTTCATTAGGAGGACTGTAATTCCATTAACAGTGGTGACATCACCAGCGTGATGACTGTACCCGCCTGCCGGTAAACAACGTCAACAAGGCGCACGGCAGTGAAACCCAACCCCTATTACATCAATGTGCGACCCTGCACGTCCAAGTGACGGCCTGCGCCAGGTGCACGCACTCAGAATAGTCTGAACCGGACCACAAGTGGTGACCACAAAACCCACTGACTGCTTAACGGGAACACTTCAATCAACACAACAGAGACGGAGGGGCGCAACGGTTCAATACGGTATATATTAGAGAGAAACTTGTGGAATTTTGAGAAGTTTGCATCAAAAATGGGTCAGCAAGGTTCCAAATCTCCATCAGAGGCGCGCGTGATTTTCCAGCGTTTGGCCGCGGCGGATTTGTCTCCCAAGCTGGACGCGGGTTCTTCTCAAGGCCAGGTCGTAAGCATCCAGAGGTCGGTCAGAAGGCATTCTGGGCAGCGGCCGCCACCGGAGAGGCCCGCGGGCCGCTCACCGCGGAGCCGCGGCCGCCGCGACGCCACAGGGCTGGTGTACGTCGTGGACAACCCGACCGGCGGCGTGTGGGTGAAGCCGAGGGAGCAATGGACGAGAACTTGACCCCAGGTGCAACGTGAAAGGAATTATTGCGGAAAATCAAGCGAGGAATAACACAAATCCGGTCGTGTTGGCCTTTTGGATTTGGCGCTCCCAACGCATGGCGATCTGCGGCATTTTACATGGAGCGGATCCATGATGAGTTGATTGATTCCTGGTCCTAATTGGAGTTGAATGGATCGATGACTTTGATTGATTTAGTCACTTGACATTCGTATGGTCAATGTTGGACTTCATTGTGGAGAACGTGAGCCCAAGAAAAAGAAGTGGGCCATCATATGAAAAAAAAAAATAATTGTTTACATGCAAACTGCAGCTGTGTTCTTGGGAACCTATAATACAGTACTGTATTCTTTACATGCATGGCATTTATATAAATGTAATGGGTTAAAATTAAAGAGGAAATGTAATTATTCATTGTTTGTGGCATCTTCACTTTGATATATACATTTACTTAAAGGGATACTTTACTTATTTGTCATTTTTGACAGTCAAACATTAACTCTTTGACCGCCAAAAACGTTTAATAACGTTTAGTAAAATCACGATGTATGCCGCCATAAACGTTAAGAGACGTCAACTACCTTTTTTTTTTTTAAATATAACAGTGGTCGGTCAGTGCAACGTCCAAGTGCAGCACAGCCGGGTGAATGAGTTGTGAACGCAGAAACACCCACTAACCATGGCCAGCAGATGGCAGCGGTAGCTGTTCGGGCCCTAACTAGAGCTGCGAATTACAACGAAACATGACACAATCTGATGAAATGTAACGTTTTCAAGGTTGACGTGAATGATCAAAGCCTTTGTAACATTAAACCTAATTTGACGGCGCGTCACTAAACAAAAAATATTAGTATCAAAGTCACTGTTGTGGAGAAAATGTATTTTTTCTTTTTAATTTTGGCTCAATGTCACTCAAATGACCTATTTTCAAATGGTGATTACTAAAGAACGGAATAAGGTAGAAACATACTTTTTTTCTAACGAAAGAATGGAATGCGATATTTCATGCGGTGCCCATGTTGTTTATGTAGCAAAAGAACACAATATTCTGAGTTAAAATGCTCGAAATCCGCGGGCATTGGGGGTTGTTTTTTTAATAACGTGTGGCAGTAAAAGAGTTAATATTTTGCCTGTAAATAAATTTGATATTTTCATTATTTTTCACATACAATTAGTACCTGTAAAAACACATTTTGCAACTTGCTGTCGACTGAAAATGACATCACAAGGGCTCGGGTAACCAATCACAAGCTCACCTGTTTTCTCGGTTTGGTCATGTGACATTCACAAGCTGAGCTGTGATTGTTTACCTGAGCCCTTGTGATGTCATTTTCAGTCGACAGCAAGTTGCAAAATGTGTTTTCAAAGGTACTAAATTGTACATGAAAAATAATGAAAATATCAAATTTATTATAGGCAAAATATTGACTGCCAAAAATGGCTAAATAAGTACAGTATCTCTTTAACTTTGTTTTATGATTGTGATGAGTAGGTGTGATCGTTGAGATTATGGTTAAGGAATAGTAAATTGTTCAGAAAGTCTGCAGCAAAGGATTAAATTAGCCACGTTTAAATGTCAATTTTCTTTCCAGAAGTAACTTGACTTGACTATGCTTTGTTTTGTGGATGTGAAGTATTTATAACTTGTAATCGGTGGTTCACATTGTTTTCCTTTTGTTTTGTTGTGGGGTTTTTTATTAATTTTTTTAAATACAGTTGAGTGCGCGTGTGACGTGTTCTAAATTGTGGCGTGTCCCAGGGTGTGGAAATTGATTGTCATTTCTTTTCTTGTCACATGTCACTACATGCCCATTTAGCTTGTTTTGAATCTGGTGAGAAGTCAAACGAGTCGAGAGATTTACGACGACTTCCTGCACAATCAGGTTATACTTCTCCAAGTTGCTTAATGTTGCGTTCACTTGTTTGTTCTGTTGCACAACCAATACAGGAGTAGACATTTTATTGTGACTTGTTTATTTAACAATAAACCTCCTGTTTATATTTGTAGACGACTGCATGACTGACGATACAGTGATTGTTTTTGTATTCGTTGCATACAGCTTTTTTTATGTCGTGGTTGAGCTCACGTGCGGTTTGGCTACTATGTTCAGTTCAGTGGTGTCCAAAATACGGCTCAGGGGGCATTTGGGGCCCACAACACACATTAAAAATAGCTGTTAAAAAAAAAAAGGAGTGAAGGGATGGTGTTAAAAAACAAAAAGGAAATAGATGCCACTACTAGTTATACATTGGTTTGTTTGTACACTACAGAGTTTTTCTAATTATGCAGATACAAATAAATTATTTACAACTAAAATAACTCAATTTCTCTTCAAAACACCGTAGAACAAAGAATCCAGATGAATAAAGATTCCATTTTTGAAGTAAAAATTGTTTCTTCCACTTTGTGCTCTGTTTGAAGAATGTATGTCAAGTAACTGTTTGAAAAATGGTCAGCGTACGAAAGCTACAGCGCTGAGGTTACCAAAAAAATCTTGAAAATCTGATACTATTTGCCTTGTCACCTTTAACAGAAAGCTGTTATACCGCAGTTTGTTTTTTCAAAATACTTGATTGACTTCAGTGTGTTTCATAAATTAAATTCATAGAACTTCAAAGCGGGCGGCACGGTGTACGAGTGGGTTAGCACGTCCGCCTCCCAGTTCTGAGGACTCCGGTTCGAGTCCAGGCTCCGACCTTCCTGGGTGGAGTTTGCATGTTCTCCCCGTGGCTGTGTGGATCTTCTCCGGGTACTCCGGTCTCCTCCCACATTCCAAAGACATGCATGGCAGGTTAATTGGGCGCTCCGAATTGTCCCTAGGTGTGCTTGTGTGCGTGGATGGTTGTTCGTCTCTGTGTGCCCTGCGATTGGTTGGCAACCAGTCCAGGGTGTCCCCCGCCTACTGCCCAGAGCTAGCTGAGATAGGTGCCAGCAACCCCGCGACCCTTGTGAGGAACAAGCGGTCAAGAAAATGGATGGATGAATTTCAAAGTGGCGCTTGCATCCTTCCATTTATCCGTATGTGGTAATGAAAAGGTTTGGACACCACTGGTTTAGTATATAGGAAAAAAATAATAATTATATATATTTTTTATACATAGGTCCCATTTGGCGACTTTTTGGGCTAAATCTGGGACCTTCGGTACTAAATCTGTGCCATCATAGACGCATGTGTGCGAGTGCAGAGAGAGAGAGAGAGAGAGAGAGAGAGAGAGAGAGGGGGGGGGGTGGATAGAAGGTGGAAAGAGAGAGAGAGAGAGAGGGGGGGTGGATAGAAGGTGGAAAGAGGGAGGGAGAGAGAGAGAGAGAGAGAGAGAGAGAGAGAGAGAGAGAGAGAGAGGGGGGGGGTAGAAGATGGAAAGAGAGATGGAGAGAGAGAGAGAGAGAGAGAGGGGGGGGGGGGTGGATAGAAGGTGGAAATAGGGAAAGAGAGAGAGAGGGGGGGGTGGATAGAAGGTGGAAAGAGGGAAGGAGAGAGAGAGAGAGAGAGAGAGAGAGAGAGGGGGGGGATAGAAGGTGGAAAGAGGGAGAGAGAGAGAGAGAGAGAGAGAGAGGGGGGGGGGTGGATAGAAGGTGGAAAGAGAGATGGAGAGAGAGAGAGAGAGAGAGAGAGAGAGAGAGAGAGAGAGAGAGAGAGAGAGAGAGAGAGAGAGAGAGAGAGAGAGAAGCAGAGGCAAAGTAGCAGCACAATGACGTAATAAACTGTTTCATATACTTACCGGTAACTTTCTATTTAATTGTTAGTGTGTTTAGAAAAAAAAGGTGTTTTATGAAGGTCTGGACATTTTTCATGTCGGCCTATTTCAATAGGGAAAGATTATTTAAGATGTCGAAACTCAAAACCCACTTTATCCAAAAGTGTTTGGGAACACCACCACTTTCTCCTGCCTGGACTGAAAATTGACAGTCTCCTTTGTCCCCTGTCAGCTAATGGTTGATCTATTAACGTCATTAAATCAGAAACCCTCTCGAAAGGAAATGACGTTTGAGCGAGAACACACCTTAAACCACATTTCAGCAGGTAAAAAGAAGAAAACGCCTTCATCGGACTGCTTGAGTGAGTACAGCCGTACCTGTATGACCTGAATGGGGCAGCGGGGCTCCACACAACCCGAGGCCCGGGTGCTGCTCCTGGGTCTGGACAACGCGGGCAAGTCGACCCTCCTGTACAAGCTGAAACACAACAAGTTCGTCGGCACGGTGCCCACTATCGGCTTCAACGTGGAAATGCTCGACGTGAGGAAGAAGAAGAAGAACTTCGCCCTGACCGTGTGGGACGTGGGCGGCCAGGCGGAAATGCGCCGCCATTGGCGGAGCTTCCACCAGGACACGGCGGCCATCGTCTTCGTGGTGGACAGCGCCGACCGGGCCAGGATGGCGGAGGCGAGGCGGGAACTGGAGAGCACCCTGAGGAGCGAGCAGCTGCGCGGCAGCCCGCTCGTCGTGCTCGCCAACAAGCAGGACGCCGACGGCGCTATGAACGCCAGCGAAATCAACGAGGGCTTCAACCTGCGGAGGATTTGCGGCGACAGGGAATGGTACGTCCTGCCGTGCTCCGCGTCCACCGGCGTCGGCCTGGAAGAGGCTCTCCAGAGGATCGGCCACATCGTCAAACTGCCGTCGGAATCGTCCTCCGCCACGGTGAAGGAGAACTTTAAGGACACGGTGAATTATATCAAAGCTAAGTCTGTCAGGCGTTGAAATGTGGATTTGGACCTTTTCCCTTTTTTTTTTTTTTCTTTTCTTTCAAAAACACTTGACAAACTTGAAAAACACACAGTCGAGGCAACTTCCATCATGAAATATTACATGTAAGAATTGGGCAATGTTTCAAAGAAAACATGTGAAAACTGTCATGATACTTAACTAAAAATGAACTGAAATCTTAAAAACTTGCATCAGTCGGTCATGTTCTCATTATACAATTACACTAATTGACTGACTTTTTGAAATCTTTATATAAAATCACATAAACTACATTGATAATATCTTGTAGGTTATACATTTCATTTCAATTGTGGTTCGGAAAAGCTCAATATTATTCGGATGAATGTAAGCAACTCAGTTTGAACTCATGTGGCCAGATGCTTGGGGGGGGTCTACGTGTGGCCCTGTCAGAAATCTGTCAGCCCCATTTAAGCCCCCCACCATTTATTTGATATTCAAAAATGTATAAATGCTCCATAATGAAAATGTGTTTATACATATTTGTCAGCAACTTCATTGTGGCAATGTTTTCAACCAAAACATGTTGGTAACCTTTACTAAAAGTTTTAAAATCTTAAAAGCCTACATAAATATGTTTGTTCTCTTTCCATCAAAAATCCAGATACACTTAATGGACTGCAATTTTGAAATATCCAATATGAAATTGTGATAGTTATATACATTATGATTTGGGAAAGTTACAACTAAGTTATAAGGCCTAATATAATGAAGATGCACTGTTTTGTAATCAACTTGATTAGAATTGTAGCATTCTTTCAAACAAACAAAAAACAACAACAACAACTTTGGAGCATTACACTCAAAATGGACTGTAATTAAATGTTATAAACTTATGAACACTTTGGTCATTCTTATAAATAACATAACATTGATATAATATTGAAATGCATTTCATTTGGATTTTGGTTTGAAATCAGTTTGAAGTCAGCCAAACTTATTTCGAATGAAACTGGACCATATTTTAAATATCACTGTATTATTCTTGGGAAAGCTTTTGTAAAATTCTGCGTTCTTTCACATGACCAGCGGCAGATATAGAAATTCAGGTGTTTCATTCAAGTGCCATTTTGTGAAAGGTTTGAAAGCACGAGGAAATGTGCTGAACGGAATGGGGACGTCATCCAGTGGACATATTGTGACATAAGTCTACATTTTCATTGTCATCATTTATGTCATGTTTGGGGTCACGCCTGGGTTAAGTTTGAGTTTGAGTTCATCACCTGTTAAGTTTGAGGTCAAGTGTCTGTTTTGAACTGATGCAACCATCATCTAGTTTCAACTAGTTTTAGGTTATGTGATGTCAATCTTGAATCCTTTAGGTCAGGGGTGTCCAAACTTTTCCATTTGAGGGCCACATACAGAAAATCAGAAGGACACAAGGGCCACATAATGTAATGAAGAGAAATTGTGTTTAGTCTTAAAAATTGTACAAATAATTTATTTGTGCTTTTCCATATTTAGAAAAATGCTACAGTATATAAACCAATTTATTTGTAATATGGCAGTAGGGTTATTATAGTTTGGGAATTTTTCATTTTAGTTAATTTTTAGTAGTTTTCAGGGTGGCTCTGTTAGTTTTTATTAGTTTAATTCTTTAAAAAATGCTTAGTTTTCATTTAATTTGTTAGTTCCAGTATTAGTATTAGTTTTTACAGTTAGTTTTAGTTAGTTTTGTAAACATAAAATGTAGTTTCAGTTTTCGTTTTTTAAAAAGCATTTTCGTTTTTATTTTATTTTGGTAACAATATTGTTTTTTGAATTTTAGTTTTAGTTTTTTCATTAGTTTTAGTTAACTAAAATTAAAACCTTTAATGGAACCTGTTTTTCGATACCCTCACTTCTTATGTTGACCATCTCCAAACATTTTCGTTTTGTTAATTTTAATTGAACTGAGTCAAATGCCATTTTTAGCATATGTCGCGGGCCACTGAAAAATGGCCGGCGGGCCGCAAATAGCCCCCGGGCCGTAGTTTGGACACCTCTGCTTTAGGTGATGTCTGGACCAATGTGATCGTCGTTCTTTAGTCCTTTACTTGCTGCAACCAATCAGATCGTTTCACTGTCTGTAGGAGCAGTCTGAGAATCGTGTGTGTTTTGCCGGATTATTGCTTTCTGTCCCTCTGTGCAACTCTCTTTGCTTCCCTTCTAGTCACGTTTAATCTACGCCTCTCGATGTCAATAAATAGTTAAAACCTTATTTGTGTCTGTGCTTTGGGATCCAACCCCAAGCACATGACAATTTAAGCTTTTTATTTCAAAAGAACAATATCATCTGACTCTGAAACTGTTATTTTAATTCGAGTTTTGGTGGCATGTAGCTTTTACGTTAGGTCCTTTTGTTACATTTCCGTGCTGAACGTTGATCGTGTTTTCATTTGCCATAGTACCAACTTCAGTGGAAGTTAAAAGATGAACCGCAGGTGGACCACACAATGAGCTGGCATCAAATTGAGTGGCTGTAATAAGTCACCGCTGACGTCATCCCTGAAATGAGAGTAACGGACGTGCATCATTTGAAGTGCACATATGTTTAGTTTGATTTATGTTTCCGTGGTAGATGTATTGTCGATGCATGAAATTGAAAACAAATAGACTAGGTATCGAGTACAGTATCGGCATTGGCCGATACTGCAAAACTGGGTCTCAAAATCGATATCGGGGGGGACCAAAAAATGGTATTGAAAAAACACTAAAAACCATGAATCATTATTTTAATCTCTCTACTTCCCATAAATTCATAAGAAAATAGAATTTTAAAGGCTGATTTTGTTTTTTGTATCTTACTGTTTTCTTGAAATGTACTGTTCACATGAATTTAAAAGTATTTTCTTACATTTATTAAAGACCTGATTATTGCACTTTTTAATTTAGATTTACGATTGAATTATCCATCCATCCATTTTCTTCACCGCTTACTCCTCACCAGGGTTGCTGGAGCCTATCCCAGCCGGATTCGGGCAGTAGGCAGGGGACACCTTGAACTGGTTGCCAACCAATTGCAGAATTATTGAATTAGAATTATTAATCATATTCATCTCATCCTTGCTGATGTCAGTGTTTGTGTAACACTTATAACACGTTACTGTCATTCATAAACTAAATAATTTAACCAGTTACCGCCTCCACAAAATTTAATATTTCTGGAGTTTTCATGTCCTTGATATTTAACTCATTTGCTCCCAATAACGTGTAAATAAGTTTTTTTATATGTTTTAAGTGTCCCAAAGACGTATTTATACGTTTTTTTGTTTGTTTGTTTTTTATGCTAGAGCAAACATAAGTCTTTGATGCAGCCTCTCAACTGCAAAGAACGGTTGCAGAAATGGTAATTATTACACAAACGGCCAGCAGGTGGCAGCAGAGCAAAGGAGATCAACCAGGGCCATGAAGAAAAAAAGCTCAATTACTATTTTAAATAGATTTGTGAAAACTGATTAAATTTAGCTCTCTTCTAATGCTAATTGCTGCAATACGGAAACAGATAGAAACATACTTTTTTTTTTCCTGATGAAAGAAGAGACTTTTACTTTAATCTTTCTTTTGATAGATTCTATGCTTTTATAGCAATAGAACACAATATTCTGTGGGCCTTGCAAAATCAGTCAAAATCTAGTAAAACAGCCGGGAGCGAACAAGATTGCTTCTGTGAAAATGGCTGGGAGTGAATGAGTTGAAGAATTGATGTTCCATAATTAATCAATATCAGATTGAATTAAAGTGATTCGAATTGGAAAAAAATCTAAATCAAATCAAACTGAACTCTTGTGAATCGATTGAGGAAATTACAATCAATACCCAACACTAGCTTTTACTGGCATCTGCTTTAAAAACGTGCAATTAATCAATTTGTTGCCTTATATGAGGTGATCATACATTTATTTTGCTTCACAGTCCTCAAGGCCCTCCAAAGGAAACCCCAACTACGATGTGGCCCGTGACAAAAATGAGTTTGACACGTGGTTTATATGCTTATATCTCGTTTAGCCACATAAGTGGCTCAAAGTACTTTGAGTACCTCCATATAATGCAGTGTAATTTTTGACCCTCCCTGCCATAAAGCCAATTGCTACTTTCCACAGTGATAAAAAACAAAACAAAGTGCTAATGCATCTAATAAAGTGGCAAGTTACTACATGAGACATGCCTTGAGGGTTTCACCTGTGACTTAAGAGCACTAAAACAGAGGAAATGCAAAGTTATTAATAGTTTATTCCAGATCTGCTATCAGGTATGTGTGAATTATTCATCAACATTAGCAAAAAGCCATTAAAAGTCAGCTACTTATCCAGCATCAATGCTACCTCATTCAGAAGCGTTTTCTTCTTGACCATAATCCTTATAAGTACATCAAAAATGTTTGTTGGTCTTTTTTTCCAAAGATATCAATCAAGTAGTTTGTCCCACAGTCGACTGAGGTTGCCCATGCCGTACTGTCTCCTCATACGTGGGCAGACGCTTGCACTGCTCGTACGAGGGCAGATGAGCCGAGATTCCGCCGTCCTGGAGGCTGTCCGGCGTGGAGCTCTCCACCAGCAGCTCCTGCGACGCGTTGACGGCCGGGCGTCCGCCGTTGTCCGGGCTGAGCTGCCCGGAGCGGGAGCACAGCACGCGCTGGACCAAGTATCCCAAAGCGAAGAGAAGGAGCATGATGAGGACGCCGGAGAGTTTGCGAGTCGCCATGGCGACGTGGTAGTAGTCGCCGTCCTCCAAGGGCTTGCAACAGGCGCTGGCGTTTCCTCGTGGGCAGCATTCCTGGTCGTCCTGGCAAAAAGCCGGTCCGCATTTCTGGGTGGAGAGCGTGGCGAGAACAGACGACATGGCGAGGACAGCCAGCTGGGAAAACATCGCTGAGTGGTCGATTGAGCTGACAGGCAAGATGCATTGGCGAGTCACTGACGCATCATGGAGGAACTCCTCGCTCTCAGTGTAGAGGTTTCCTCCGGCCACTAGGGGTCACTGGGGTGTTGGGTTTGTTGTGTTGCCTCGCGGCAGCAGTTCTCCATTTTGGTGTGCTGCCGACAGGACATGTTGTTACAGTGCTGCCAATTTCATGTTACGTTGAGCTGCTGACGTTGTTCATGTGAGTCTACAATACATGTTTAACTCATTCACTGCCTTTGACAAGTATACTTGTCAATTGTATTTTTTAGAGCGGTGCTAAATGGGGGCGAATCTGAGCATGCTCCACTGTAAATATCAAACTTGGAAACAACTTTACTGATGCCCAACCACCGGTAGATGACATCATTGCCCCATTTTATAGGAAATAAACACAGTTTCAGAGTCCATGGGAGAAATGGCTGTATTTTGGCAAACCTACATTTTTCTGCTGTCAATTATAAAAGAACGGGACGAGGCAAAAAGTAGGGAGTCTATTCTGTTATTTGGTAGATTCGGTTTATATATAATTATTGAATGTAATATCACGTGAGTATTGGAAATGTAAAAAATTTCTATAATGACTGGCAGTGAATGAGTTAATGTGTGATTATCAGTTAGGTGGTGATTCTTAATGTTGTGCACCTGTTTTATGTAAGTATAGCCATTATATGTTTGTGCCTCTGCAGGGCTCCTTCATCTAATTGACATTGAGGAGTGTGTTTCTTCACTCAGCATGTCTCACTCGAATGTCCTCCGCAATACAAAAGCGCAACAGATTTATTATGCACTTAGCGAGCTCATGATAGCTTTCTAGAATTGCAGCCAAAAAGACTTACGTGCGATTCATTTTGCTATGAAAGTAAACAGGCGCCCGGGAAATCGACCGTATAGCACTGAAAGACAACTCGTGATTTATCACAAGAGGGACAAAAACAAGCTTCAGAACCGCAGCCAGCGCTCCAAACACCCCCCAGGAACTTTTAATGTAAGAGATGCTGACCAGAGGTGAAGGAGATGCTCGTAAAAGTATTTGTGGCACACGCTGAAAGCCCCCGTGAATAAAAATTTAATGGATTAAAAGCTCGTCGACAAAAGCTGTCTTGTGTGGGCAAATAGTCCCTGGTGGTGTGCTGCACTTGCAGGTTTTTTTTAAAATTAATACTTAAAGGAAGTCAACCCAAAAAAATGTCTTGACAATATGTTCTACGCAGCCCCAATACTCTAAATTTGGTATTCTGGCTAATATTGTGTTAGTGGAATACGAGTTAGGCAGCAAAATCCAGCAGTTTTTATCAATATTACAAGGCGGCCATTTTGCCACTTGTCGAGGGAAAATGACATCACAGGTAACAACCAATCACAGCTCAGTTTCAGAAAACAGGTGAGCTGTGATTAGTCTTTGCCCGAGCCCTGAGTAGCTCTATGATAAATGTCAGCACAAAAAAAAGAACAGAAAATGTTAGAAACGTAAGATGGCTGCCTTCTAGCTTCTGCTGCAAGGCAATTGTTCGTCCATTCCTCTACAAATCAATGGCAAGAGCAGTCAACATTTACAAAAACAATGGTTGAATGTGTTACATTTAAAGGGATACTTCACTTATTTAGCCAATTACAGCAATAAAAAGTTAATATTACGGCTAAATAAGTAAAGTATACCTTTAAGCAGCTGAAGATCCTGAGCATGATATTGCTTTTACAGAAAAACTTTCAAGTCCTCTTCTACCACTGTCAACAAATTGAGGTGTTCACAATAAATCTCACATAGCAGTCTTAACTCCACAAAATATAAACAGACGCAACCAGTAAAACGCAAAATTGTTAACACAGTAGTGTGGAACAGTAAAATATTTTGCCTGGAATTCATAGCTCCATTTTAAGCATTAAAAGGTACTAAAAGTATGTATTCATTAGGGGAGTGAATTGCCTAGTACCTGACGATTCGATTCGTATCACGATTCACAGGTCACGATTCGATTCGATACCGATTAATCCCGATACGAATGGTCACGATTCGATACCGATTAATCCCGATACGAATTTATAAGTCGATTGTTGCGATTTTTTTCCATTCAAATTTAGAAAATACTATCAGTAAATTTGTACATGTACACTGTAAGATTTGTATGAATATATTTATCTAAAACTTGAGGCTTATAACCGTGAGCCACTGTACACAAACAGTTTGCAATCTGTTTCACATTTGAACAGCATTAAAATAAAAATATTAAGGCTTAATGTGCCGTTCATATAACATTCTTCCATGCTCAAGGTGTGAATCCTAAAAAAAAAAAAAAAAAAAGATTCTGCCGATTATTGAATCGATTCGAGAATCGCGCGATGTAGTATCGCGATATATCGCCGAATCGATTTTTTTTAACACCCCTAGTATTCATTATATTCTTAAAAGGGGAAGTCAAAAATCTTTTCTATGCAGCCAGCTTGTGATCAACTAATGGAGGCGTATGAAACGTATAAAATTCCTGACTTGACCTCCCATTTTTTGCTCTCTCAACACACCTCGGACCTACTGTAAAGTAAAAATGACTTAATGCACGTTTTTTTTTATGTATCGTTTTTACAAACGCGCACACAAGGTATTTGTTCTAGTGTAGTTGCCAATCCAAGATGGCCGATCTTCTGCGCATGCGCATCACCGATCGCGTCTTGACAGCCGTTTCCTGTGAGCTAGCGCTAGCTTTAGCCAGTTTTTTTTTTTTTTTGCGTTTAGTTTTGCTTCCTTTTTTTTTTTAAACTTAGTTTACATTTCATAGCACTGTAAGATCACTACTGAATCTTGATTGGCGGCACAAAATAAAGCTCAGACTATTGTACAAGTAGTTTTGCCATTTTAAAGTCAACCCTCATACAGTAGTATGTTGTCCCAAAAAAAAAAAAAAAAAAAAAAAAAAAGTACAGTACTGCTCAGAGATCCACATCTTATTGCACATTTTATCTCCAAAGCCAACCCTTCAAGAGGTTACATCAGGCACCTCACAACAAACAAGCAATCAATAGTGACTACATGATGGGCAGGTTGTGGGTGCTAATGGAAGGAAGTGCTCCTTAATAGCATCCCTCCTCTATATACAGCCGCCGATATGTTGGCTTGATCAGAGGATGCCGAAAGGGTTCACAAGAACATTTGTGTACTTTAACAGAAAGAGCATCTCGCAAACCCATTTTGTTTTCTTGGTGCTAATAACGCTGAGTGCTTAGAAACCCAATGCTAATTAAGTTTACGAATGTCAATCCGAGTCCCTGCACCGAGATACAGGAAACTAGCAAAATCATTGGTAAAGTGGGTGAAAGGAGAGGGGGAGGAAAAAAAAAAAAAAAAAAAAGTAATTGGTAGTGTAAAACATGTTTATTGGAGAGGCTGTTAAGAACTACAAACATGTCAGTAAAGAAATTGACATTTAGAAGTCAAATTGCCAGTGTTTTGAAGTTCCTCTTGGATTGTCCATCCTCAACCAGGCTGGAGGTCCGTCCGGTGAAAGTACCCTGACTGATGTCTACTGGATGGTCAGAGGCCCAACCTGGACCACTCTCGCTGGAAAACATTTAAGTCAGTACATGAATTCAGCCTCTAATCTGACTTAGTAGAGTGAACTGAATATCAATGTTCCAGTTTAACCTTTAAAGTGGAAGTCAACCTTAAACATTTGACAATACTAGTCTAACTGTTATTACATTTGTAGAATGAGTTATGTTTATATATAAAAATAAATAAATTAAAAAAAATAAAATAAAAATAAATCCAGCCATTGGGGCAGCCATTTTGCCACTTGCTGTTGACATCAGTGGCTCAGGTAACAACCTGTTTTCTGAAGCTGAACTGTAATTGGTAGTTTACACTCAACAGCAAGTGGCAAAATGGCCGCCTTCTAATATTGGTAAAAACTGCTGTATTTTGGCACGCAACGCATATTCAAGTAACATTAAGCAGAACACTGTATTTAGACTGGTGGGGCTGCATATAACAGATGAGTTTTTGGTGGACTTCCCCTTTAACTCATTTGCTCCAAATAACATGTAAATACGTTTGTTTTTTTTATTTAAATGTTTTAAGTGTCCCAAAGATGCATATACGTTGTTTTTTTTATGCTAGAGCATACAGAATGCTTTGATGCAGCCTCAACTGCAAAGAACAGTTGCAGAAATGGTAATTACACAAACGGCCAGCAGGTGGCAGCAGAGCAAAGATCAACCAGGGCCATGTTGAAAAAAAGCTAAATTACTTACCATTTTAAATAGATATGTCAAAACTGATGAAACTAAGCTCTCTTCTAATGCAATTTGCTACAAAAACACTTTCCCTGATGAAAGAGACTAATCTTTCTTTTGATAGGTTCCATGTTTTTATAGCAATAGAACACAATATTCTGTGGGCCTTGCAAAATCAGTCAAAATCCAGTAAAACCGCCAAGAGCAAACGGGATTGCTTCTGTGAAAATGGCTGGGAGTGAATGAGTTAAGCAAACTGTCCCCGTTTGCCCCCCCCCCCCCCCCGCGCTTGTTCTTACCCGGTTTGTAATCCTTTTCTCTCTTCAGACCAGAAGAGGGAAACTGAGCTGTGTGGCTTTGGAACGTTTCAGGATGGACGCTCAGATAATTAGTTGGTTTCTTGGGTATGTAAGGACCAAAATTCTGACCCAAATTTGGGGGCAGCCTCGTGTCTGTGGCCATTTCCTTTGTGGCTCCTAGTTGATCGCAGGCTTGACAGCTCGCATGATCACCGTCCGCTGACCTCCATCTGTACATTGACAAAAAGACGATTATCCAAAAAGGTGCAATTTATTGTAATGTCTGTAACAAATGCTACACTGTGAGATTACCTGTTGTCAATAAAAGAGCAGGCCCTGTGTTGAGAGCTGGCAGCTGATGAGTCTGGAATTGCCCTCAACCCGCAAGTAATGTAAACCTGTGGAGCACATTTACAAATAAAGCGGGGCATACGATAATCATGATCAGGACCAAGAAAAAGAATATAGTAAACCAAATAACTAGTTAAAAGAAAAATATAATAGAAAAAGGAAATTAATAGAACAAAAAAAATATATAAGGACAGTAACTTCTAATATTGGATCATGAATGTCAAATAGTAATTGGCAAATTCAGATATTTACTAAAAACTAAAGTACTACATTAAATATTCAGAAAAATTGGGCCAATTCCACAGCAAGAAAAGGCATTAAATTAACTCTTAGCCGTGTGCCAATTTTGTCCAAGTTGCAAGGGGTCTCAATTTAACCATGTGCCGTTTCTGTGAAATTACACAAACAAGAATCCAACCGAGGAGTGCCAGGCACCGATCGTGTCAAGTTACGTTTATGGGAATTGGCAGAGGAGAGTCTTGGCCAGATCTGATTTAAGCTGGAAAGTACCCAATATACTATAAGGCCAGCAGATGGCAGAATTGGGTCTCCTTTGTTTAAACTCCCCACCCATTAAAAGGAACGCAGAAACTGGCAGATCTTTGGACATTTGACTGTTACAAGCAGCTTGTGATTAATCAAAACTATTCTGAGAACCTTGAAAAATCTGTCCATAATGTTTGTTTTTAAATTGCTGCATTCGACTTAGAAGACTTAAAAACCAATGTTAAATCAGTATGTGCTTGAGGTCCAAGACATTTTACGAGTGGGGAGGTTTACCTGACTGTTGGGTTGATGGTGGAACCTGAACGCGTCGAGTTGAAACTGAAGTGTGTAACTTACAATCCTGGGTAGGAAGTGAGAGCTGGACTTTGTATGCAAGGCATCCGAGAGACACCTGGTGGGGTCAAAAGTCAAATCAAGAGGTTATTCGATCTGATTTAGAGCTGTGAGATGATGCACGCCATACCATGCAACACTCACCCATTATGCTCAATGAAGTCATATCTTAAGGCGTCACGTGGGTCCGGGCCGGCCGTGGCAGTGCAATGCTCCACGTAGACACGCAGGGGCTTGTGTTTGCGGACCATAACGGACACCTCAAAGTGCATGGGGTCACCCAAAAAGTACGCATTTGAGCGTCTCTCAAACAGCCAGTTGTCTGAAACAAAAAGCCATTTAAAAAACAATTCTGTATAGCAAATTTGGAGAAGCCAAAATAGAAAAACTGTCCACCAGTCATGAGGCGCAGTTTGAAGTCGATGCGGCTCTCAGCTGAGCGCACCGAGACTGACGGAATCCAGGCGGGGCGCAGGGAAAGTCCACCCACAGAATATCTCCTGAAAGAAAATTTCACTGGTTAGTCATTTAAAAGCAAGTGGAATTTGCTGCTAATAAGAAGCAAATGTAGAGGGATTTATGAATATGCAATAGTATGACCATATAAACTGCCAAACGTGATGCGGCCAACCATAATCATTTTGACATTCTCCAAGTCAAATCATTAAGAAAAAGACCACAAGTAAAAAGAAATTACTTGTCAAAATGGCACTCGACCGGAATGGTCGCCTCGTCCAGTCGAAACAAGCCTTCAGATGATGGTTCAGGTGAATAGACTAATGCATTGGAATAGATAATCTTGTCTTGTGTTGACTAGGAGAGAGAGAAAAAAAAAAAAGTGTTTTAGCTAGTCCACATCTTTTCACATAAAATTAAAGAATATAATCAGCTGACCATTTTAATAAACAATTTACTTTTTTTTTAAATACATAATTATCAAAACCAGTTAGTGATTTTTTTTTTCCCTGAAAATTGTTTAAAAAAAAAAAAAAAAAAAACATTCGACAGCTGTTGGTTAAACATGCGGATTTTTCCTGTGACTCCAAACCACACATTGTTCTAGTATAGTCAAACATTTTAAAATTAAAACATTCCTCAATTTAATCAAAATTACAAGAGTCCAAGAAATCCAGTTATTTTCGATGAACGGCGAGATCTTTTACCAAATTGATCGCCATTTTGACTTGTGACGTCATCTCTTGTGCCCACACAAGTAAATCTCCATCAAAAATTAGGTTAAAACATGTTTTAACCATTTCAAAATTGTGAAAATCTATCACGTAACTTACCGAGAGCCGCGTTCCACAGTCCAGCAGGCCGGCCCATATGGTCAAGGTCTCGCCGTCACCCGTCGGTCTGGCACGGCATGACCCACTTCCAGCC
Organism: Festucalex cinctus; assembly: GCF_051991245.1. NCBI lineage: Eukaryota > Metazoa > Chordata > Actinopteri > Syngnathiformes > Syngnathidae > Festucalex > Festucalex cinctus. The sequence continues at coordinate 8,866,854 of NC_135411.1, read as the reverse complement.
GCTGGGTCGGCACCAAGGCGCAGATGTCCCGGCTCCACCAGAAGCCCCAAGTCGAATAGGTCAGCCAGAATCATGAGCTCCATGGAGTCCGGGTGACATCTTACAAGCACCGCCTTGGGACGAACTTCGTGCAACTGCTGTGAGGGGACTTGCGACTGGCCGGAAGTTGAAGCCACGCTGGGCCCGTAAGCTCCGCCTCGGTCGTACGATACCAAGTGGTAGCGGCGGCTTTCCGTGACGGTGAAAACGGCGAAGAGGATGAAAAAAGTCGAACAAAGGAAGCGGTCCATTTTTAGGTTCGAGTGGTTTGGAAAAAGTGTAGCTAAACCTCACCACCGGTCAAGAGACCGTCTCTCTAGTCAACAATGCCGCCCAGGTGAGGATGACATTAAGCTCCGTTGACTCTCTTCTTTTCGTTTGACGTTTATGCACTTGCATCACGACTTTTCCCGCCTTCAATTAGCCACAATTGGCGTCAGGCGTTGCGGTCATTGAAGCCATTTCCGGTTCCGGTCACTACACCGGCTACTTTCAAGACTCCCCTCGCTACTTTACAGGAATGCATGAATGAAAGTGTGTTTTGCTTTATCGAAATGTATATTAATTTAGAATAAATTACATATTAAAAAGCCACCCCAAAAAGTTTTAAAATGAGTGCTGCTGTTTTTTTTTTTTTTTTTTTTTTTTTTTTTTTAAATAATATATAAAGCCATGCGTTATGGGATAGATGGCGATGACACGGACTTCCGGGTGCCACACATCAGCGTCGTTTCCGGCCACTGCTGGCTGGCCACGTTTCAACACTCGCACCCCCACCCCTGCGCCCCCAGACCGCGCACTGTCGCTATTACAAAATTTTCTAGTTACGAACTTTCTTCCAGAACCAATTAATTTCGTAAGTAGAGCAACCACAACTGGGACGCGGCCCACGCTTCGCAAACCGGAAGCAGAAACAAAGCTGATGTGTTGAAACCCGGAAGTAGAAACTCCTGCCTCCTCCGTGGCATATACTCCATAAAAGTCATATTTGATGTCTTTTCCGGTTCTATGTTCCCGCACCCAATGGTTCTCAAACTTTTTACACCAAGGAAAAATAATAATAATAATAAAGGCTCAGCTCCAAGTACCAGAACTTCTACAAACCAAAACTGCAAAATACTTTCGGACAGTTATCCTTCTCTCAGAAGAGTTACTCTGAGTAAACTCTGGAAAACACTGCAATCAGAAAAAAAAAAAAAATCCATCTTGTTTCACTTACAAAACAAAAGCTTGGTTAAAGATAAAACAAAACTGTACTCAACTCTAACTAGGGTATCTTATCTTTTCTGTACAGTGTAGGTTTTATGTCATATACTGTAAGTGCAATATTGGATTATTGATTTTGAAATGTGTGGGGTTTTAGGCCTTTTTAATTGATGTGTATTTCACATACTGCAATGTTGTGGAAGAGCCCAACTGGGGATTGGAGTTGAGAATTTGCTTCAGCTATAGCCTCCCGCATCACATCAGCTGCATGTTTTGTTTGACTGCATTGTTCTTCCCTATCAAATAAAGATTTGAATTGAAATGCCACCACAATGACGAATAGTGTTGTGTTTTCAAAACAAACATCTCTAAATTATTACAGCGTTTTCTCACATGTCGCCAGTGATGCATTCCAAGTCAGTTGAATTAATAATTTGAACAAACATGCTAATTTAAGGAAGTAAAATGTGTTTTATTCGCATATTATTTGATCTACTTCACTTTCATATTGCCAATTTCGAACATCTGAGCATTTCTGCTATATTTTATTGGGTCACATGCAATTAATGAAAAACCTCACTAGGTGGTGCTATCAAATCCAGTTGAGTGACAAGAATCAGCCAATCCACACACTTAAAATGTTTATTATCCCACATCTTTACAGTCATTATACAGGACATGTATCCACGTAGCGTACAATAGAAAAACAAAGTTGACTTTATGCTAAAAGGACACACTGACAATAACCAATAAGTTGTATTTATTTGATAGACATCCTTTTTTTTTTTTTCCACATAAACGTTTTCTATCACATAAAATAGATATTATACCTGTATGTTTAGTCTGAGATTTAGTTCAGTTTTTCTTAGTAAATCGAACATCACAAAAAAAACAAACATTTTGAGGCAGTTCATGATGCTTTTTCTACTCCTACAAAACATCTTTCATGTCATCCACGTGTTGAACGCAATGTAAATGTGCAAAGATAAAGCTCAAAAAGTACAATGAAAGTGTGCACTATAGCAGCAGTTGTCGTACATCCAGTTGTGTGTCTTCGGGATTTTTTTTCAGTAGTGCTACAGCCAATGAAGCGATGCTGGAGAACTACATATCTTTTGCGACAGTGAATTCCAGTTTTAACAATGACAGACAAATAAAGAACAAAGTGTGCAAGTGCTCCCTCTATCCCTCTACAAATCTACCTTGCAAAAACCCACAAGTTGGCAAAGTTGGTTTTGTGATGGGATTATATCAAGAAGATTCGCTTAACTCTTTGAAATTCGCCATGCTTTGAATCCAGCAGAGTGAAAAGCCTGTCGACTGGGTCCAGTGGTGCAAATACTTTATGTGCATGTACAAACACGATACGGCCTCTTCTTTTCTCCACAGACGGCACAGATGGAGTTTCCGTGGCAACACGAGTGACAATCCAATGAGTGGGTAAGTACGTCGGATGGCGTGCAGATGGACACACGGGAATCTATTTTGCGTTTGCTTTCTCAGCCTGGTGCCGCTGATGACTGTGAGCATGTCTGGATCAAGACAAAAACAATAAAACAATAAAAATGTGCATTCATCAGTGGTTGGCCGCCTAGAAGCAATTATTACAATTTAGGTTGGAAATGTATAGTATTTTTGAAATCATCGTAAGTTCTCTTCCTTTAATAGCAATTGTCTTTGCTAGATTTATTTTTATTTTTGTCGAATCAGATTTCAGCTTTTATGTCAATCTAATCTGCTCAGGGGCTTTATAATCAGTACTTCTGGTTGATGAAATATAAAACTATACACCTTGGGTTAGAAATTTAATTAGTTTCTTGAAAGCGAAATGTTCGCAAATCAGAGTTAATGTTTCTCAGTGAAATGAATACATTATCCATTAATCCATTCCAACTCCAAAACAAATGTATATTTCTTTTTTATCAGTATGTGGTTAAAATGCATACTGTATAATATATGGATGTAACGATAAGGGCAATATCGTGATATTAAAACTGCCACAATATCGTCGTCGTCATGTTCACAATATTTAAAAGGTTAAAAAAAAAAGGGTCAGGTTGATTTCAATTTGTGCAGTTCTAGCAACCTCTAGTGGCTAGTTTATTAGTGCAATTTCATTTTCATTAGGGATGTTTTGGCCTTCTATGTTTAAAATCTCTGCTAATTGCCAGATAAATGGGAACCTAATTTGCTTGTGAAGCGATCAATGTGTGCTTGCATTAGCAAGTAAGTGCCTCAATATTGTTATTGGAGATTGTAGATTTTTTTTTTTTAGTATGAGCTCGCTTTTTTTCAATATTGTAATTTTTTTTTAAAGTATCACCAACTCCCCCACAATATCGTGATAATTATCGTATTGCAACCTTCATATTGTGATAATATCATATCGTGAAGTTTGGATATCGGTACATCCCTAGTATAATATAGAAATAAATGAAAGCACATGATGGAGAAATAACTTGGTAATTTGTGTTCACTATTGTTTTTATCCATCTCAGGGGGCAGCCATTTTCCCTTGCACTGTCACTTGTTGACTGAAAATGACACCACAGTGCCGAAGGGCTCAGCTTGTGAATGTCACATGATCAAACTCAGGTCAGCTGTGATGGACGTTACCTGAGCCCTTCGGCACTGTCATTTTCAGTCGACAGCAAGTGGCAAAATGGCCGCCCCCTGACATGCCTAAAAACGGCTGGATTTTGCTGCTTTAATCATATTACATATTAACTCATTCACTCCTAGTCATTTTCACAGAAGCAATCCCGTTCGCTCCCGGCCGTTTTACTGGATTTTGACTGATTTTGCAAGGCCCACAGAAAATTGTGCTCAATTGCTATAACAGCATGGAACCTATCAAAAGAAAGATTAAAGTCTCTTCTTTCATCAGGGAAAAAAAAAAGTATGTTTCTATCTGTTTCCGTTTTGCAGCAATTAGCATTAGAAGAGAGCTAAGGTTCATCAGTTTTTGCAAATTATTAAAAATTGTGAGTAATTGAGCTTTTTTTCTAGATGGCCCTGGTTGATCTCCTTTGCTCTGCTGCCACCTGCTGGCCGTTTGTGTAATAACTACCATTTCTGCAACCGTTCTTTGCAGTTGAGAGGCTGCATCAAAGCCTTCCGTTATGCTCTAGCATAAAAACAAAACAAAACAAAACAAAAAACGTATAAATACGTCTTTGGGACACTTAGAACATTAAAAAAAAAACAACATATTTACACGTTATTGGGAGCAAATGAGTTAATCAGGATACAGTATTTAGGCTAGTGGGGGCAAATACAACCCATTGTAAATAAAATTTCCCACCATTGCTTTTTTTTTTTTTCAAATAAATTGGCAGATGAAGTGAGTGGACACTGAACAGATTGAGTTCACCTGGTGAGGTCCTCGATGTCCACCAGCATGGCGTCCTGCTCGACATGCTGCTCGTCCCGAAGCAGCAGCAGCTGCACCAGCTCCTCATTTAGACCTGGAATGTACACTCAGAACTGTGAAGCAGACGCGCTAGCCACTACTGCACCGTGCTGTGCATTGTAAACTCGATCATGGTAATTTTCCGTACCCAAAAGCCCCCCCAAAAAAATGACGATGCGAGTCTGATCGACTTACTCTGGATCTGCGAGTGCAAATCGTTCGTGATGACTTGAAGCTGCCCAAGACTCATATCCCTCATGTCACCTCGCCTCAGATTCCTCTTCATCAAACCTTCGCTGATGTGAGGAAGATGGGGAAGCTGTGTGCATGCACAAAAACAAAACACCAGATTCCTAATGTGTTTTTCTTTTAGTTTGCAAAAAAAGTTTGAGAAGCGCCGCGATTCCTGACTGACCAGATCTGCCACCGGCGAGCGTCTGTGCTGCTGGATCTGCCTCTCCACCTCCACCTGCATACGAGCCATGGGTCTGGCCAGAGCCAGGGCCACCCGGGCCTCCTCCTGGAGCCTCCGCTGCACCCGCCAGAACCCGCCGCAGTCATCCAACGGATCCGAGTCCTCCTCCGCCGTGTCTCGATCGGATAGCGACGAGCTCTGCTTGCTCTGAAGGAGGAGATTCGTTTCACGAGATTAGAAGAGAGATTAGAATCACCAGACGCCAAGCCCCCTTGGGCTGCGGAGCTGCACAGAGGAACAGAGGTAATAATTCGACAAACACACACTTCTCGGTTTGGCTTAAATAGACAGTGAATTGATCGGATTGGCTGTGGCTAAACATGTGGGTAACAGGACTGACATGGAATTATCTGATTGGCTGTTAACCCAGTAAAGAGATAAAAAATTCTTGACATCACATAGCGTTTTTCCAGTTGAAACCAGATGATGGTTACATCAGTTCATAACAGACACTTGACCTCACGGTCATGACCCAAACATAACCCCTTCATGACCCAAATTTAACCCTGGCATGACCCGGTCATGACAGTACAGTTTTTTCTACGGCTCTCGAAGTTATGCAAATAAATAGTTAAAATCTTACTTGTGTCTGCGTTTTGGGATCCAACCTCAGAACATAACATTTCCATTTATATTTATTTTTTTGCATTTAATTTTTGAATATATATTTTTTTTAATATTTGTTTTTATTGTCGCTGTTATTTATTTTTTATTTTATGTTGACATTTTTGGTCCTCCATACTTTCCTGCACTTACAGGCTTCCTTGACGCCTGGATTACACCTTAAAAGTTTTTGAACACAGATTGGAATCTTATAGTTATGTGACTGATTAGTGTCTAACCCCCAAGCCTGAAGCAGTGCAGTGAGCTTAACTCATTTGCTCGCAATAACGTGTAAATACGTTTTTTTTTATGTTTTAAGTGTCCCAAAGACATATTTATACGTTTTATTTTATTTTATTTTTTTTATGCTAGAGCATACAGAAGGCTTTGATGCAGCCTCTTAACTGCAAAGAACGGTTGCAGAAATGGTTGATATTACACAAACGGCCAGCAGGTGGCAGCAGAGCAAAGGAGATCAACCAGGGCCATGTAGAAAAAAAGCTCAATTACTTACAATTTTAAATAGATTTGTGAAAACTGATGAAACTTAGCTCTCTTCCAATGCTAATTGCTGCAAAACCGAAACAGATAGAAACCCTTTTTTTTTTCTTTATGAAAGAAGAGACTTTAATCTTTTTTTTGATACGTTCCATGCTTTTATAGCAATTGAACACAATATTCTGTGAGCCTTGCAAAATGAGTCAAAATCCAGTAAAACAGCCGGGAGCGAACGGGATTGCGAAATGTGAAAATGGCTGGGAGTGAATGAGTTAAAAGGCTCCATTTGAACCACTGGTCAACTCTTAACTTTTGCGGTTAAATAAAGAAAGCCACAAAGTCATCAAATGACGAATCAACAACAGCCTCCTCGCTGTGCATACCACAGGTGACAAGGGTGTGTCCAGGCTGGTTTCCGTCCTGCTGTCCTCGGCATCGCTGTCCTTGTCGCTGCTGCTGTCGTTGACGAAGCACACCTGCAGGTTGACTCCACCGTGGAAGCTGACAGGAAGGATCAAGACGAGACAAAACGGTTTGTGAGAATAACAATAAGGTGCCTTTGAGGCTTCACCATTTAACAAAAAAGTTGAATGTGATATAACGATGGTTTGATTTGAGATATTATGCTGCTCCAGATCCAGAATGAAATCAGATAAAAGCAAGGATTAAAATATGAAAGGCAGCACTGAGACGGACCATAATGAGACCATTGGATTAGAGTAAATTGAATCTTTAGGCCTCCTTGCATGCATTCATACACTATTCATCAGCGGTTTGACTACCGAGTCGAGCTGCCTTTTGTAAGAACTCGAAAGAGCGGCAAACATAATTAAATATCCATGACGGTAGAAGGGAGGGGGGGGGGGGACGTCAGCCAGCGTCGAAAATAGATGGCAAGATCAAACGTGTCAGTCGTCGGTACGGAATATAAAAAAAAGAAAGCCATACTTCACAACACGCTGCGTTCAAAACAAAAAAAAAAAAAACCCACCGAGACGAAAGGTCGTTCTTGCTGCAGCTGGTGAAGATGACTGGCTCGTCGTCATAGAAACTGCCCAGGGCAAGTTTCTGCCGAATCGATTCTCTCTCATTTCGCTGGGCCTGTCAGAAAAACCAGGAAAAAATGCGATTAAAACAAATGTGGGATGATGCTGGACATCCTTCAAGAACATTCCACATACACATATTGTTAGATATTTGTGTGATTTTAATTACATTTTTACCAATTTAATTTCTGTCTTTTAATACGCCAAGCCAATGTTCTTGTTTATGTTCTTGACAGGAAATGGAATTCTGATCCTGCTCAACAGTCACTGTAAAAATTAATCATTAATTAAGATATTAATCACATTGTTCAATTAAACACATTATGTCAGGGGTGTCCAAACTTTTTCCTCTGAGGGCTACATACAGAAAAATAGAAAGCTACAAGGGCCACTGATTTTTTTTTTTTTAATGTTATTTATTAACACATTCATTGCCAGACCAGCAAAAAAATGCACAATTTGACGTCTTTTTCCGTCAACGGCAGTGAATGAGTTAAACATGGTAAAAATCAACGAAGCAATTATACATTTTTGATATAATGTGCAGTTACTTATTGAAAACTGCTAAGAGTTTAATAGTTTAATAGTAATAGATATGCCTCCCTACTGAGCAGCAGCTGATCCCAACTTGAATTCTGAACCACAACAAGAACAATCGCTCGTCAACTGACCACACTTAAGAAGCATTAATCTAATGTGATGTTTTCACAAATTGGACCTTGACACTAAGCAACAAGTGGATGAAACTATTTTTATTTCTGAAACTGAATTATTAGCTGCAAATTTGTGTCTTTGCATAGCTAGAAATGTTTAATCCACCCTCTTTTTAAAAAAAAATATATATATATAACAGCATTGAAAAATTATTTTTAGTATTTGCCGCGGGACGGCAAAAAATGCTCACCTTCAAACCTAATGAGGTGCTATACAAAATAAATGAATTGATGTTATATCAAATAATAGTAATAGATCAGTTTATTCAAACCTTTTCAGATCAAGAGAGATCCAGATTAGAAATGTAGCTCCTCCTCATGACTTGCATGAATATATGTTTTGTACAGTAGGTCGGCCATTTTTTAAATTATTTTTTTGCTTTGATTTATAAGCAAAAATTTCAGACATGAAGAATGAAGATATATGTTGAACAAAACTGAGTTCACTTCAGGACAAGCAGCAAATGCTTTAGAAAAAGGCTTCAAGCCGTTTCATGTCACTCCCAGTTCAATTTTGCTGTCAACGTGAGCATAAAACAAACATAACTGCATGTTGTGCGTTTCAAATAACCACATAGCTTTGTGTGAATCAAGTCCTTCTAGTTTAATGCTAACAAACGATGCAAAATGCTAACGACTAGCACCGCTCCAAAATTATTCAAGTTAAGGTCTAATTTGAACGCTTTAGCCTTTTTTTTCCCCCTTTTTTGTGGTAATCAGGAATGAAAAATCAAGAGAGAAGAGAAAAAAAACCAATGGATTATACACAGCCATCAAAATTCCTGGATTTAAAAAAAAAATTTGGACAAGGCCTGTTGCAGGTCAACTCATCAAGTGAGAAATTCAACAACCAAGTAAACATTTTTGTCATCTGCCTATTCCACTCAAGATATAACCAGTTAGGCTGGGTGAAGATCCAGAGCCACTTTCAAGCAACAGCTGGGGTCCGGATGGGCAAACATTAACTCATGATTTATCACAAATTTTATATCTCTTCTAAATGTACAATAAAATGTACAATACATATTTTTTCAAAGTTTTAATACTCTTGTTAACATAAAAGTAATACAAATATGGCTGCAACTTTAAGTCAATGATAGTCATTTCATAATAATTCATAAAATTGAGGTAAAATTAAAAAGATGTACTGTACTGTAAAAAAACGAGTGTGATATTAATTTGTGTTGGTCATTCTTCTGCCACTAGATGGCATAATTGCATTTGTAAGACATTGGTGACAGCTCAGTGCGTTTTTCATTTCATACTAAACGCTAATCTTTAAGATGAAGTAACTTGTGAAATTTTGCACATTTTTTTAAAATTGTAAAATACAACTTGACTCCAATCTCCATAAATGTATGTATTATTATTATTATTACAAATTTCTACTGCTAAATTTTGACATGGTCGTGTCTGCTGCATTGCTTTCCAAGTAAGGGGTGGTCATTAATCACGCATAAAAAAAATAAATAAATAAAAATTGTGGCGTTAAAGGACCCAAAAAGAACGCACTAATTATTGATATTGTACACATTTTTTTTAGCCACATATAGTAACATTTATCTAAATATCAACACAATACATCAATGGGACACCTACAACACTGTAGCAACCCTTTTTTTTTTTTTTTGCATAATGAGATTCATGTCCCAAGTCTGTTTTTTAATGGCAAACACACATACGCATATTTAGTAGCACAAAATGTGTGATAAGATCTCAATCAGACTCATATATATATATATATATATATATATATATATATATATATATATATATATAAAGTACATTTGATTTTGTAACAAACAATCTTGTAAAGACGTCCTCTATCATGAATGTGATAGGAGAGATACGCAGACGACAAAAAAAATGAACACACCCGCCTCTATTTAGCTGAATCATCCGCAGCAACACGCCAGCGATGGGTGCCAATCACGTAACACCTGACAACGTTTCCACACGACATCACACAGACTCAAACGCACACGAAAGGACACACCTGGTAAACGCGTTTCTCCTGGTGCACCATCCTTCAGCGCATCGTACTGAACACGCAAGCACGCCCTGCCCTTCTACACTGCAGTGGAGCCGGACCCAGGAGACCCTCTCATATACTGCAGGAGGGGGGGAGGGGGCAAGCGTGGGAAGACAAACGCAGGAGAGGAGAGGAGAGACGAGGAGGGGTGGAAGGAGGAGCTCGCTCGCTCCCTCGCCTCCAGATGTGCTATCTGTGCCTCCATCTTCCTCATTTTGCTCCATCTTTGTTGGCGTTTCAAGGCTTAATAATGTGAGTACATTGACCTAGTCCGACGGATGAGACTTCAACCCAGGTCGATAACTAATCAATTTATTGCTGGAGTAATCACGTCTGGTAAATGTCAGCACATTTCATGACAAAAATCTGCATTTGCTATCCGTGTTCACGTTCACAAGCTGTTATGTGCTGGGGGTTGGATCCCAAAGCGCAGGCACAAGTAAGATTTTAACTATTCACATGGAGAGGCGTGGAACAAACTTGACTAGACGAGAAACAAAGAGAGCTGCACAGAGGAACAGTGGTAACAGAAGTAATAATCAAACACAAGCACTTCTCAGACCGCTACTACAGACAGTGAATCGATCTGATTGGTTGTGACGAAGCAAAGGATTAAAGATTGACATCACATAGCTCCTGACATCACATAACATCAAAAACCAGTTGAAACTAGATGCTGTTACATCAATTCAAAACTGACATTTGTTACATCAGTACATAACAGTCACTTGACCTCACGGGTTGACCTCACGGTCATGAACCCAAATTTATCAGGTTATGAACTCAAACTTAACCCTGGCGTGACACAGACATGACAAAAGCGAGTATCGAATGAACTCAAATCGGTTACTTATTGTACTTGTCCTGAAAAACGCTTCATATTCCAATAAATGAAAACCCCAATTTGATCCAAATGGTCAACGGACTTCACTCTTTAAAGCAATACAACACTTATTAATCATTTTCCAGTAATGGATTAGGTATTGTGTACAAAGAATAAAAGTGCAAATATCTCTGGCCTGAATTTTATTTTAAATCGATTAAGTATCGAACGTACCGTGGGGAACGCCATTATCCTGGTCATGTGATCGTGATGACGTACCCCGTGCGTAACCGGAAGCAGTCTTTGTTCATTTCAATGGGAATTTCCTGACGTAACGGGCAAGAAAAAGACGTCTTCGATCCCAAATACTGCGCCAATTCTGTTCAGAGTAAAGTCGTTCGGTTTCATGTCATTCCGTGTGTGTGTGTTGGGGGGCAGTGTGGCCGCTCCTAATGTGGGCTAAAGCGTGCTTGGCACACAACGTGTAGCTTAGCCTAGCAGAGTACAAGTCACCCGGGTGTTTACCGTGTACTTCAATTACAGTGACTGGATCTGCCAGTTTTATCCGGCTTTCGGTTGCAAACAAAGTTGCGCACCGATTCATAATTACGAACTATATTTTAGGGAAATGTCATTTGTTTTTTTTTTTGTTTTTGTTTTTGACAGTTCTTTACATATATAAGCTTTTAGAGTTAATTTTAAATTATTTATTTCGGTATTACTGCTTGGGCATACAAAAGAATGAATTCCTTGTGCTTGACAAATAGTTGATGTATATATAAAACTAAAACTAATACAAAAAAACAAATTAAACTAAACTGAAGCATTTTTGAAAATTAAAAAAATATATATATATAAATCCACTCTAGAAACTAAATTGAATAATAAAAAAAGAAAGTCAAAACAAAATAAAACCTAACAACAATGAAAAATCCAAAACTATGATAAGCCCACCTCTCACCCAATTGAGGATAAACCTCTAACCCCATTTCACATCTCTGATCCCCACGAGATGAGAAGAGACTACGGCGTGCGCGCACACAAATAACCACAGCAACACACACCATCAGTTACCGTTCATAGTGCTGTGTCATAATAGCAAGGCATTCTGGGTAAACAACATTTTGTTTTGAGTCATCTATCCCGCTTCATTACGTCAGATAACTATAAATATCCCAGGCGTTTCTCGGACAAGCAAAGACTGAGCCACAATGTGCTTAAAGACTAAAATACAGTCGTATACACAGTGAAAACATACAAAGTAGAACACTTACACTACTACATTTCATACATAATAGCACTCGTCACTTTGTGGTACTTGCAGTAATTCATCAGGCACAAGCCACTTTTGAATTCAAATGCTACAGTATATACTGTATCTCATCCATACAACAGTGATTTTTTTAAATATATTAATACTGTCAACCTAATTAACTTCAGTCCACTGACATCGCCACTTTAGAGTGCCTCGTTGTCAGCCACGAGTGCATGCACGTCACGCAGAGAAAGGCAGAAGAGCGACGAGGTTGAAAATAAAAGTCCGATTTGACGGTGAGCATGTGGACTGAGGTTTCAGACTGGCGTAGGCCACTTTAGAGTGCCTCATTGTCTGCACTAACTGCCTGCATGTTATAGAGAGATGGCGTTGTCACAGCATGGAAAAGCCCCGTGAGGGCCCAATGAGATATATGACAACCACTGGAGTCTTTAGACACATATTTTTTGCAGTAGCATCCATTTTTGCAGGTCACTGTAGTGCTATTTGATTGACAGCCGAAGAGGGCGTGGTTACAAACACATTCTGTGGTTATCAAATTTACAAGACATTTATTTTCTAATGTAAGTTAGCTATTGAATCCTGAATTTTTTCGCAGTGGTATTTGTTCTGACTGGCTAATGTGCTCTCATGAAAGCTGACACTTTACAGATTATTTTCCAGCACAGAAAAAAAACGTTTTCCATCTTACAAGGATATATTTTGTACAAATTACTACTAAGTACTTGCAAGAACAGACTATTATTGTACACTGTCAAGACTAATTGATATCAGCTCCGATTAATTAGTTATTAATGTTCAAAAGGGACCATGTTAACGCATTTACAGTACAAAAGTATGTACTGTACGCATGTAATGTTTGCGAATGTAACGATATCCAAACGTCACGATATGATAAATGGCAATATGAACATCACAATATGGTAATTATGATATTGTGGGGAGGTTGGCAATATTAACTCATTCACTGCCAGTCATTATAGAAAATTTTTACATTTCCAATACTCACGTGATATTCCATTCAATAATTATATATAAACCGAATCTACCAAATAACAGAATAGACTCCCTACTTTTTGTCCCGTCCCGTTCTTTTATAATTGACAGCAGAAAAATGTAGGTTTGCCAAAATACAGCCATTTCTCCCATGGACTCTGAAACTGTGTTTATTTCCTATAAAATGGGGCAATGATGTCATCTACCGGTGGTTGGGCATCAGTAAAGTTGTTTCCAAGTTTGATATTTACAGTGGAGCATGCTCAGATTCGCCCCCATTTAGCACCGCTCTAAAAAATACAATTGACAAGTATACTTGTCAAAGGCAGTGAATGAGTTAAAAACAAAAATCACGACACTGTGTAATGGCTCTTGATATTTAAAAAAAAAAAAAAAAAACACTGGTATGACTGATTTATATGATATAATCGCCGCAAGGGCCAAAACATTCCTAATTAAAATTAAACTGTACTAAAACTAACCACCAGAGGGTGCTAGAACTACACAAATGGAATATAACCTTCAGCTTTTTACCAGCTGCGCTGCTTTTACTAGCGTGACATGGCGATGACATTTTAATACGCAAATATCATGACATTGCAGTTAACGTTACATCCCTAGTAACGTTGCTCTGCTAGATGAGTTAGCATCTTTTAATATTCTAAATGAAACTATTGTATAATGCATAATGTTATGCGTAGCAATAGATGTTTCACGTACACACGCATAATCATGATATTGACTCATATTACACATATTGCCAGTGCACAATTAGACTATATTCATAACTTAGGAATGTTTTTTTTATTTTTTATTATTACATTTAAATTTCTTTTCAGCCCTCCTGATTTACTATATAATGCGTGGTTACTAGGGATGTACCCTAACAATAATGGCAGTATCGTGATATCGCGATATTAAAACTGCCACACTGGAAAGAAAAAAAAAAAAAAAAAAAAAAAAAACTGCCACACTGCATCGTCGTCGTCATGTCACGATATTAAAAGCAGCACTTTTTTTTTGAAACTCAGGTTGATTTCCATTTGTGCAGTTATAGCATCCTCTGGTGGCTAGGTTTTTTTTGTGCAGTTTAATTTTAACAAGGCATGTTTTGGCCCGTCCATGTTTAAAATTCACACTAATGGTCAGATGAAGGTGAACGTAATAGGCTTGTGATATGTGGAGGAACTCAAAGTGTGCGTGCATTAGCAAGTAAGTGCCTCAGTATTTAGTTTTATTAGAGATTATAGGTTCTTCATATGCATTGCTGTAATGCACAAAAGCACAATATTGTGTGTAAGTATCAGCTCTCTTTTCTCTTTTTTTTTTTTTTTTAACAATATTGTGACCTTTTTTGTATCACCAACCTCCCCACAACACCGTGATAATTACTGTATCGTGAAATTCATATCGTGATGTTTGGATATCGCTACAGCCCTATTTGTTACTGAATCAGCCCAATTTTGTTTACTTCAAGCACGTCTCGCTATTTGAAAAGAACAATTCAGTGCTTAGATAATGATATTCTGATCAGATCCAAGACTTTATATCCTAACAAAACAAAACCAACTCACCGAGATGCTGGACAATCTGCCCTTGCCGCCGTTGTAACACTCCTGAAGCTCCTCAGCCCAGCTGCGACTGTTCACCATGAAACCTCTGCCAGCCTCTGCGCTGTCCTCCTTCCCAAAGTCCATCCACCACTGGCCCGCTCCGACCCTTCCCATGAACACTTCGCCCATGTCCACATGATAGTCCTCCATGGACAGATTGCGTGGATGCTCTGAGATGTACGGATAATCAGGTAAACCTAAACAACCGCAATATCCGTCTTCAAGTTTCCTAGAGGGAACACAATGATCAACATGATTGAAAACTGATGTGATAGCAAAATGTAATACTAACTGAAATTAAAATGCATCCAGACCACAAATCACAGGCTCACCATCATTTGTAGGCCGTCTGCTTTCCAATGCAACTCCAGCACAGAGGATGAAACAAGAGCTTCCTCTCCCATGCTTTAATGGCATTTCTAATAGAAGCATTTGAGGTTGCAATTAGAGGAGGTTCATGAGGCTCGGTGCCCGCTGAGGAGGAGCAACACGAGCGCACGGCCCCGCGTTGGCAATGCTACATGAACTGGGAGGTCACGTGCGGCCTGGCTCCACTCATGCGCAACACGGCCGGGGCGCCCAGAGGAGATGGCACCATGTGGAAATATATAGGAACGGACAGAATGGGGTGGAGGGTGCATGCGCATTTAGAAGCGAGGCTAGTTTACTGCACATACACAAATACTAAGCAAAACACACTACAGTTTATTCCCTCCATCTTGGTATATTTTTTGGCATTTTGAACTACATCTAAAAAATACAGCTACCGTATTTTTCGGATTATAAGGCGCAGTTTTTTTTCATAGTTTGGCCGGGGGTGCGACTTACACTCTGGTGCGATTTGTGTGTGAAATTAACACATTATACATTTCACACATTATTTTCACACTAAACCGCAAGAGGGCGCTCTAGGCCTGTGTTGATAAGTTCAACATTGCCGGTAGAAGAGGAAGCGGCGCATCGTCTACCTCCCGAGTTGGGGGAGTTGTTTAAAAGTGACACTGAGGATGAAGATTTCATTGGATTTAGTGATTTGGAGTGAAACTGATAGTTTGGTGAACTTGTTAGTAGGGCTGGGCAATAAATCGAATTAATTCGATAGTCATTTAAAAAAAATCAAATCGTTGAAAACTTGCTAAATCGTGAAATCGAATTCCGTCTTCTGGATGATTAAAAGCTGTTATGTTCTGTTATATCCAAATGCTTTTATGTGATGTAATTTTGTGTTAAAACTGATCTAGAATCAGTATACGTTACTGGTGTCTGAACATTTTGCATAGGAATTATTTTTGAATAAATGAAACCTTAAATGTTTGTTGGATTTATTAGGTTAAAATCGATTAAAATCGTAATCGTCCTGAATCACTGCAAAAATAGAGATTTTATTTTTGATCCATATCGCCCAGCCCTACTTGTTAGCATGTTCTGTATGCTAGAGTTATATGAATAACTTGTAGTGATGGGAACATAATTCACCCACGGAACGTTGGGACGGAAGGGAGAGTTCCGGGTGGGAAGGTTTTGTTATGTGGAAAAGGGGAGTTAGCCTGTTAGCTTCTAGCTGAGTGGGGAGTTGCTGTTAAGACCTCAGAAGCCAGCCGGGGTGGGATTTAAAAAAAAAAAAAAGAAAAAAAAAAAAAAAGAAAAAAAAAAAAAAAAGTCCACAGCCTTTTTGACTAGTGGGGGCACAACAAAAATTGTACAGAACATCTGACAAGATCCTTAAAAGGGATACTTTAAGTATTTAGCCATTTTTGGCAGTCAAACAATATTTTGCCTATAATAAACGTAATATATTTCATGTACAATTAGTACCTTTAAAAACATTTTGCAACTTGCCGTCAACTGAAAATGACATCACATGGGCTCAGGTAACCAATCACAGCTCGTGAATGTCACATGACCAAACCTAGAAAACAGGTGAGCTGTGATTGGTTACCTGAGCCCTTGTGATGTCATTTTCAGTCGACAGCAAGTTGCAAAATGTGTTTTTAAAGTTAGTAATTGTACGTGAAAAACAATGAAAGTAATTCTTGACAAAATATTCACTTTTTATTGCTATAATTGGCTAAATAAGTGAATTGTCCCTTTTAAGAGGTGAATTAACACTCAAGTCCTAGGTACCAAGTGCATGACCTGCCACTGGACTACCTTAATTTTCCTCTTTGAGATAACCAGCAGTGATGAAACGATACCAGCAATATCGTGATATTAAAACTGGCACAATATCTTCGTCATGTTCACAATATTAAAAAGCTACACATCTGTTAAAAAAAAAAAAAAAAAGATTAAAAAAAGTCAGGTTGATTTCCATTTGTGCAGTTCTAGCATCCTCTGGTGGCTAGTTTTTTGTTTTTTTGTTTTTTAAGTGCAGTTTAATTTTTATTAGGAATGTTTTGGCCCTTCTATGTTTAAAATACACTGTCAGATGAAGGGGATTGTAAAATGCTTTGAAGAGTCAATATGTTTTAGAAAGTCAATGTGGTCTTGCGTTAGCGATTAAGTGCCTCAATATTAAGTGTTATTAGATATTGAAGGTAGTTTATATGTATTGCTGTTATGCACAAAATTGTGCTCTCTTTAGTACGAGATTTTTTTTGTTTTTACAATATTGTGACCCTTTTTTAAATATCGCCAACCTCCCCACAATATCGTGATAATTATCGTATCGTGATATTTGGATATCGTTACATCCCCTAATAACCAGTGCCCTGATATGATGGCATTGTGAAAAATCAAAACCCATTGATAAGCCTTAACAAAAACTCACTGAAATTAAGTCTTGAGATTTTTTATTTTTTTTCCTGTCAATGACTAGTTTGAAAAACACTTCAGACCAACTTGTACTTAAAACATTTATTGAATGCCTGTACATCTGAACGCCAATTCCTGAAAGAGATAAAAGTGTTACGATACCGCACACAAGACGACCATATAAAAAGTCACAACTAAGTGGCGCTTACCATCTGCTACGATTCCAGATCGTCCCAGTCAAAGGGAATGTCTTCATCCTCTTCTTGGCTAAACCAGGGCTCCTCCTGCCAGTACTGGTACCTCAGGAGCGGCCCAGCTTTGTGTCCAGCAGGGGGTGCGCTTTTCGCAGTCAGATCGCCTTCGTTGTACGAGATTTCTTGCGCAAAGGGGCTTTTGGCGTAAGGAGTGAAGTCGCCATTTTGCGGTTGGGTTCTGGTTCGACACCGTCGTTTGGTTGTTGCAGTCGTGGTAGGAGTAGCAGTTGTCGTGGTGGACATGGTGCGTTTACAAGGTTTTTTACTCGTGGCGGTTGTTGGGTTTGCGGTGGTCATCGGGGTCGGTTTTGCTGTATATGTGTCAGGTTTTTGTATCAGATCCATCAATAGATCTTTACTTTGGAGCGACTGATGACGGGGATGTAGATAGTAATGAGGCAAAGGACAAAGCGCTCCTGGTGGGTGGCAATAGGGGGCGGCGGGGTTCTGCGCGTAGAGCGGATAATGCACCGGGAGATACGGATAGGAGCGAGAAACGGGATCCGGGTTTTGGTACAGGGGATTGTAAGTACGACGCATGTGAGGATACAAGTGGGGATTGTTGAGGATATGCAAGTAGTACAGGTACTTTAAATAGTTGTGATAATGCTGGTATTGTTGGAAAGGAACGTCGCCAGAGGACGTTTTGCCCACGTGGCGCTTGGACCGGTCCACATTGGGGGGAATTTGAGGGAGGGGAAGCCGGGGTGGCGAAGTGGGAAACATGGGACAGACGAGTGTTACTGAAGCCTCGAGGAAGATCATTGGCAGCACATGATAACCGTTCTGAAACAAGATTTAAAAAAATAAATAAAAAAAAAATAAATAAAGGAGCTTAAACATCGTGAAGCCCAATTTGAAGGGTAATAAACAAGACGAATACCTCGTGTATCACATTGCAGCCACCATATGAAGCAACAAAATCGAAGCCAAAAGAATTCTGATGGAGCAAATGGCCACAAGATTCCGGTAGCTGGTTTAAAGGTAGAGAACGTCCAGAGCCTGAAAGGAAAGGGGGGGGGAAAAAAAATAAAAATAAAAAAAAGACATTTGGCCAATAAAATAAATAACAAAAAAATGCCAATAACTACAACGGACTTCATTTGTCATGAAATAATTGTCAGTATAAGCGAATGTTATTTATAATTGTTCATAAAATGACTGACGTTCAGACCACTATTGTGCTAAACTGTTTCTTACAGTGGAAGTCAACTTTATTATTATTAATAATAATAATAATAATAAAACTCACTAGTCTAAACATGACATTTAGATTAATATGAAATTTGTGTAATGGAGGTATGAAGAAAAACCCAGCCATTTTTAATCCATCTCAGGGGGCGGCCATTTTCCCCCACTTGCTGTTGACTGAAGATGACATCACAGTTGCGCAGGCAACGACCAATCAGCTCACCTGTTTTCTGAAGCTGGAATGTGATTGGTTGTTACCGGAGCAACATTGCTGTCATCTTCAGGCAACAGCAAGTGGCAAAATGGCCGCTCCGAGATGGATAAACACTGCTGGATTTTGCCGCTTAATTCATATTTCACTAATGTAATACCAGTATAACATATTTAGACTATTGGTTAGGGGTGTGAATTGCCTATCGATTGGCATCACGATTCGATTCCAATTAATCCCGATACAAATTTAGAAGTTGATTGTTGAGATTTTTTTTACTCAAATTTAGAAAATACGATTCAGTGAACTTGTAAACTAAGATTTGAAAATGTATTTATCTGAAACTTCAGTCTTCTGTGAGCCACTGTATTTAAACAGGTTGTAATTGTTTCATGTTTGAACAGCATTGAAATGAAATATTAAGGCTTAATGTTCCGTTCATATAACATTCTTCCATGTTGGAAGTGTGAATCCCAACCCTAAGTAAGACGCTAGGGTGAATATTTTTCCATCAAAAATGGATGTTTAAAATTGATTAGAGAATTCCGAGCTGTAATATCCCGATATATTGCCGAATCGATTTTTTTTTTTTAACACCCGTACAACGTATTATCCAAAAATGAAATGAAAATATTTTTTTTTTTTTTTTAAATGGGGGTTGACTTCCCTTTTAACTCATTCGCTGCCATTGACGACTATAGACGTTAAAGATAGTTTTAATTGGTTTGGCAGTGAATGAGTTAAAATCAAATTTGTCTGGTTTCAAAACATTCGGTGATGTCAAATTTACATGACTCATATTGCGTTACAGGGTCTTTTTTTTTGGGGGGGGGGATCAGTTTTAGTTACAAAACGTTCCATGCACCCTCCATTTGTCTGAACAGTATTCTGATTAATATAGTGCGTTCCTGGAAAGAGAATAAAAAGACCATCTCATGGGGCGGCCATTTTACCACTTGCTGTCAACTGAAATTACATCTCAGTGCCAAAGGGCTTAGCTTGCAAATAAATGTCACTTGATCAAACACAGAATACAGGTGAGCCGTGATTGGTTGTTACCCGAGCCCTTTAGCACTGATGTCATTTTCTGTTGACAACAAGTGACTGCACAAGTCAAAATGGCTGCCTCGAGAGTGATTTTTCTACTCAACTCAGATTCCACAAACATAATCAGAACACAATTTAGACAAGTGGGAAGCATTTACACATTGTAAAGAAGTGTTATATGTAGCTCAAAATGTCAAAAGCTACCCAGGTCGAGCTCCAAGTTGGCACCTCCACGTCCCGTGACCTTTAATTTCATCTTTGTGGGACCGCATTGCAGTGAGGGATCTGTGAGCCGCCATGCTGCTTCAACTTCCAGATGTTCGCCAGACTGCGACTCCTGCTCCCACATTCCTTCAAGAAAGGAGACTGTGCTTAGTTGAGTGCAACATAAAGCTGATCATGTTAATGATGCATTTTATTTAAATGAATTGTTTTTAACTCATTCACTCCAAAAAACGTATTTATACGTTTTTGTATGCTAGAGTTTTTGTATGAAGGCTTTGATGCAGTTTCTGACCTGAAGCGGGTGGTTAAAGCGATGGTACTTATTACAATAATAAAAAAAAAAAAAAAAAAAAAAAAAAAAAAAAAAAAGCCAGCAGGTGGCAGCAAAGTATAAGAGATCAACCAGGTCCATGTTGCAACAAGCTCTTTTTCCCCAGTATTTTCAACAGGTTTGTGAATAATGATGAAACTTAGCTAATTGTAATGCTAATTGCTACAAAACATAAAAACAGCTAAAAAAATATACGGTACTTTTTTTTTTTTTTCCCTGATGAAAGAAGAGACACTTTTTTTTTTTTTGGTAGGTTCCATGTTTTGATAGCAATAGAACATGAAAATGGCTGGGAGTGAATGAGTTAATAATGTCATTTGATGAATAGTGAAGCTAAGGTAACCAAATGAAAGCCCACCAACTGAGTTTCAGGTCGAACTGGCTCTCTGGTTTTAGCTAATTAGTTTAGCAGGTTAACTGAAGAGAAGGCGTGGGCTTACCTGAAACTTCAGACTCCGACGAGTTCAGCTCTTTCCCATTGAAAAGAATCGTACCCTCCTTTATTCCGAGCGCCTTGTTTGCTAATTGCCACGGGAGAATTTTACCAAGGGTCTTTTGCGGAAAACAGCTGAATCCCGGAACAAGGGAACACAGGAGCAAGAAAACCACTACGGCACGCCGCGAGTCAAGTAGGATTGGAGCGTCCGCCGCCATATTCGAGGACACTCACCCAGTGGTGGAAACACTCGGCTGTGAGACAATGTAACCCACGAGCATCACTTATAGAAGAAGGAAAAAAAAGTTGAGCTTCGGCTGGAGGGCGTCAGCATGGTTAACGCTCGCACCTGTGTTCATTCAGGGCAGAACAGGTGAGCTCATTAAGAGTTGACGATCCCATTGGGTTTTTACACCTGGTGCACACACATTTTTAAAACTGGAACTGTTTGCTTATACTGATTTCATTATGTAGTTTAGCCTACTCTAGATGAGCAACACAGCACACCCAGAGGTAGCAAAAGTACTCACATTCTCTGGCATAACAGAGGATTTTCTCAAAAAGTAGAAACCCCACGTCCGGTGTCGGTACCAGATGGTATCGGGGTCGCCTAATGAACACGTCCCGCTACAGGATTGGCTGAAAATTATCCAGTTGTCAAACATTGGAAAGAATATATAAAGATATAATTTCAATAACAAAATGTAGGGACTGAAATTGTAAAAATGTAAATAAAAGAATATAAACGCAAAATATACTGAATAAAATAGATTAACTACAAGATAAATACACAAAATAATTGTCTCAGATGTGACAAATATTTCCAGTTTTGATTGTTAATGTGTTCTTATCATTAAGACCGTTTTTTTTTGTTATTGTGATGGATTTGTGAACAGTTAAAAAAAAAAAAAAAAGAATCCCAAACCGATGCTTTTTTTTTTTTTTTTTTAAATAATCACTCATTCACACACAAGCTCACTTCATGTAAGCCACATGGGTCTCCCAGGCAGAGGAGCGAACCCACGCCAACCGGCACCAAAGGCAAGTGACGGTTCTCCCAAACCGATGCTAACTTCGTTAGCACTGCTGTACTGACGTCACCGGCAAGCTCGAAGGCGCTTCAAACTTTTTTTTTTCACTCTTAAAGTATCGTGCTTTTATATTTTTAGGGTTATTTACGTTTTTACAATTTTAGTCTTTGAATTGGGTTATTTTGAACGATTGTAAACGGACAATTTGCGGACAAACCTGTAGCGTGACGTCATCTGCAGGCGACCCATATACAATCTTGCAGCCCGATCACATCTGACACCGACCGATTTAAGTATCCCCCTGGCGTATTTGTTTGTTTTTTTAATTACGTGTATGTGAAGTGTTCTCAAGTTCTTTGTATAACTTGTTTATAATTATACAATATAGTTAAAAAAAATAAAAAAATCTTACACCGACCGTCGGGTTTTTGTTTGTTTGGTTTTTTTAAACGCGCATGCGCAACATCATCCTACCTGCTCTACTGCTCCTCCCGATGAAACGCCTATCAAATGTCGGAAGCGTGCGTGCGAGAGCTCATCTGCCCCCTCGCATGCACGGTTCTGTTTACAGTCTCTGCAGCCGGCCTCGCTCATAAAAGTAAAGTATGCGGTGACATCGGTGGAGCTGCACATGGCTGAAACCGAAGCTCACCGGCTATGTAAACAAAAACACTAGAAGTACGCATGCGCAGCAAGTGTGAACGTGTTGGAAACAAGCACGCACGACGTCGTTACGCATGACATACGTTACGTATTTCCCCGGATTGACAAGATGGATGATAGTGTATTTGACTTACTGAAACATTTTGACAGTAAGATTTTGTCTAATTGATATTTAGCTTCATTATTTTTCATACTTTTAAAAACTCATTTTGCTACTTGGTGTTAACTGAAGATGACTTTACACCCGCGCCCTGAAAACAGGCGAGCCCTGACTGGTCGTTATCCAATTCCTCAGCATCTTCCGTCGACAGCAACTGGAAAAATAAGTTTGTAAATGTATTTATGAAAAAAAAAAAATGAAGTTACCTGAATGACCCGGGGTCTGATTATACATATGACTCACATGATGTGCTCCAATTACACTGAATATCAGCATTACATAACCCTATGCCGCTATGCTAATGCATTAGAGTATAAGACATTTTTTAGGTTCAACAAGAATTACATCAGTTTGGAAACTACATGCTGTTCATAAAACATACATTCTTACACTTCAAAATAGGGTGCAAAAGCAATTGGGAATGCCTTAAATTCAATAAATTCATAAGCCTGGCAGCAAACATGAAATTTGCTACAAAAAAAAAAAAAAAAGATAAAAGACAGAGCTTGTTTTGAATAATTTATTTGAGCTATTTTCACTGACTGGCATACATCGCAGCAAGCAATTCCTCATAGGTGATATAGTGCATTAGCTCAGGGGGAAACGGGTACAACGGATTGTATGGCAACGGAGTCGTGTCAGTATTTGGTGCCGCAGTTGTGGCGGGTACTGCGGTGGTCGGTGGCTGCTCTACGGGGACAGAAGTCGTCGGAAAATGGGGGAATTTTAAGTGAGCTGCTGGCTTAGGATGTTTTTGGTCCGGTTTCCCAGGTCGTGGCTGATGTCCTGGGAGGGGCCAGAGTGAGGGGTTGAAGAATGGGTACTGGGCCATCGCCTGGGGAACCTGGTACGACCGAGGTAGATTTTGCATGTAGGGCCAGACGGGGTACTGGGACACAAACGGGTTCGGGGGTGCTTGCAGCTCAAAATTGTATAAGGGGTCATGAGGCACTGGGGGCTTGTGAAGCCCAGGATGGGAGACCGGACCATGGGACATAGGTGGCCACTTGTGGACGAAGGGCCACTTGGGAGGAGGCACAGAATGAGGAGGTTGGGCCCTGGGGTCACCTTGGGGCCAGGGACCCAAGGGGGGAGATTGGGCCTGACTCCGGGGGTCAAGTGGTGACCAAATGTTCAGTGGGGAGGCTGGACCTTCGGAGACTGGGGGCCACTTGGGGATAAGTGGAACATCCGGCCCCTTGGTGGCAATTGGAGCGGATTGGGGTGGGCCGGTTTCCTTCGGGGCATCAGTTGGCGTTTGTTTGGTGCACACGAGGATGACTGGAACTCCATGCCAATACATTGGAAGCACGTAACTTCCAGCCTTAAGGGAATTAAGGAGAAGAAATTACTTTTGCATCCAAGTGACTATGAAATAGTAAGACAGGGAGCTACACTAAGAAACAGAAAAACAAAACTTGATAACTAGTTTTATGCTCAAGATTTTAGCCATATTACAAAAATAAAACTGCAGATTAGAGACAGTCCCTTTGAGGTTTAAGAATTTTTTTTTTAGGTGTACTTTTCTAGTAACAATCTAAAATTTAAAACGATACAAAAACAGTTCCCAAACTCAGACACGTAGTTTATAATCCAAGTGACTATGCATGTAAAATAACTAAAAAATAATAAACTACTCATAAAATTGCAACTTTAATCTAGAAAATATGACTTAGCAATGATTTAAATCAAACCATTCAAAATTACAGTGACAAAATTATTATTTAAATACAAACAAAAATCCAACTGTTTCAAAAACATTTTTTTACTCATATCAAATTCAAAGACTTAAAAAAAACAAAAAAAACCTACCACTCAAAAATGACAAAAAAAAAACTCAAAAATGACTAATAATAATAATAATGACTATGATGATGATCATCATCATCATCACTACTATTCTCAAAAAATTTTTTTTTCCCCACTCAGAAAAAAGTTACGGTAAAATTACAATTTAAAAAAAAAAAACACCTACCACTCAAAAATGACTAATAATAATAATAATAATAATAGTAATAATAAATGTAAATATAAACAACCCTACTATTCTAAAAAAAAATGTTCTGGTAAAATTACAATTAAAAAAAAACAGCAACAAAAAAAACCCTACCACTCAAAATTGACAAAAAACCCTAAAAAAATAAAAATAATAATAAATTAACAATCCTACTATTCTCAAAAAAACGTTCTGTAAAATTACAATTATATAAAAAAAAATAAATGTAAAAATATCTATAACATTTATGGAGAAAACTTGTTTAAAATACAAACTATTATCAAAATTAATTAAAACTAATTTGTTTTAAATTTCATTAACCTAACCTCCAAAATACAACTTCGGGGGGGTGTACAACTCCCTCATATATGCAACTCTCTCAAATATAAAATGACTTTAAAGCTCATTCGCTTTCTAGGCTTGAAAAGCCGCAATTCATTTTTATGACATTATGATTACCTGTTGACGCATGTAACAACCAGCATAGGGAACATACATGAAGAATCCAAAGGGAGTTCGATGCGTAGTGTAGCCACAATTTAAGGGCACGAGGGGCAGAGGCAATGGAGGTCCATTGGGCGCTGCAAACAAAAAAAGGAGAGAAAAACAAAAAAAAAAACTCAAATGATATGACAGGCGTTTCCTTTCTTTCTCCAAAGCTTGACACCGACCTTGCTGCACCATCATGTGGCCTAGCCCTGGTCTCTTCACACTGAGCTTCATGTGGTTATCTCCACACTGCAGATTGGTCAAGCGTCTCCACGAGGACTCCTGCGTTGAGGGTTGTTGAAGTGGCACAGGGTTCATCACCCAGCCTCCTAAACACAATTTGACATTGCAAAACCACATTTGAGTCAGACTGGAAAAATGTGCCCATTAAAAATAAAAAAAAATAAAAAATGTAATCATGGTCCTACCAGCAGAATCAGCCTGATAAGAGCCTTCATCCTCCACTGAAGCGTTCGCCTTCTTGGATTCTTCTTCCACTACTGGCGGATCCCATTGAGGAACTTTACCAAACACAATCTTACCCCGCCGGAATCCCTCGGGAACGTACTTTCGTCTGTCCGCCTTCTTCAGACGATAGCAGTCGACCGCGTGCGCCAAAAAACACACCAAAATAAGCACTGCTGCAACCTGGCTAAATGTAGCAAGCGCACGTCCGTCTTTGTGCATCTCGTCGCAATGTGCGTGAAACTCGTGCAAAGGACAAGCTGCGCCATCATTGCGCTACTTTTTGAGTTGAGCGCCACTTCCTGGAAGCGTGACGAACGGCGGCTGCAACAACCAATCAGAAGCCAAAAGGCGGGGTTAATTGATTACGTTAAGATTGGCTGCACCTGGCAGGACACCGAGTTGATGGAGGCGGGGTTTGTAACCATAAATATGAAATTATAACATGAATGATTATATGTAACATTAATATCGTTAGAAAAATGCATCAATACAGTTACTCGATGTAGGTACAGCAACATTAGTATTTGAACTTCGTAACATTGAACGTCCATCAGCGAGCCAAGGGAGGTCTTGTCAAATTATTAAATTGACAATATTTTCGTTATAGTTGCTACAGTTTTAAGTATTGGCTCTTCCATAGTTCCACTAGACGTCCCAATCAAAATTACGCGTCCGACTTGTGTTTTTTTTTTTACCATTCTGACGTCATACTCGCGTTGTAATTGCTTTCATTTCGACGCACAGCTCTACACCACAGTTACTTCTCGCAAAATTGTTATTCATCACTGTCTCAACTTTATTCGACCAGCCGAAAGTAACCGCCTACGTGTTATAATATTCCTTTGTAGTACACGCAAGGTGGGGTGAAAAAAACATGTCCCAAACTGGCGTGATTCAGATGGAAATTAAGCCACAATTAGTCTGTCCATTGCCGCCATCTGCTGGAGAGTTGGTGTGTAACACCATGAATCTGCAGTGAAGCTGTTGCTCCTCAAAGAGAATTGTGACGTTTTCAAGGTTAATAAACGAAAGCAGTGCTATACGGCGTTTCAATCTTCTGCCATTCTTGCTCTCTCCATGACAACAGAGCAAAGTCTGCTGCTTAAACGTTCCAGAACGGCCACCACATGGTAAGCTTGGTTAGTTCATTTTTTTTTCATCATCATTTGATGCTGAATGGGTAATTGAGGTTCTGGATTTGAATCTGGACTGTGGCCTTCATGTTTGGAGTTTGCATTTTCGGGCAACTTCCTTTCCACATCCGCAAACCTGCGTGCCATGCTAAGTTCATTGAAGACGCTAAATTGTTCTTTGGTGTGAATGTGACTGAATGGTTTGTTTATATGTGGCCAAATTCGGTGTGTACCCCAAAGTCAGCTGGGATCGGTTCCAGCTCACCCACGACCCTAGCAAGGACCAAAAAAAAAAAAAAAACCCAGATGGATGGATGATTGAATAGGATATTGCTGCTTGAAATCAGGTTAGCTTGAAAGCTAATGAAGTCAAATGATTAACTCAGATTAGCTTCTAATTAACATCCAGCTCCATTGGACTACATAGTATATCAGACTGCGGTTACTATAGTTACACATAACTAGCCACATGTAGGTCATCTCTATGGTAACTGACAACAATGGAGGCTATGAAGTATTATTGCTTACATGCCTGGAATGAGGGTGAGTTTACTCGGACTTTGTATGTCTGCACAATATTTTGTCTTTGTTTTATGCACGTTTTGTTTCACTTTATAATCAAAAAATGTGACTTGCTTACCATGGCTGTTGAATTGCTATTTTGAGTGCGGCTATGAAGTGCATGGATTTGAACTTCTCTGTCATACTACCACCACCACCACTTGCGCTCCTGAGAGATTCAAACCCAGAATGTCTTATCTGTCGTGCTGTTCACAAATCATCTTGTGCAAAAATATACGTCCAGGATAGAAGCTTTGCACGAGACGCGAGAGCAGTGTGGAGAAGGAAAAACAGAAAAGGATGAGGTCCAGCGTTTCCAGTAAGTCTTCTCCAACAAGTGACGATCAAAACACATCAACAATGGATGTAAAAAGTCTACACACCCCTTGTTCAATTGCCATTTTTTTTGGTGTGTTTTTTTTAAAAAAAAAAAGATGTTTTTCCACTGCACACTGAAATGAATCTGCTTTGCCCCTTTAGAAAATGCAGTTGCAAAATTAGAGCATGATATCTGCGAGCTCCTCCGTGACCTGAACAACTATGTAAGTACGAAAGCTCTGATCAAATTTGGTTTCGCTGACGTGATCGATCAGGGTGACGTGGCGCTCTCATCAGGCTTTCTGTGACCCGCCCACAAACTGCATTCGAGCTGGAGTCCTCAGCTACCACCGCGAGTCTGACAACCCCCGACTTGCCATCACAGCCGCACATTTAGAGGTAGGAGTCCAAATAACTGGTGAGCTATTTTTAGAATAGACCTGTGACATGTTTGTTGTCCTTGAGGCTAACTAGTACCTGCTGGTCCGAACTCCTCATTTACTCAACTCTGCATGTTGCTAAAAAAAAAATAAAAAATAAAAAGTCGCTCACAGAAATATTTAAGCTTAACTTTTAAGATTTATGTCATTTTTTTCCATCACAAATTCAATTTACTTTTTTTTTTCATTTTAACGCAAACCTACCAAATAAGCCTTATATGATACATATTCATGAGTCTCATAAGGCCTATTTATTTGAAATGCATAATCATCAGGTTTATGTATTTAGTATTAACTCATTCACTGCCATTGACGGAAAAAGACGTCAAATGATGCATTTTTTTTTTTTGCTGGTCTGGCAATGAATGTATTAATAAAGTATAGTTACTTTTTTTTTTTTTTTTTATGTTTTGGGGATGTCTGTATTCAGTTTCATCCCCAAAACCTAAAAATGTAAAAAAAAAATTAAACCAAAAAATGTGCTTAAGTGTTTTTCCACATAACAGTGCTATTTATCGTTTTATTTATTATCTTTATTTATTTGATTATTATGCAATTCAAACAAAATACTTTATTTTAAATGAATACTCTCATTGTTATTAATTTAGAGTAATTTGTGCTGTCAAAGTTAAAGGATTAACACATTGATTAATCACAAAACAATTAATCGCATTAATCATGTATTACCGCAGATTAATCACACTATTAATTTTGAGCGCAGATGATCCTTTAGCTGACAGCGGACGGTTATGTTTAAAGGTAGCACAGGTTGTGTTTGAGCAATAAACATGCATGAATTTCATAGCTTCATTATTTTTTGATGTACAATTAGTACCTCTTTAAAAAGTAATTTTTCTACTTGCTGTCGACTGATGATGACATCACCTGTGCTGAGGAAGTAGTTTACTAAACAAACCCAGAAAACAGGTGAGCCATGACTGGCCGTTACCTACTTCCTCAGCACAGATGATGTCATCATCAGTCGACAGCAAGTAGAAAAATTACTTTTTAAAGAGGTACTAATTGTACATCAAAAAATAATGAAGCTATGAAATTCATTCTGGACAAAACATTAACTTTTCACTGCTGATAATTGTTCAATGAGTCAAGTATCCGCTTTATGTTTATCCTTAAATATTTCTGTGAGTGTTGTATGCATGTCATGTCTCCTTTTTAACATTCTTTCTCCCGGTATGCGTTGCAAGCCTCCGTTTGAGTGGCCGGGAAAGTGCGAGTACTGCCACAGGAATGCCAGGCCCGTGCTGGAAGTGAGATGGGAGGACGAGCTGGCGGTGAGACGGAGCGGATGTGGGCTGCGCTTGTTTTGAACTGGACGCTCGGTCGGCCGCTCCTCGTGACCGCCCGTCCGTGCGTCCCCCCCATTCTTTCAGGCGGTGCCGGGCTATTGCTGTGCCCAGCGCAGGAAGCTCTGCATGGCCCTGGTGAGGAAGCGGCCCTCGGTGGCCGAATTGGACGACAGGCGGGAAGAGAAGCCCTCCACCGACCTGGCGGAGGCGCTGCTCAGCG
This sequence comes from Festucalex cinctus, assembly GCF_051991245.1. Taxonomy (NCBI): domain Eukaryota; kingdom Metazoa; phylum Chordata; class Actinopteri; order Syngnathiformes; family Syngnathidae; genus Festucalex; species Festucalex cinctus. The sequence continues at coordinate 8,836,887 of NC_135411.1, read as the reverse complement.
GCAGAGATAAAAAGAACGCCCAGAATTTTAGTGACCTTTCACGCGGACTGATGTAGGACTTTAGACGAGTGTTGATTCTTATCAGCCATTTTTAAATGTAGTCTCAGTTTTCGTCCAATTTCAGTAACACTTGTTTTTATCGTAGTTAGTCAACTTCATCCCATTTGTATTTTTTCACCTTTTATTTTCATTATTTTAGTCCAAGAAAACATCATCAACAAACTGTCAACATTTTAGTCTAGTTTTAGTCCACTTTTCACCCTTTTACATGTTTGTTGTCAGCAGATAATATTGAACATTTCCAACTAATCCAAAAATACTTCACATAAAATTTTCTGTCATCTTTTTGGATTCAAAACACAATTACAGCTACAAGCTAATAAATTAGCTAGCATTAGTTAGCGGCCAGATTAACATTGTTTGAATGTTAGCCTATAGCTGTTGGATTCAAGCGATACTTTACTTATTTAGCCATTTTTTGGCAGTCAAACAATATTTTGCCTATAATAAATTTGATATTTTAATTATTTTTCACGTACAATTAGTACCTTTTTAAAAACACATTTTGCAACTTGCTGTCGACTGAAAATGACATCACAAGGGCTCGGGTAACCAATCACAGCTCAGCTTGTGAATGTCACATTACCAAACCTAGACAACAGGTGAGCTGTCATTTTCAGTCGACAGCAAGTTGCAAAATGTGTTTTTAAAGGTACCAATTGTATGTGAAAAATAATGAAAGTATCAAATTAATGATAGACGAAATATTAACTTTTTATTGCTATAATGGGCTAAATAAGTATACCTTTAATATTAAATTACACTCGTGAGAGATTAGCAGACAGGATTTTACAAAATCATCATTTTCATCTCTTTGTTCGTGAACTAAAATGTCCGTAATTTGTCGAGTCTTTATTAAGTGAGCTAAATTTTCATCTCGTCTTCATTAGTCAACGAAAATGCAGACTGATTTAGTCCCACTTATTGTTGATTAATGGAGTTTTCATCTGGTTAAAAATGTGTGATGACAAAAATATTTTTGATATGGTTTTCGTTAAAATTAACACTACTTTAGATTGAAATAAAAAGTTAATAATGTGAGTCTTACGGAAGTAATGTGTTGTGTTCAGGGAACTGGCGGGGTTAAAAAAAGACGACTCGCAACAGGCAGAACCCAGTAAGTTGGCCAGCCGTCGTCCATTTTGTTCAGGGAGGCGTCGTTGACCCAGGATTTGTCTGTCGTCTCGTCGCCTCACAGCCCCAGAAGCCAAAATCCTCAGCTTCCGTCTGGCCGCTTCGGCAGAAGAGGGCGGCTGGACGCTCAAGAATGTGGCCGAGAACGTTGTGCAACTCAAAAAGGAAGAGGCCAGAGAGTCCGTTTGCGACCACAAGCCGCCTCTCTTTGGCATATGTCATCAGAAGGGGAGGAAAACGACAACATGTACAAGACTCACTCTCTTGCTCACTCTTATACTTTCTCGTTTGTGTTGACAGGATGGAGAATTTCAACAGAAATTTTACATGGACGGCAGGCCCTTTCTGAAACTCTTCCCCGATGGCTCTGCTCAGCTCTAGTATGAAGCAAAAATAATCTTTTCCACTGAGTATATTCAATCAAACCGGCGCCGATCGTCCCTCTCGTTACCGACAGTTACCCGGGAGACCTCCTGGCTGTCGTCTTTGTCGTCACCAAAGAGAAGCAACGGGTTTGCATCGTGTACGACAACAACATACCGCCGCCGCGCGCCATCCGGGCCATCTTCCAGTGTAACGGCAGGGCGACGTGTTACCACAGCAACGGAAACATATGGTAAAAAGATGGTTTAAAAAAAAAAAAAGAAGAAATTGGCATTCATCCGATTTTTGCTCGAACTGGGGCTGCTCGATTATGGAAAAAAAATAATAATTACGACATTTTGCCAATAATTGAAATCACCATTATTCATTTTTTTAGTACAAAACAATAACATGTTTAAGAATTTAAAAATATTAAGTCCAATTAAAAAAATAAAATACACAAGTTTACTTTTGGGCCAAACAGAATTTATATATTACAATAATTTATTCATTTAGGCAAAAATTAGAAGTTGGATTGCAAATTGTTCATTGTGCAATCGTTTATTTTATGGTCCAAAACGGAAAAATGAAAAAAAAAAAAAAAAAAAAAAAGACCAATTAAAAAAATAGACTAATTATACAAGTTCCTTCTGGACCAATCACAATTTATAATAATATATATTTATGTTGGTAAAAACTTGAAGCTGGAGTGCAGTGTGTGCACTCTGCAGTAGAATGATCATTTATTTTTAGGTCCAAAACTAAAATAAAATATAAAAATATTTAAACGTAAAAAACTGATTAAAAAATATTAAGACAATTCTGTGAAACACTAAAATTATACAAGTTCCTATGTGATGACACAAAATTTATTAATTAAAAAAAAAATAAAGGTGCAAATGTATAAATTTAAACAACTCAAAAATGAGTATTAATCTGTTTTTTGGGGGGGGGATTTGTTTGTTTTTATGTTTTGTTACAATTATGCTGATTTTGTAATTGTGGAGTGTAATATTTCAAATTGTAATTGAATTAATCGATTAATTGCACAGCCCTAGCTGGAACCCCGAGTCCGATCAAAATCCGGACGAGCTATTTAATCCGGACTGTCCGACTGCTTTTAGGTTGAGTCTAAACAGTTCCGGTGGCCAGTGTTTGGACGAGACGGGCGCCAGGGTGCGTCGCTGGAGCTGGAAAACGCTTCCGCCCCCTCACCTGCCTCCTCTCTTCTTGTCCCTCAATAAGCACATCGGGGTGCGTGTCCTGGGGAAGGACCACATTTTCGTCTCCTTCCTGGCCAACGGTCAACAGGCACGCTGTAGCGTGGGTAGCTGCAGCGCTCAGGTAACCGCAAAAGTATTCTGTAAATTCAGGAGATTTGGAAGGCCGCTGCAGATGTGAATGCTCGCTACACCGACAAGAGTGCCTTGCGAAAGTATTCACCCCCTGAAATTTTGGACCTTTTGCCACGTTTCACAGCTCATCACGGCTGCATCTCGAAACAGTGCGCTCCTTGTTTGGGCTAAAAGTTTAGAAGATGCTCAATTTTAAAATGATTGATCAAACAAGATGTTTAAAGCTTGTCAAATCCTAATCCTTGCTCTAAACTTCTCCACAACTTTATCCCGTTACTGCCTGGTGCATTCCTTGGTGGCCATGATGCCGTTTGCTCCCCAATATATATATTTTTTAATATATTTTTTAACAGACCATCGCAGCAGAGGCATTAATACTGAGACTAAATTAAACTCAGGTGGACTCTATTTATCATCTGTTATTTAGGTCAACATTGGATCATTCAGAAATTAAAGAACTTCTAGAGTCAGTTGACTGCACAGAGAGGAAAAAGGGGTGAATAACTGCCCACCCTACTTTTCAGTTATTTTCTTTAAATAAAAAAATTAAAAAACAACTTTGAAATATTGTATAAATTTTGTTCCAATTTACAATTGTGTCCCACTTGGTGTTGATTCTTGAGCCCTCCACGCAAGCCGTCGATACATTCTTGTATGCAACTCCACCGTTGAAAGGTAGTTTAACAGTTTCCAACCCAAAACACCCTTAGGACCGCCCCCTTATTTGAACAACATTTCAAGCTGAAAGCGTCTGCAGCATGAAATATGAGCAGAGCTTTTTTATTTATTGATACTTAAGTGTTTGTATATTTATTTGTGTGATTATTTCCACATTTGTATATTTCTGAGTCTCGTTTTTATTTTTATATTTTACTTATTTATATATTTTTTGTTTTTATTTCCATTTATATATATATATTTTTTAAATTCTTTTTTAAATTTATTTTTATATCCATTTTTATTTTCACTTTTATTTTTAGGCATTTTTGATCCTCCATAGAAATGTGGCAAAAGGTCAAAAAGTTCAAGAGTGTTTATTACGTTCACAAGACATGTACAAGTTAAGTGAACCGAATGAATCTAACATTTTTGGAATATGGGAGTAAACCAAAGTACTGTATACAAAAACATGCAAAGTCCAAAAACAAACTAGTATTTCTAGTTATGAATCGGATCAGGTTAATTCAGGGTACAAACTCCTGCCATGCTCAACGTGTGATGATTTGTGTCGACTGGCAAAATTGATGTTTGGGACGATTTGTTTTATTGCTACGAGAGGAAGCTAGCTAATTGTTTTTGCGGCTTATCTGGAGTATGTTAAAGTGCTCAAAAATTCACTAATATAACTTCGCAGGAAGTGCTATAAAAGCAACAAAAGCCCTGAATATCAAATAAACATTTGTTGAAACCTTTCCATAAATTTCGTATGGCCCTCAAGGGACTATAAAAATTGATAGGGGGGGAAAACAAAAAAAGCTTCTACACCCATTCTAAGTGCTCAAAACCTTTTGCAAAATGGATTCTCTGGTGCATACTTTCAAACAAATGTCTCCGAGGTGCGTTTAATGGACATGTAAAAATAGCAATGCGCCTTTTTGTTCCCCCCCCCGCAGTGTAAATGCACAAGAGAGATGCCTACTAGCGGACCCACGCTGCTGAAGGACGAGCTGTTCGTGCTGGCCGCCCGGGTGAAGATCCACCTGTGCATCCAGCACCTCAACTGGAGTCTTCTGACGCCCCTGCGCCAGAAGAGCACGCCGGCCCACAGCATCCGCGTCTTCGGCAAAAAGCTGCTGGAGGTCAGCACCAACGTGCTGATGAGCCAGCACGAGCGCGCCTTCATCAGGGGCTGCCTCCAGGACTGCCTCTGAACACGGACCAAGACCAACGCGGCTTCGTAGATCACGAGATGTTTTTTTTATTTCTTTGTTATCAACTCATTCCAAGTTATGCAAATATAAAATTTACTCACAAATCATCGCAAAAAAAAAAAATCTCCCAATGTTAGTTTGACGACAGCGTGACGAGTTGCTTTTCTACAAGGGCGGAAGCTACTTTGACGACAAGAAACTTTTAAGTCATTCAACAGGGTGCCCACGGAGTCACTGTGCACTTATATGAATATTGAAAATTCGTAGTTTGATGAAGGCAAATGGCAATAGAATGCAGCAAGTTCATATATATATTCTATATTTAAAAATGTAGCTATAAAGATGAGGTGGATCCACAGAGAAAACGGAAGCGTTTGTGTCCCCTAATTCTAGCAATGTAAGCAAAACGGGGAATTGGCACCCAAAGTGCGGGTATGCCTGACACAACAATCAACCCCTTCAAGCAGCAGACGACTCACTCTGGAACCTCCAGCAAGAACGGCTAATGCCTCATAATGTACTCGAGTTAATAAAAAGTCATTATAGTTCGAAAATAGATCGCTAGCGTGACTATTTTAATGCTTATCACACTGTAAAAATGGGGAGTGATATTTACTTGAAAATTCCTAGTAAGGGTTGATGCACTCAGAAATTCCAAGTAAATTTAACTAGAAATTCTGATGTGAAAAAACTACATTTTTTCCAAGTCAATATCAATCCCCATTTGTTCAGTGAAAGTACTCTTATTACTCTATATTAAAAAATACAAGTGCACAGTGACTTCCCGTACATTTAGCTCAGTCATACGGTTCATTAAAGCCTACTTCATGTAAATCTCAGAATTTGACTTCTGCTTTGTTAAGATGCGAGTGAATAATACAAGAAAATGACCGACTGGCTGGCAAGGCTGGCCGTGTCGCCATCGGTGTCGGGGGCGGGTCATCTGTAAGGGGTGTGCCGACGACGATGTGAGGGGGGTGCATCCAGTCTGCGCTTGCAGTGGTCCTGCCTTCAGCGCAGACCTTCATAAAACATCACGTCGCAGCCCCGCGAGAGGCCCACCTCGAACCTGGAGTGGGAAAGGCGGCGGGTTAAGACAGGCCAGAACCGCAAACGGGTGGAAAATGGCGGCGTCCTTACACGGAGGAGCTTTTTTGGCTGCAGCCGCACAGTGAGGAGCGCCGTTACGAGTGGTGGAGCGGCTTTGTGTTCATGTGAACGTTCATCTTCATTTCGTTGTCCAGGATCTGCACCAGCTGCTGCATGGAGGGCAGGTGGCCCGACTCCAGTTTGGACCATACTGGCACATCTACACACACACACACACACACACACAAGCCACATATGTACTGGATCTAGAGCTGCAGTTATCAATTCTAATGATTATCCCATCGATAAACACAATCTGATAAAATATTAACAAAATGAGTGTGACTTGAACAGTGGAGCCTGGTGAGTGACATGGGAGCCAGATTAGTAGCTAGCTGTTAACTGGCTAGCCGTTAGCCAATCTGCGTGTTGAATGCATGGCTGTAGCAGTTCGTATAAAAAAGGAGCTTATTATTACGATTTATTTCAGGGATGGGTGAGTACAGATACCAGGTATCGGTATCCATACCAGCCTTATTTTAAGGTATCGTGCTTTTATCGGCTGCCCTCCACTAACTGTTTTACAATCAGGAACTAGAAATGAGAGGAATAGAAAATTGCCATTAACTCATTCAAACCCAAAAATTTATGAATATGTTTTTTTCAATGTTTTTTTTTTTATGCTAGAGCATACAGAAGGCTTTGATACAGCTTCAGACATGAAGTGGTTGCTTAAAGCAATGGTAGTTATTACAAAAATGGCCAGCAGGTGGCAGAAACGTGTAAGAGATCAGCCATGGCCATGTTGCAACAAGCCCTTTTTGCCATTGTTTTCACCATGAATATGAATATTAATGAAACTTAGCTATATTATGATGCTAATTGCTTCAAAATGGAAACAGATACAAATGTGCTTTTTTTCCCCTGGTGAAAGGAGAGACTAATCTTTCTTTTGGTATGTTTTCATAGCAATAGAACAGAATATTCTGTGGACATTGCAAAATCAGTCAAAATCCAGTAAAACAGCTGGGAGTGAAGGGGCTTGCTTCAGTGAAAATGGCTGCGAGTCAATGAGTTAATTTGAAGCGATTTTAAGGAAAAATACTATATTGGGATTCATAGGTCTTTCTTTAAAATTGTCATTTTTTGGCAGGGAATTTTATGTACTAGTATCGACAACTACTCGTGAGTTGAGTAAACAGTCTGAAATAAAGTGATATTGATATTTTCTGTCTTGTTTTTACTCTTTCATTTCAACATGGAATGGTGTGTTGAGTCTAACAGTGCATGTGGGAAAAACATTTTTAAGATGACATTTTGCTTTGCCTTTTTTTGCAATGAAATTACTCAACTTATTTGATTAAATCGCATGGAAGATTTTTGAGCGTCATGCCGCCTTGAACAAACATGGACGCCCCTTCTATGAGACAACACTACCGCATTTGCACAAACCTGACATGCCACCAAGAGTCTAAAAGGCACTCACCATTGAACGTTATTTCAAAAGCGCCCGTGGACATCAACTGGTTTTCAATCATGTTGCTGAGAAAGAACACCATCATGCACGCGTATATCTGAAAGAAATATCAAAATACAACTGGATTGTAGATGAGACAATTCGTCAACAATACTTTTGAAGCATGTTGTACGCCCCATGAATGGGACATGAAGCCAACACACTTGAGCATGTACACCAACTCAATAAAGCAACCACAAAAACAGCAGACTTCAACCACAACAATAACATACCTTATTTCCCTGGCCCCACTCCCAGACGCCCGGCGCTTGGACGCCGAACAGAGCAAACGGATCCTTGCCAACAATGACCATCCCGATCACCAGCAATTTGAAGACAGATAGGAAGGAAGCAATGTGCCTGGGGGGAGGACAAGCTCAAATCAGTGTTCAACTCTCTCCATGATATCTTGTTGCACGTGAGGCATATCTCTTCTGATAATAAGACTGGGAAAATATACACGGTACAAACTCCAATAGATTATTCAGCACTTAATTCAGAATTTGATCAAATATATGTCATCACAAAGTTCAGGGCTCACCGTCATGCATATAGAGTAGTAAAAACCTGCCTGTAAAATTCATCAAAACGATTTTGAAAGCCACATTTAGGCCAAAGAACAAATTATTTCTGAGTGGGGTGGTCAAAATTTGCAAAATGGTAAAGATCTGGTCCTGGAATTGATTGTGTTTGACTTTCTTGAGCTGATTCTTTTAGGTCACTAGTAGGGGTGTTAAAAAAAAATCGATTCGGCGATATATCGCGATACTACATCGCGCGATTCTCGAATCGATTCAATAAAAAAAAAAAATCGATTTTTTTTTTTTTTTTTTTTTTTTTAAAGCTCAGAATTGTTCATTCGGTATTTGGATTCAACGGATTCAACGTCTTATCATTATTGCCTTTTTTTTTTTTTTTTTTTTGTGTGAATCGATTTTTAAACTTCCATTTTTAATGGAAAAATATTCAACAAAACGTCTGACTTCGGGTTAGGATTCACACCTTGAGCATGGAAGAATGTTATATGAACGGAACATTAAGCCTTAATATTTTATTTTAATGCTGTTCAAACATGAAACAGATTACAACCTCTATAAGATAAATAAATAATACATTTTCATATAAATCTTACACTCTACAAGCTTACTGATTAGTATTTTCTAAATTTGAATGAAAAAAAATCGCAACAATCGACTTATAAATTCGTATCGGGATTAATCGGTATCGAATCGAATCGTGACCTGTGAATCGTGATACGAATCGAATCGTCAGGTACTAGGCAATTCACACCCCTAGTCACTAGTGTGTTTATTAAGTCAACTGTTGGGGACCCTTGGGTGTCATTAACACCATATAGACCGCAAACCCCTGGGACCAGGCTACAGAAACAGTACAGCTCGTCACTTGCATACTTTGTGCTCAAACTGGTTCATTTCAGCAAGCAATTGAGTGTCAAAAGTGCACTTCAACTCATCTTCCTTGTGATATTTTGACTAAAAGCATGTCAGGTGTGTGACACCGACCAATTTGAAACGTTGTCTTCTTTAACTCACGTTTTCACACTGAAGCAGCTTTCATTTGAATTTCCTCAACAGACAATAATCCGGCTCGTCCTTCCAGACCGTTTTAACAAAGCAGTTTACAGGCGCTCGTGACTTCAGATAATCTCTTCAGATAATCTCTTACCGATAGGCGGGGATGGGAAGGTAGTTCTCCCCCTCGATGCGGATGTCCGGGTACCGCTGGTACAAGGCCTGCGTGTACTCCTCAAACACCCGCTTGTACCCTCAGGAGAAGCTGCAAGGACACAAATGTTGTTTTAACAAACTGTAAACAGTGCAGACAGCCATTTTTAAGGCTCCAGTGTAAACTTTAACCTACAACTCTCAGACATAACTTCTCTGGAGATCATTTGCTGAGACATTTAACATGTCCTTATGTAGCTTCGAACTAGCTACCATGCAAATAGGGGATTTGGAACACTTGTTTACCTCAAGTAATTTGCCTGTTTTTCCCAATCTGTGTTGATCAACCATCATTGTGCTAGGGCACAAGTATTTTTTCAAATAGTTGCTACAATATTTGCATTTATTGTATTGTGGTAATTTAGGGGTGTGAACTGCCTAGTACCTGACGATTCGATCCGTATCACGATTCATAGGTCACGATTCGATTCAATACCGATTAATCCCGATACAAATTTATAAGTCGATTGCTGCGATTTTTTTAATTCAAATTTAGAAAATACTAATCAATAAACTTGTACAGTGTAAGATTTTTATGAAAATGTATTTATCTGAAACTTCAGTCTTATACAGGTTGTAATCTGTTTCATGTTTGAACAGCATTGAAATAAGATATTAAGGCTTAATGTTCCATTAATATAACATTTCATGCTTAAGGTGTAAACCTTAAGCCGTTTCGGTGAATATTTTTCTATCAAAAATGGATGTTTAAGAATCAATTTGGGCCGCCTATTGAATCGATTCAAGAATTGTGCAATGTAATATCGCGATATATTGCCGAATCGATTTTTTTAACAACCCTATGTGGTATTATGTTTACTGGATTATATTCGTTCTGTTGCTGTATTATTTTTTTAAACTATAATTCCATATATTTTAAAGAAAATATAAGGTCCACTCCGATGTTTTTCATCAGTGGTGGAGGTCGTATTTACTGCTTTTCATTTGTTTGTTCTATTTATGCTATAATTTGATTTCACTACTGCGCTAGCGTAGATTAGTGACGTACCATCCGTAGATATTCGTTTTACGTCGCTACACTGTCGTAAATTGAAGTGCCCCCGGGAAACACTTTACACGGGCCTCAACAAGAACTGACGAGAAGTACATAAAATACTAGCCCTAAATTATAATGTTCGAATGAGGACATGATTATTTACGACTGTCACTCGAACGTTAACGTCTTAAAAAGACGTTAAGCTTACGAACGGTTAGCTTCCGTCGTTGTGCTAGCTCGCGATGACTCGCCACATTTCGTCTCGCTTACCAAATCTGGAACTTGAGCAATGGCCCCGCGGCGAACTGCATTTTCATCTTCTTCACGCCGTTGATGTCCCCGGTTGCGGCGAGGCACAGCGACAACACCCCGAGGGCGAGGAAGGAGAAGCGAAGCCACTTCATCGCCATTTCTTTTCCGGGTGGTTCCCCCTCCCTAGACCGAAACCAAGTGAGTGACAGACAGCTGAATCTGATGAGTGCGTTGGTGTGTTATTGGCCTCTTGTCTTCTTCTCCAGCTGTTCACTAACGTCAATCTTGTTGCTTCTCACCTGTAGCGCCACCTATAGTTTTGGCTCTGATGCGAAGGCGTGTTGGAGCGGTTGGGGTAAAAAAAGAAAAAAAGAAAAAAAGCTGTGAGTGAAGCTGAGGCGAAAGAAATCTTCGTATTTATTTACTAAAGACTGCGTTATGCTTATGTTAGTAGGGACGGCTACGGGTAAACGGAATATTACTCTTTTTTTTATTTTATTTTTTTTTAATCCAAGAGACTTTGAACGCACTTTACTTGTGCCCGTATGCGAAACTGATGTCTGATTGGTAGAGAACAAGGGATGAGTCGAATGATGCATTTAAGGCCGCTTGAGAAACGCGGGATGAGTAGTGAATAGACGTATTTGGATTTAGGTAGTGCCAAATCATTCAATTGTGTCCCTTGTGGGATTATAAATAAAAATGTTAAAACATCCACTTCAAGAGCTAACTGGGGAGTTCCACAACATTACAAGTCATACACAGAGTGGGTATGACAGTACATAACGTATCCAGCCCTGCTAAAAGTGCATTTAGCTATTTATTACAGTAAAATATAAGTGATTTATAATGCTGTGTATTTAACAAAACCTCATTAACTTCGTTTAACCTGCCAAATGTTAAATCTTCAGCTAATAACTGCATCCTATAAGGTAATAACTTCCTGAAAATGCACATTCACCAACAACACAATAAAAACTGATTTGGGGATGACATTTGTAAATTATGCAATATACCTTGAGTTATGGGAATTTATTACATTTTCAGGTGGGTCTTTTTCACAAAACTGATAATGGTCAACTTGACAGATTTGTAATATTTCATTTTTCAGTCCCTAGTTCTACCTTTTGAGAATCTAAAACATTCACAGCAAAAAGGAAAATATATATAAATATATATATATATGGAACGTTAATATTTTGATGTTAAATGTTTGAGTTAAATTCAACTGTCTAATTTAAATGGAAGTCAGTGTTAGAGGCGAGAGCTATTTGACAGTTGATTTAGTGTTATACCAACTCTGCAGGCATTGATCAAGTTTTGCCCATTTAATTAGAATGTTTCAGTCGCAAAGACTTCTGGGAATTTAATGAGGCATTGCATTATTGGTGTAAAAAAAAAAAAAAGAAAAAAGAAAAAAAAAAAAACCCAGATTTTTATTGGTGAAATTATTCAGTTTTATTACATTTTTGATGAAAATTTTATTACATTTTCATATAAATTGCATGCTACACTCCAACCCACATTGGCTCCGGAATTCTTTTCAGATTAGGTCCAAACTAATTTGTTATGTCTCTACCTCATGGAAGAGAGCTTTACTGTTACTAATGAATATTGGCTACTTGTCGTTCCTGGGATGATGCCATCATGCAAATCACCTTATCACGTTTCTGGTGACATCATCATGCAACAGGCACAACATACAGCAGTAGACAAGTAAAACAACTTTATTGAACCAATGCTGACATTATATGAAACAAACACAGTACTCACATCTTATCCAAGTAAACATAAAAACAGCTCACATTATTGACAAACATCAACAGTGACTCAATGCTTGAGGCGAGCTCTCGCCTCCTCCAACGCGGTACGCACTTCCAGTAATATTTCTGTTGACGGAATTGAAGCAACAAAGACATTGTTAATTTAATAATTCCCACATTCTAGAGTTGAGAATACATGAATTAGAATTTGATGCGATTTGCACAAACCTGGTAACTTGAAGGACTGGGAGTAATTTAGGAGGTTGGCGAGATCTGCCTCAAGGTCGTATCTGGGTTCCTCCATTGTCTTCAACAGTTCTTGAATTTTCAGTTGTTGGTTCTTAAACAAAGCAAGCATGAGAAGCATTAAAAGATTTTCATTTTGAAAGTCGAAATATGCCACAATGTGGGAAAAAAAAAAAAAAGGCAACCTGAAGCTCCGCATAGACCTTCTCCTCCAGCTCCGCCACATGGCTTATGGCGTCATAAATCACTGAGGTCTCCACAGCAGCGTCCTTTAACACAAATGAACTTTGGTCACGACAGGTGTTTGATCCATGAAAATCTCCTTCAAGGATGTCCATGTCCTCTTCTATGCCATTCAATCAAGCTGACCTCGTCTGAAGACATGTTCATTGGCTCCTGTGTTTTGGCCCCAGCATCGACTTTGGTCTTCCCATTAAGCTCCTTCACTCTGTGAAATATTTAAAAAAATAAATAAAAAACAATCCGGGTTGATCCAATTGAATCAAGCAAATTCCAATTTGGCACCAAGTATACCTGTCAGCATAACGTAGTGTATTCATTGTATATTCACAAGAAGTCATTCCCGGTGACACCATTGCGATCTGATCAGGAGAAAAGCAAGGGAGACGTGCAATTTATGGGCGTGAACAACTTTTGTATACATTTCATTTCAATTAAGGGATTAAACCACAGTATTTTTTTTGACACCATGGTGATGTCATTTTTTTAAATGAAATATTAGGCGTTTTGCTGGTTAATTTTGTAACGCGGAAGTAAGACGCCCGGTTCAGTAAAACCCCGCCTCTCCCCGTGTGATTGCCACGGCCTCGGCGAGTCAACAGCAGTCTGCTGCTTGGGGGGGTCAAAACTCTGGACTTCATCATTAACTTGAGGACTCCCTCTATTTTCAAATATAAATCTTTTAAAGAATATTTCATCTACAAAAATATATGTCCAAAAACCTGTACCGTACACAATAAATCATAGCCAGCACAACCATTTCTCTTTGGTAGTAAAAGGGGAGCCAGTAACGAGGAGACCTTCAAAAAAACACGCAGCAAGGAAAGCACTGTCGGCCAATAAACTAACATCCAGGGCGTTTTTACGTACCATACAGGTTCTAGAATTCTCTCCGATGAAGGAATCCCGGAGGACCTTTGTTAAAGTGCTCATCCTGAAAGGAATGTGCTCGCTGTTCATGCCCAGTGAGCGGATGCACTCCTGTGATATGAGCGGAATCGCACAAAAACATTTCAAGGAGGTTCAAAAGACTACGTCGTCGACTACCGTCGACACATTTCCTCGTTAACGTTGCACACCTTGAGGGCCAGCAGGCTGCGGTTGATGGCGGACGTCTCCACCAAGATGTCGCGGTCGTTGCTGCTGACGTCCGTGCCGCGCTCGTTGCCGGCCAAGTCGACCAGGGAGAACTTGCCGTGCAGCGTGGTGGCGCGGTCGTTGCGTCGGAGGATGATCTGGAGGACGGCGTGGGAGCGCGAGGAGTTGGCGTTTGCAGACGTCTGACCGAACGTTCTGGAGGGAGTTCGGTAGGCTTGGTCATCATAATCAATTGCAGTAGAAAATATTTTGGAAAAGTATTACCTGCAAGAGCTGCCCAGCTGTATCATCTTAATGACATCGTTGGCCGAGGGCACGTAGACCTCCTCCAGGCCCACCACTTGCACTAGTTGATTCTCATCCTGTAGCACCCGGAGCTTGGCCTTCTTATTCAGCAGGTCGTACACCTGCAGAATAGATTTCCCTTCATTACATACTATACAAATACTCCCGTCACCGCGTCGGTTCTGTTCTCTCACAATTTTGCTTGACCAGCAGCTGCACAGAACAGGTAAAAAAACAAATAAAATAAAATTTAATAATAATAAAAAAAAAAAAAAAAAATTAAGAAAACGAATGACAAGGGAGCAAATGACTAGTGTTAATTACTAAAACTAAAATCTATGGACATTTTAGTTCATCAGCAAAGACGAGACAAAAATGATATAATTATGTCACAAAAATTTTACTGTTGGTTGTTTCCAACGTAACAATCAACGGCTATAACATTCCAACAATTAACAATTTGACCACAAACTATAGTAACTAATGCAGGGTGATTTACTAGCTTGCAGCCATAGTAGCCACTTGTTGATATACTTTAATTTGTGTGATGTTTTTCAACAAAAAGAAAAGAGAAAGTTGTTATGTGAAATAGTTTTAGATCAGATGGAAAATTCCAATGTGAAAGTATAAAATGATTGTCCTGGCTAAAATTAGACAAAAACATTGGCAGTTTTTGTTGACTAAAATTAGACAAATAGGTTTTCTTGGAGTAAAATAAAAGACAAATAGTGTTGCCACTATAGAATTATTATTTTTTTTTTAAGAATCGATTAATCTCATTATTCAATCAATTAATCCAATTCAATTCAATTTAATTTTGCATTCAAGTATCACAAAACCATTTTTACTTGATTACTGTTTATTTCATACTTAGCATTCGTATACAGTCTTCCCTCGCTATCACGCGGTTCACTTTTCGCGGTCTCGCGGATTTTTTTTAAGTGCAATTTTGCATATTTTTTTTACAGTAATACGAGGGAACACTGTAGTGAAAAAAATAAAAAATAAATAATAGACAAGATGAACAAGAACAAAATAAGAGTACCGGTACATGCAGCCGAGAGAACAAATGAGAGCAAACGAATGAGGGAAAAACAAAACAAAAGGAACTCGACACCCTGGCTTACTTTGCCGTTGTAGATCTCAAAGAAGCTGACGTAAGCAGACAGATTCATGTTGGCGTACCTCCTCTGACTGAGGCAGGTGAAAACATCCTGGGCTAAAAAATAAAAAAGGGGATGTGTCAAGAAACGTGGCGGGGAATTCAACAGGCGTGAAACGGACAGGAGATTCGGATGTTGTTCCCACCTGCTAAGGCGTAGATTCCCTTGGCGTGGTTCTGCTGCTTCCCCGAGAAATCGCCACCCATGGTCTGTGCAAGCAGAAAACAAGTC
Source organism: Festucalex cinctus (assembly GCF_051991245.1). Lineage (NCBI taxonomy): Eukaryota > Metazoa > Chordata > Actinopteri > Syngnathiformes > Syngnathidae > Festucalex > Festucalex cinctus. The sequence continues at coordinate 8,821,479 of NC_135411.1, read as the reverse complement.
AAAACCCCCTCACCACCAACTTGACTCCTCACTCTGCAAGACACTCACGTGAGTTTTCCCGCTTCCTGTCTGCCCATAAGCGAAACATGTGGCCATGCCCCCTTCGAAGATGGACTGCACCAAAGGCTTTGCCGTGAACCTGAACAGCAGAAAAAAGTGGTTGGCAAACTGCAAGCTTTATTCACGATTAACCATCTGATCACGCCTCCAGTTTTGAACTGAAAACTGCTTCTAAAAAAATTTGTTCTGTATAAGATTTTTTATTTTTTTTTTATTTTTTATTTTTTATTAACGGTATAATACACGATTTTTCATTGGACGGCAACTTTTCGTACAAATACATTATCGTAGGTTACCATGTTTTATTTTCCCTAGAGCAACAGTCCTTAACCTGGGTTCGATCGAACATGAACTCATTCACTCCCAGCTGTTTTACTGGATTTTGACTGATTTTGCAAGGCCCACAGAATATCGTGTTCCATTGCTATAAAAACATGGAACCTACCAAAAGAAAAAAAAAATAGGGTCTCTTCATTCATTATGGAGGGGGAAAAAAATAAATAAATTCTATCAGTTTCCGTTTTGCAGCTAAGTTTCATCATTATTATTCACAAATCTGTTCAAAACTGTTGTGAAAACAGCTTGTTGCAACATGACCCTGGCTGACCTCTTATACTCTGCTGCCACCTGCTGACAATTTTTGTAGTAACTACCATTGCTTCAACCGTCTCTTCAGTTCAGAGGCTGTATCAAAGCCTTCTGTATGCTGTAGCATAAAAAAAAGAAGTGTATTTTTATGTTTTTGGGAGCAAATGAGTTAAGCTAGCAGCAAATTTACGTGGTTTTAAGTACTAGTAGACATGTAATTCTTTGTTTGTTGTTTAGTTTGACAATAGCGAGGAGAATACGACACTTTTCCTTTTGGCTAGCTACAGAAGCCCTTACGTGTAGACCAAGTCGTTGGTGGACGTTTCATCAAAAGAATAGTCAAACTGGAAGAATTGGGTGTCCAAGTACTTGGTCAGGTCCACTTTTTGCTTTGGCTCGTGGACCAGCAGAGCGCCTCTGCCAGGCACTGAGATCACGTCAATCTCCCTTTTAATCAGCTCTAATCGAGAGGAAACAAAAAGGTCTTAAGGAGTCTTGTGAAAGGCATCGCAGCAGCTCCACTTTTGTTACCAGCGTAACTTTGGACACACCTTGCTTGTTCAGGGGTCGTTTGCGAACGCACACACAAATCTTGTGCGGCTCAATCTTAAAGATAAGAAAAAAATACACAAGTTATATATAAAAAAAAAAAAAAAAGCATACAACAATTGGAAAATATTGACTCACGACGGCGCGTACCACGTCACTGACGGATAACGGGATGGTTTCCATGGTCTCTCGGAAGTCTTGGATCATTTCGTAGAACTTCTGGTTGGGCCGGGATGACTCTCTGAACTTGAAAAGTGAACGTGGGAGGCAAATGCACTTGTACATCAACAAGTTGCCTTCCATGTTTTAAAAGCAAAGAATAAACTCCGACTAACCTTGCCCTTTTTGGTCTGCATTTTAGTGGGTTTGACAGCATTCGATAGCCTTTTGTTGCCTTTGAGTTCCTGATGAAGTGCAGTTTTCCTTCGGACTAAAGGATGCAGATAGAAAAAAACAAAACATGTCTCATGTCATTTTGACCTTAGAGGGCACACATGGGAAATCGACTATTATTATTATTATTATTATTATTATTATTTTATTTTATTTTAATTGTTTCTATACAAACACGGTGGGAAACTGATTTCACTTTTTTACTTTCAGAAGCGGACCCAAGATTAGGGGTATACGCTATAAATGGACTTGCAGGGAAAATATTCACCCTTCTGATTTATTCAGTGTATTATAATATGTAGTGGCTCCTGCCTAAAAAATTGACGCCTTTTGTTGAGTCAGCATTGTACAGTATGTACAGTAGCTACAGTACTAGGGATAGTGCCCATTTTGGACATTTTGACAAATATCGGTATCGGCCTTTTTAAAAGTAAATCTAAGACCATTTGAATCTCAGGAAACTATTTAAATTTTCAGTTAACTTTGTAAAAGATGCTACCGACCCTGGGAACCTTATGAACCATTTGATTTTGTTCAACATTAAAACAAAGGTATGTGGAAGATCAGGATTTTAAAATTTTTGAAAAAAAAAAAAATATAGTTAGTGTAGAAAACTACGGTATTTACTTGTTTAAGTTCCCATTTAACTTTTTAAGATGGACTGATAACCTTGGGAGCTCCCTGAATATAGTAAGAAATATAAAAGGATGTCTGTTGTCGAAGAAAAAAACAAATCTACATTTTGGAAAGTCTGAAAAAAAATTGTTCAATAAACATGCTTTAACACATTACAACTGAGTTAAGATTGGCATTTGTATTTATTTTATTATTAGTAGTATTTTTTATTTTATTTTTTTTAACTGAAAACGAATATCTGCTTCAAATATCGGTTATCGGCCTCCTTGACGACTAACTGGCATCGGTAGCAGCCCTGGGGGGAAAACAAAAAACATCGGTCTATCTGTAGTAAACTAACTGCTTTTGCAATGTATCAACAGGCAACGAGTTTTGACAATTTATTTATTTTTTTAGGAATGATCGAGCCTTGATTACTGGACTCATTTTGTCCTAAGTAAACAATCTGAAATCATTTTACTTACCGTATGTCGTCTGTTTCTTAGCGGGAGATTTTGCTCCCATGTCGCACACCAAACAAAATTGCTGTTCCATGTCTGTCACGCAAGCGACTGAAATAATTCATAAATACTTACCTTGATTGCCACAGCCTCTAACATAATTTGAAGCAACGGATTGTTGCTCACTGTTGCAAATGTGAACCATTTCTAAACAACTGACAAAATGGTCAAATCTCTCTCCTGCCTGTTTTCAACTATGTTGCTGGTGTTCACAGTGTTAAAAAAACAGTTTGTCAGCAACCAAAAATATTTAATATCAATTTTAAAGTGGCAGTCAACCTTAAATATTTCTTGACAATATGTTATATGTGATCTCACTCAGTCTAAAAATGGCATTCTGATTAATATTATATTTGTGGAATATGAGTTATGAGGCAACATCCAGCCATTTTTATCCATCTCATATGGATCAATGTTGCTCAGGCAACAACCATTCACAGCTCAGATTGAGAAAACAGGTGAGCTGTGATTGGCTGTTACCCGAGACCAGAGCAATTGTGATGTCATCTTCAGTCGACAGCAAGTGGCAAAATGGCCGCCCCCTGAGATGGATAAAAACGGCTGGATTTTGCTGCTCAACTCTTATTAACACTAACGCAATATTAACCAGAATACCATATTTAGACTAGTGAGGCTGTATAGACCATATTGTCAAAAACATTTTTGTGGAGTTGACTTCATCTTTAAAAATGGCAAATTTACAGGTCTCACAAGCAGATGGAAATTCGACCTGCACGGCCTCAAATTTTAGGAGCAAAAAAAAAATAAATAAAAAAAAACAAACAAAAAAATTTTTTAGGAGCAAAATGCGACTAAGAGTCAGTCTGAAAACTTTGGCGCACGTGCTACATCATCTGACCAATGGGAAATAGACCTGAAGATTTCGTTGGAGCATTCTTCACGGGGTCAACATTTTCCTCAGCGGCCTCGTGGACAAAAAGAGCAGATGACGTTGGAATAGCCTCTCTCCTACGCCGCAGCTCATTCTGAATCCCTGCTCATGGCAAAAAATAAATAAAAAATGCATCAGGGTCTGTAAACGTGCTTTGAGGGATATTTTCGAGGTGAGGGTTTCAACCTACCAGAGTTCGTGATGGCTGGCAAAAGTGAAAGTTCGTGGCTGGTCAGCACTGGAGGTCCCTCGCTAGATGGCGCAGGGACGGAACTTTGAGGCTGAAACCGGGTCGTTTGTCTAAGCTGAGAACGACCTACATCTGAAATGGAAAATTACAAAAAACAACAACAACAAAAAACATTTAAGTCAGAGCGGTATTGGATTCTTTTTGCAGTAACTTGAGAAAGTGAAGTGCCATTTTCTGAGAATGTCAGAGCAAGGGAAAAAAAAAAAATAAAAAAAAAGGATTGGTGGTGTGAAATGAGTAATAGATGGATAATCGGCGTGATTTGCGTCCATTCACCAGTGAACCAATCAACTATATCCGTGCTCAGTGATGTTCTGTTCGGAGGTTGCTTGCTACGCACTTGCACCTCAATCCCACCCAGAGAGGCGTGATAAAGACAATAAGCAATTTGCTTTAAGAGGGAGCGAGGGATGGCGCATGCATTGCCTTGCCTTCAGTGCTGTCCACTGATTTGGTGGAAGCTTTTTGTTTTTGTTTTTTTTTGGGGGGGAGAGAGAATGGCATTAGGTCATAAGTTCCACAACATTCCAAACAAGTCATAACAGCAAGTTTTATTTACGTACGGGTGGCCAGGCCAGGAATCCGCGATGAGCGCAGTCGACCCTCGTACTTCTAGGGAAACAACAGATAAATAATAATTGATGCATGCAACTTCCTTACATTAAAAATAATAATAATGTTAAAGACAATGGAAGAATATGAGCTTGGAAAAAACCCTGATTGCATTGCACATTATTTTTGTGGAGATTAACTCATTTGCTCAAAAAAAAAAAAAAAAAAGTATAAATATGTTCTATTTTAAATATTAAATAACATACAGAAGAAGGCTTTGATGCGGCCTCTAACTGAAGAGAAAGGTTGAAGCAATGGTAGTTATTACAAATAAACGGCCAGCAGGTGGAAGTAGCGTATAAGAGATCAACCAGGGCCATGTTGCAACAAGCTGCTTTCCCCACAGTTTTAAACAGATTTGTGAATAATCATGAAACTTAGCTATATTCTAATGCTAATTTCATGCACATGCGCTATTGGCAATTGTACGTGTGTTGAAGTGGGGTTGTCCACATGAGTATGATTGTACGTTTTCTTTTATTGTGATGTGTTAATTTACTGTTGACATAAGAAGTACAGGATAAGGGGTAGGACTAGATAAGTTTTTAACTTTTTCCTACTCCCTTTGGACATGTAAACCATTTCTAATGAATATTATGAGTTTTTTTCTCTTTTTCTTTGCTATTTGTTTATGTTTACATGTTATGTTTACATGTTCAATAAACTTCAAACTTCAAACTAATTGCTGCAGAACAGACACATTTAGAAATGTACTTTTTTCCTGATGAAAGAAGAAACTCAAATTTTTCTTTTAGTAGGTTTCATGGTTTTATAGAACAATATTCTGTGGGCCTTGCAAAATCAGTCAAAATCCAGTAAAAAATCCGGGAGTGAAGGCGGTGGCTTTATTGCATGACCAAAAAAAAAAAAAAAAAAAAAAAAAAAAAAAAAAAAAAAAAAAAAAAAATTAATATTGTTCGACTTTGGACTTAAGTCCATAAATCAATTGATAAATAATCACCCTTGCTGACGGATGAGACTGGGATTTCTCCACAGGCTTAAGAGCAGATCGAATGTGGTCCTCCAGCTCCGCATTGAGGGCACACAACTCGTCCAAGTCCAGCTGGATCAAAGAGCAACAAGTCAGCGCAGAAACATCGGGATAAAACATCAGTGGTGAGAAGTACAAATGACGTACCGACATTTTGCAAATATCTTTGAGCTCGTGTACTTTGATTTTTCTGCCACTTTTTAATCTAACAGAATAAACGAAACAGATACGCAACAACTAATTCACATCTAATTGATCACAATTATTGACAACTATTTGTAAATTGTTTAATTGGTTTAATTTGAGACCACCTAAAACTCTCACAAATTGTCAGAATTTCAGCTTGCCAGCTGTAAATATTCTCAGATTTCTGTAGTCCTCCAAGAAAGTAAAAAGATTTGCAAAAATTTTCTTTATTTTGGAAAAGAATGCTCTTTTTTTCTGACATGTTACAGAGCACTTAAACACTTTTTGCACCTATTGAAAATATGTCCTCATTTTAATACAATAAAATTGAGATTTGGATTCATATCATTAAACAGGCATTTTACATGTCATTGTCAGTAAAATTTACATTTTCTTAAAGTACTTCTACAAGTTTTTTTGTTTTTGTTTTTTTAAATAAACACAAGTAGTCAGGGTTCTATATTAACGGTGTCCCAGGGCCACTAGGGCCACCCGAAGTTCACTGACACTTAATTGGGGTGACTGGTGCAGTACAAATTGACTAAATAAATAATCAACTCCTGCCTGGTGTGCCAACGTTGTGCACCAAGTTTCAGGAGCAAAAAAATAAAATGTGGAATTTGTAACTTTCAAGCAAGATTTGAAGGTGGCATCACTTGAGAACAAATCTATTGACACTATTGAATGTGCATGTCTAATCATAGGTGTCAAACTCCGGCCCTTGAGGGCCAAAGTCCTACATGTTTTACAGAACAGGTGTCAAACTCCAGCTCTCGAGGGCCTGAGTCCTGTATGTTTGCGGTTTCTCTACTCCTACATGCCTGCTTCAATGATCAGGATCATTATCTGGCTCCTGTAGAGCTTGCTGATAATTTAAATGAATCATCTGTGTTGAACATGGGAAACCTCTAAAACATGCAGGACTCGGCCCTCGAGGACCGAACCTTGACACATGTTAGTGTTGTAAAGGTCCCTCAATTTCGTCATTTTGGGGAAGGAGAGCAGTCTAATTATGACCTTTATTGAAGTCTAGTTTTGTTTTTGTTTTTAAAGACAAACAGAGACATTTGAGTAGACATGTTTTGTTGAAACTGATCACTGTAATACTTTGTTGCAGAAGGAAAGTTATCCTTTTGGAGGTAATTATGTGTGTCCACCTCAAACTACAGGGTTAGTCAGCTTGTATTTTTTGTGCCACACACGGCTTCAAGACCTTTGAAAGTGAGTTTGGGACGATGTTACACATGTGTTTGCTTTTGTGACAGTAAAAGCCTCTTTGACCAGTCAGGGACTGTGACAATGATGAGGCACAAGCACATGTTTGTATCATTTTAATTGATGAGAGATTCTTATTATAGTACCAGCATATCAGCAACTGAGCATTATTTTTTTAACTGCAATTAATTGATTAAAAAATAAATAAATCAATACTATAGTTTGTTATACAGTAAATGACGTTTAACTAACATTTGCACAGTGGTGACAAAAGAAACATTAGGAATTTATGAGAATAGACTGATGGAAACAAATAAATAAAATATTTCATGTAACCACGTTTGAATTTAGTTTTGTAAATGTAGGTTGGTGTTCCTGACAGAGTTTAAGGTCGATAGAGAAGGCCTACTCTGTAACTAACTGCAGATGGATTTGAGCTGTTCACCATACTTAAACGAGAATATTTTTGACTGACCTCCTTCCTTCGAGGTTTATCTGCCTCCAGCCACTCCACCATCACGGTGGATTTGAGCGTGTCGACATTGGAGACACTGGCACTATGGACGCGACCTATGTCGGCACGTACGCAACGGGTCGGTCACCAAACAAGACGACAAACACGACATGACGGCGTCTTAAAGAACACAATTAACTCACCATCGCTGCGACGGATTTGCACAGAAAGTCCAAGCAGGAGTGATGACAGTCTGTTCTCCATTTTGATTACTCTGTGAACGCAGAACGCAAATCTTTAGCGACATTGTTAGCTTTGCCCTCACTATGTAATATTCCTCTCTTTTCGAATAAGCAAGTGAATTTGTAACGAAGTCGTCCTCCATCATTTTACCTTTTTTTTCCCCCCTTTGTCTTAACGCGTACTTAGGCGTTGGACTACCGTCTCTTCTTCACAAACACCAAGCCAAAATTTGAACTGAATTTATGTCCGACTTTTAAACGATCTGATTGGTCGTCGTTGGTGTGGCGCGTCTTCTTCGTGGGATAAAAACACGCGCTTGTACTTCTATAGCGCCACCGAGTGGCTTAATATTGTCGACCGTTGTTAGAGGCCATTACAGTGTATTTCCCCCAACTGTTTACCCACAAAACAGAAAACTGGGCTCCTTTTTCAAAATACTGCCACAGTTATCCAAACACCACACGAAATCTGTATAACTCCTACACTGTTTGTAAAATGACACACTTCAGTCACAACATATTCAAAACATACACATATTTACAAAAATGCTGTTTTGTTGTCATCTCACGAACACAGTCTGAAATGATGAGACACCATTGTAGTCAGTTACACGCCATTATGACCAATTTAAAACACATTTGTGAAAGCTCCTCCTATTTTAGGGACTGGCATGTCCTAGACATAAAAAATAGCTGTCAAAAGACAGGTATTTTTATGTAAGGGGTTATTTAGATGACAAAAGATATTGACAAATCCAGTTTTGTTTTGTTTTTTGAATTGTCAAAGCAACTTTTTTTTTTAATCCATCTTAGATTATGGAGACTTGTTTTATATTCAGCTCAATGACTGACAAAGTTTGATTGTATGATTTCTCTGACCACTAATGGGGTAGAAAGGGGCCAGGTTAGTTTTCCGGGTTAGTAATCATTACAATGGCGCCACCTAGAGGCATGATATGAACAAAACAAAATTCTAACCCGCCATTTTCATCTTTAAAAAAAATGCTTATTAGATGTTTCCATGTAGTGAAATTATACTGAACAATCGTATTTGTACAATGACTGCAAATTTAAGGAGCATAATATTGAATCACAATATACAACTTATATGTTATATATCTATTGACATGTATAGTGTTGGTTGTATGTTCCTTTTTGCACATTATTTCAGTAGTAGTAGTAGTAGTAGTAGTAGTAATAATATGCGTAACAGTTACAGTATTAAACCTCCAATCACCAGTTTCTCAAGAACAGATAATGTTCCTGGGCCAATTTGACAGAGGACAAAATTATGAAAAAGTGTCAGAAATTAAAGTAAATCTCAATAAACCTTTTCTTTTGTCTATCATTGCTAGCTCAAATTACTGGTATGTGAAATGAACCATCTTCATTGATTACAAGATTATCATAACACAAAATTAACATGTAATATGTACCATGATTGTACAGTTTGTAATGATAACATTTGATCTTCGGTTTTGCAGTTTTTGTGAACATAATATTTCATGCTCAATAGTAATTGAAGCATCATTAATAAAACATCACCTGAGAAAAAAAAAGTAATAATTATGTTCCCTTTTGCACCTCAGTGCCAATTTTAGAAGCTTTAAGCCCTCACACTGCTCCAACTCATAGTCCAATGTGACAAATGACTCGACACAGGATCTGTTCGAGACAACCCACGCAGTAGAACGCAAACTAGCACCCACAAGCCACCAGTTGCCCATCACTGATCAAATGGAAGAGTGTTTGTTCTGACAGCATATCAGCATGAATGCGAGAGGATGTGAGTTGTGTGAGAGAATTTACGAAGTGTGGGAAATTGTTTCAGTTGTACTTGAGTGTTTCAATAGTGTGTGAGAGAGTATTTTAGAGAGTATATGTGACATTGTTTCAATAGTGTGATATGTATAACATGTGAGAGGATGTGAAGTGCGAGTGAGAATTTCAGCCATGTGGGAGAATGTTTCAGCTGTATCTTGAGTGTCTCAGTAATGTGCAAGAGAGCATTTCAGTAGATTGTACGAGGGCATTTGAAATAGTATGTGTGAATTTTTTTTTAGAATTGTGTGTGAGAGAGTGTTGTGGTACAGTCAAATGTGAGCAAAAATAAATTTAGGAGTGTGTGAAAGGATTTGAAAAAGACGTTTAGAAAGGTTATGAGCAGTGTGAGAACGCATTTCACTAGTGTGTCTCAGTTGGGAGTATGAAAGCATCTCTGTAGCGTGTGAGATCATTTCAGTAGTGTGTCTAAGCATTTCAGTAATGTCTGAGAGTGTTTCAGTAGTGAATGTAAGAGAAAAATAATAGTGTGGGTGAGAGCGTTTTAAGTTATGGGCGTTCTTTCAATAGTGAGTGAGAGTTTTTCAGTAGTATGTATAAGAGCGTTTCAGTAGTGTGTTGATAGTGCTTTAGTGGTGTGGGAATTTCAGTAGTATACATGCAAACATTTCAGAAGCGAATATAAGGGGAAAAATGTGAGTATTGTGTGTTATGAGGTATGAGTGTTGTTCAGTAGTGAGTGAGAGTTTTTCAGTAGTACGTATTATGAGAGCGTTTCAGTAGTGTGTTGATAGTGCTTTAGTGGTGTGGGAATTTCAGTAGTATGTATGAGAACATTTGAAAAGCGATTGTAGGGGGTAAAATGTGAGTATTGTGTGTTATGAGGTATGAGCGTTGTTTCAGTAGTAAGAGTGTTTCAGTAGTATGTATGAGAGTGTTTCAGTAGTGTGATGATAGTGCTTTAGTGGTGCGGGAATTTCAGTAGTGTGTATGTGAACATTTCAGAAGCGAATGTAAGGGGAAAAATGTCAGTATTGTGTGTTATGAGGTATGAGTGTTGTTTCAGTAGTGAGTGAGAGTTTTTCAGTAGTATGTATGTATGTCTGAGAGCGTTTCAGTTGTGTGTTGATAGTGCTTCAGTGGTGTGGGAACTTCAGTAGTATTTATGAGAACATTTCAGAAGCGAATGTAAGGGGGAAAAAATGTCAGTATTGTGTGTGAAAGCATTTTAGGTAAATATATGAGTGTTTCATTGGCATGTCCTGATAGTGTTTCAGTATTAAATATGAGAGCGCCCTTGAACCCTACATTCTCCACAATTGAAAAGTTTGCATGACTCACATGAACAGAGTGCAGGTAACCGAAATGTGCCCCCCATTTAATTCCGTGTCTCACTCCCCGCATGACATCAACAAGCAAGGCCAGCTGGAGAATGACCCATAATTCAGCTCGGCCTTGCCTTCAGCGTCCCATTTTCCCTCTTTGTTTTCCAGCCCCCCGCAAGCCTAAACACTCCTTTGTGTCCACTCCCTCTCAGACCCCCTACTAACTATACACAAGCAGGTATGTGTACACATTTCCCGCAAGTGGCGCTGACATATGACATATCAAAGGTTTATAAACAGCTTGGTGCACCCCCCCAACCCCCTTTTCCTCCCCTCAGCAAAGGATGAAAAATAAACAGATCTCTGTGGGCTCGGACCATTTGGTGGGTCTCGCCTGCGGATGACTGGGTGGCCCAGGGCTGCTCGGTGTGAGGCCTGGGATGGAGCCACAACTGTTTCCTGTGAGCTGCCCAACCCCCACTGCCTCTCCACAACTGCCGCGGTGGGTGGCATTCCCCCCCCACCCCCACCCGGACCCTCAGGCCCCTTCTCCCCAAACCTCACCCCACCCTCCAGTGCTCTCCTCTTATGCTCCTCCTCCTTTTTTTTTTTTTTTAATTTAATTTTATTTTTTTTATACTTCCCATCCGCAAGCTCACAGCCACTAACATGCCCCCTAGTGGCTATATGGAACAATGGTTTTAAAAACCGTTTGTACCAAGTACTGAGTTGTTCTTAAAAAAATAAATAAATAAATAAATAAAAATGACTGCACTGTCCAATGCAAGGTTTTGGATTATTCATTTTAGTCATTTTTTATTTTTTATTTATTATTATTATTATTTTTAATTCAATTAACTTTTAGAGCAAGTTTTTATGAGTTGGATTTTTTTTTTTTTGAAAATGGTTCATTTTAGTTTCGTCTTTCTTAATTTTAGCATTAGTTTTAGTTTTAAAAATACAGGTCTGTCACAGAAAATTGGGATATTGTGATAGTCCATTATTTTCTGTAATGTAATTAAATAAGCAAAAATGCCATACATTCTGGATTCATTACAAATCAACTGAAATATTGCAAGCCTTTTATTATTTTTAATATTGCTGATTATGGCTTACTGCTTAATTAAGAAAACTCAAATATCCTATCTCAAAATATTAGATTATTTCCTTAGACCAAGTAAAAAAAACAAAAAAGCAATATTAAAACAATAAAAGGCTTGCAATATTTCAGTTGATTTGTAATGAATCCAGAATGTATGGCATTTTTGCTTATTTAATTGCATTACAGAAAATAATGGACTTTATCACAATATTCTAATTTTCTGAGACAGTCCTGTATGTGTCTTTGTAGAGTGCAATAATTACAACAATAATAATAATAATAATAATAATAATAATAATAATAATAATAATAATAATAATAGAGATCAAACTACCAAACTGTTTGACTTTACAGCAATACCGAAATAAATTTACTTAAAATAAACCCCGAAATAGGATGTTAAATGAACAAAGAAATAGTTGCTAACGTAACGGAACTGCAGGCAGTGATTCTTTCGCATACCACTTGATCAGTTCTGTTCAACAAAACTTTAAAATGGCGCATTACAGAAAGATGCTTTACAACCATAGATAGAGGTAAATTTGTGTGCAGATTAATATCTGCTTAATAAATGTGGTTAATCGACTCATTGCTCATCATGGCTCTAAGACCTTTGAAAAAGAGTTTGGGTAAGATGACGTAACATAGGCGTTTTCTTTTATTGAGGCATTAAAGGCTTTTTGGACGGTCGGCGGTGACCGCTGACTTTGATGTGCCCGCTCGATGACAGTGGAATCAATTAGCAATTGTATTATATGAAATGAGTGATTAAACATGGTGTGTTGATGTGAGCGTGTAACAGTACATGATTGCGATATAAGGTCAAATGCCAACTTGACTGAAGCGGTGTTTGGGGAAGTCAAGCAAGGTATTTGTTTTTTTTTTTTACTGATTTTCTGAAAAGTTATTAGGTTGATACAGTACTGTATCAACAAAAATTAGCCCGGCCGTTTGATGTATTTTATTTTTTATTTGTTATTTTTTTGGAAGGGGGGGGGGCACTATTTAAAAATATCAATCATATATTAATCAAATTCTTCTAATCAACTTACTTCCCTTTTGTAGTCATTTTGTCTCTCCGTGCTCTTCTTAGACTTTTATAGTCTATATGCAGCCAGTCCTTATCCTTACTGCCTGGAATGCAGACTTGATTGGCTGAGTAAGGTCATGTGGGATGGTCTTAACCCGCATGTAATTGGTCTACGTTTCATCACTACCGTAAAACCTATAATGGCAATGTCACTTCAAATAGAAATGCCATGTAGCTTTATTTATTTTTCTGCTTCTAGGTCAATTCGCCAGTTTGTAGTTTTTAAAGATGAAGTCATCCTTAAACATCTCTTGACAATTATATGTTGTATGTAACCTCAGTAGTCTAAACATGACATTCTGATTGATTTTATATTTGATTATATATTTGAAATCCAGCCGTTTTAAATCCATCTCAGGGGGCGGCCATTTTGCCACTTACTGTCGGCTGATGATGACATCACAGTTGCTCAGGGCTCAGGCAATGACCAATCACAGCTCATCTGTTTTCTGAAGCTGATGTGATTGGTTGTGACCGGATACCTGAGCAACTGTGATGTCATTTTCACTAGACAAGTGGCAAAATGGCCGCCTTCTGATATTGATTAAAAAAACGCTGGATTTTGATGCTTAACTCGTATTCCACCAACGCAATATTAAGCAAAATGCCGTATTCAGTCTAGTGGGGCTGCATAGAACATATTATTGTCAAGCTTATTTTTTTTAGGGGTGTTGACTTCCCCTTTAAGTCTACCTTTCGCCCAAAGTCACCTAGGATTGACCCCAACTCACCTGTGACCCTGAATCGGATCTGCAGTATAGAACCTGGCTGGACGGATGAGTCTGGACGCCGTAATTGGGAATGCATCTGGCACACGTGTCAACGTCAACAGACACCCGGATTTCCAGGAAGGAAACAATCATTTTGATCCTCGATCCCAGCTGAGATTATCCTAATTAAGCCGACAGCAATCGAGAGCTCCTTTTACACTACATTTAAAAAAATGTCGTTTTTTTTTTTTTTTCTGTGTCGCGGTTCTGCATGAATGGCCCCAACATGGAATGGGGGCAAAGTTGTCCTGACAAGATTCCTGCCTATGGAGATAACGATCAGAGTCGAGAGATGTGATGTGAAGTTGAACGCCGTCCTGACACTCAATTCGCTGTCCCTGTTGAGTTGAAAATAGTTGTCGGATTTATTATACGTGATTCCGTTATGCATCTAACGAGAGATACTAACAGACCGACGATTTTAACATTTCCCTCAGTCAACAAAAGACAGATTATCAGATGTCCCATAAGGATAATCTTGAGTGGTGTGGGGTGTGCCGATCGGGATTGGACAGTTGTGACGTTTTGTATTTCAGTACATTATCGGGAGCGTTTCATTCAAGTGTGTGAGATTTGATATGTGAGATGAATTCAGTAGTGTGTATGAGAATGTTTCTGTAGTGTGTGAGAGCATTGATGCACGTGAGTATTCACCAAAGTGTGAGAACATTTCAGTAGTGTGTGTGTTTCAGTATTTTTATGTGAGAACTTTCATGTGTGAGAGTGTCTCAGTAGTCTCTATAGTCTAAAAGAAATGTAGTTTTACGTTTTTGTGAGCTGTGTCATTAGTGCATGTATGTGAAGAAATACTAGTAGTGTGTGAGAGCGTTTTAGTCCTTTGTATGAGAGCATTTCAGTAGGATGTATGTGACAGCTTTTCAAAGAGAATATGTCAGTAGTGCGTATGAGAGTATTTCTGTAGTGCATGCGTGACCGTTTGGTAAGTGTGAGATTCAGTATGTAATTATTTGAAAGCGTTTCAGTTGTGAATGAGAAAATTTTATTTTGGCGTGAGTATTTCAGTAGTCTGCATGAGCAAAATACATTTCATTAGTATGAGAGTATTACTGTAGGGCATACGTGAGTGTTTGGTAGGTGTGAGTTTTTCAGTATTTCATTATTTGAAAGCGTTTCAGTTGTGAATGAGAGAATTTTATTTTGGCGTGTGTTTCAGTAGTCCTGGATTGGCTGGCAACCAGTTCTGGGTGTACCACGCCTACTGCCCGAAGCCAGCTGGGATAGGCTCCAGCACCCCCCGCGAACCTTGTGAGGAAAAGCGGTTAAGAAAATGGATGGATGGATTTTTCAGTAGTCTGCATGAGCAAAATACATTTCATTCATTTCATGTGAGCATTTGAATAGTGTATGTGAGTGGGGAAAAAGAATCAGACTGTTTCACTTGTGTTTGACAATGTTTCAGTAGGTTGTATATGAGTGTTTCTGTAGTATGTGTGAGAGCATTCAGTTTTGTGTGTGAAAGTGCTTATATTTCAGTGGTGGTCATGACTGGTTCAGGAACGTGTGAGAGCATTTCAGTCGTATGTGTAAGACAGTTTCAGTTGTGTGTGAGTGATTCAGTAGTTTTTTGTGAGTGGTTCAGAAGTTCATAAACATTTCAATAGTATGTGTGAGTGTTTCAGTAGTGTATGTAAGAGAACATTTTAGTAGTATTGGTGAGAGCCTTTCAGTAGCATATGAGCAAAGAAGTTTGAGTGTTGCGACAATGTTTCAAAGTGTTTCAGTTGTGTGTGAGAGGTAACCTTGAATTACGCCCATGACGCTCTCTCGTTCAAAATGATGCTGCTATAGCCTATATAAAATCAAGCTCACTGAATCTCGCCGCCTGCACCCTACTTGTAGCCTCATTAGCGTCTGTATTGGCCACACGTGTAGCCGTGGCGCTCAGGTGGGATTTCACTGGAGCTCCAAGTAAGCACGTTATTAGTGTCACTTGAGCCATCCAGCATGTGTTTCCACTCGAGCTTCAAACCCCAAAGATGGATAAAAAAAAAAAAAAAGCTCACGAGCCTCCAGGTTTGAATTTCCGAGCGGACGAACCCGCGACATCCAGCCTACCGTACGGCCCGCGCTGACAAGATTTGAGTAGTAATCTTGCTAATGAGCTTACCCGGGGAGGAATGCGATGATTGGAAATGAGGCAGCCGGAGTGTTAGCTTGCGCTGGTGGTTTGACGTGATGGAAGGGGGTACTCTTGTATCTGTTGGCCCTGAATCTGACTGCTCCCCACACCGCACCGTTTTTTTTTCCATCTGCGAAAAGCATATTTTTTTTCCACTCAATGTAAAGAAAATTGGCCGAGGCCATGGCTCTGTTCCGCTTTGCAGGCTAAATAAACACACATGCATACATTATGTGAGCTCAACAAACTGACAAAACCACCCAGGAAGCTTGACGCTTGCACAGAGGAGCTGAAAAAGACATTTTGGACACTTCAGGCAAATACGAGTTTTGCCATTTTAGGACAATTTCAACTAATGTGTACTTATCACTGGTTAACAATGAACAAACTAGATTTAACAACACTAGCTAAAAGGCTAAAGTCAACCTTAAACATTTCTGACCAATATATTTTATATGTGACGTCACTAGTCAAACATGACATTCTGATTAAAATGACATTTGTGCAATAAAAGTTATGAAGCAAAATCCAGACATTTTTATCCATCTCAGGGGGCGGCCATTTTGCCACTTGCTGTCGACTGAAGATGACATCACTGTCGCTCAGGGCTCAGGCAACGCCCAAATCATACCTCACCTGTTTTGTGAAGCTGCGCTGTGATTGGTTGTTAACTGAGATCTGAGCAACTGTGATGTCATCTTCAGTACAGCAAGTGGCAAGATGGCGCCCCCGAGATGGATTAAAATTTTGCTAGTTAACTCATATTCCACTAATCCCAATATTAACCAGAACGCCATATTTAGACCTGCATAAAAGATATTGTCAAAAAATGGTTTTGGTTTGACATCTCCTTTAATTAAGTTCACTAGCTAGCTAGGTTACTAGCTTTGACTTTTTTTTGTTTGTTTTTTGTAGCATAGTTGCTCCATAATTTCTCTCACTACAATTAACTATGCCAGTGTGTCACAAAGTGAAAACAAACAACAAAACAAACAAAATATGCAAGAAACTCCAAGGACTAGCTAATTATGAGCAAATATATTGAATTTATCGCAGGTAGATCTGGCATCTTTGTGGGAGGACTTCATATTAATTTTACATTATTTATGGAATAATATTCAACAACGTGATTGGTAAATGATGGTTTGCACAGCTGTCGTTAGTGATTCTGATTCTGAACCCAAAAAAAAAAAAAATGGAGAAATGCGGAATGTCATATCGTTAGCCCAATAGCATAATTTCCTATGTCAGTGTTTGTTTGTTTTTTCTGTTAACATTTTCACAAAAGACAACAAAATAAACGTATGTCCAGTTGCTTCGATCCAACTTTTACCTTGATGGCTCAGAATATAAACACATAAAGAAGAAGAAGAAGAAGAAGAAGAAGAAGAAGAAGAAGAAGAAGAAGAAGAAGAAGAAGAAGGAAAAAAACAAAAAACAAAAACGTGTGTAGTGCGTATAGTGTTTCTTTACAAAGCAACATTGCCAACTATTTGGCCTGGCATGCATATTGCAGTGTTTTAGGTTTGCTTTGACTGAATCTGTTTGTGAAAGTTTTCAAAAACTAAACCTGTTTTTTTGTCACCAGCAGGGGGAAGTAATGCTACGGAGAGGTGAGTTAACCTGACAGGCTTTAAAAAAAAAGAAAAAAGAAAAAAAGAATTAGAACAGAAGTGTAGGCCTTCTCCCCAAAGTGTCTTTTTTAGACTGAAGCAGATCATTGGAGGGTCTTTGTTGATTTATTGATTCATGACTGAACTTAGTGTGCGTCCAAGCAGCTGAACTGAGCAAATACAGCCGCATGCCTGGAACCTTCTCTCATTAGAGCACATTAGTATTGGCGGCACACGCTGAAATGCGCCCATTTTGCTTCCAAGAGCATCATTAGAGAAAAGCTGCCATGCAGACTAAACTTACTCTTCAAACACATCAGTTTCAACAAGAAGCCTGTTCACCTTTTGAGCTCGGCCATCGAAACCGCCAGGCACGCCAGCGGCCACCTACTGTACGTTTGCCCAGCTGGCGAATTTGATCCGTTTCTTCGGGTCTAATTTTGTTTATTTATTAGGTCTGTGCAGCGAAAGTGTGGTGAGAGTAGCACACACAGCTGCACGGCACCACAGGGACGGCCTGTGTGCTCTCCTCTGGCAGCAACAATTTAACATCCAAGCTATTTATTTATGACATTAATAAAATAACTTTACTACGGAAGAAGGATAATTGCTCATTAGCCTTTTTTTTACATTGTTTGACTGCCTCACAGCTTTAACTACTTAACAATAGCACTGATATTGGAATCATTTTATCTATTAAAACACAGCCTGGGGTTATCGTTTTCAAGGGAACTAATAAAAATGAAGATGTGTGCAATAAAGTAGACACACAACTGCATTCATTCACTGGCTAATCATCAGCTAGCTAAGCTCGCAAGTTGAGCAAGACACCACGTAATGTTCAAGGTGATAAAGCGGACAAACAGCTTTTACAACGGACTAATTATCTACTAGTTAGCGCAAAAGGTAAAAGCTGACTTGTAAGTTGGCTAGCTAGCTAGCTGGCTTCATTAATTACTTTTATTATCGTCTAAGCAGGATATTTGGAAGCTAATAAAGTGTTCTCTCTAACTAGAAAGCAACTAGCTAACTAGCGTGATAGCTTTAACAATTTGTTTTCCTGGTATATTTCCTGAAAAGTTTTTTACTCACCAATTTAAACATGCAAGAAAGTTCAAACAACTACATTAACCGACTTAGTTACGACTAACGATATAGTAGGCTATAAAAGGCAAACAAGCTGGCTCGGTAATAGGTCCAACAATATGTTTTTCTCTCTCACATAGCTTTATATACATAACAACACTGAATTATGATGATTTTATCATTAATAATATATGGGATGCTTGTTTTCAAAGAACTGTATAAAAGTTCTAACAAGCTAATAGGACGACTAGCATGTTGGGTAATTAGCTAGCCAGCTAGATTCAACATTGTTTCCTTCTCTTCCACAGTTTTAACAACAACGCTAATATAGGAATGATTCTATCTTTAAAAATACCAATTTTGTTACACCAAGAAACTCTTATAAAGGTTGATGTTATCAAGAGGACACAACTACTTTTATTGACTGATTAATCATCACACTAGCTGGGTGGAACGCTAACAATCACACTGGCTAATGACAACCTAAACAGTTTTAACAATATGTTTGTAATCAAACTAAAGAATATAGTTGTTGGTGTACTACCGTATTTTGATTCCCATTCCATTTTGAATAATGTGTCATTTGAATTTGGCCAATTTCGACATATAAAACACGCTAAATGCTGCTATAGCAGGCTTTTGTATAAACTCTGAAGTGAGCGCCAACTGGAACCGCAACCTAAACATAGCACTAGAACGTGTTAGTGTGTGTGTTTTTTTTTTTAATTAATTCTTTAAACACATGGCTATAACATTTTTCCTCCCTTTTTTTTTTTTTTTTTTTTTTTATATTAGTGACCACAGCAGAAGGGCCATCTGTTTGCCGGCATAGTGATAGGTGCAACATGTGGCCCCAAAAAAGTCAACCTACACTCACATCGTAGGTTTTTATAGCCCTCCCACCACACCACAGTGAAGTGAGGCGAGAGAGAGAGAGAGAGAGAGAGAGAGAGAGAGAGAGAGAGAGAGAGAGAGACATAGAGGGAGACAGAGTATCAAGTCTCATTCAACTGTTGATACATTTATTTTTTTGTATTAGATTGTTTAATATTCAATGTTTTAAATCGCCTAACTTCTCTCTAAGCAAGCAAACATTTGGAAACACGCTGACTTGTTTTGCAAACTAAGCGAGTCATATTTACGACTGTTACTGTTCTTTTTAACGAACAAGGCTTGAAATGTACAAATGACCTCATAAACAATTTGAAATTGTGTTTGTTATGTTCGTGCCAGACTCGTTAAATCCAAATATCAACGATGGCTTACAGAACATGGCTTTATTTTATTGTCGCGTATCAAACAAAACATCCACATGTCACATTTAATATTTTTCATTACAGTCACTGGCGAGCTGGATCCTACGTGTTTGACTTTCGAGCTGTTGCTTGGTCTTTTTTTTTTTTTTTTTTTTTGCTTTATGTTGCAAGCCAAAATTGGAGTTCTAAGTAATAAACGAGCCATGGAGATGAAGATGGATTGATATTTACGAATAAGAATATACATTGAATTAAGAGCTTAGTTATACAAAAAATTTAACTCATAAGTCAAGGCACCATTTTAGCATTTAAGTTAGGGATTGAACGATTTAGAAAAATATTCTAATTGTATTCCCCCACCCCCCACCCCCCTCAATATTGCAATTGAGGCGTCAAATCAAAAATTTTATTTACAAAAATATGTTCTATGCGCTCCAACTAGTTTAAACACGCTACTATATTCTCATTAATATTGTGTTTGTAAGCAAAATCTACACATTTGTATCCGTCTCTGTGGGCGGCCATTTTGCCACTTGCTGTCGACTGAAAATGACATCACAGTGCCAAAGGGGTCAGCTTGCAAATGTCACATGACCGAACCCAGAAAAACGGGGTGAGCCGTGACGGTCGCTAATAATGATAATAATAATAATTTGGCACCATCTGGCTTCTTATTACCAAGCAACTATGTTGAACTAAGAGGAGGAGCTTCAATTAGTCAGGCCACCGTCTTGTCTTCCTTCCATATTTATAAACGAATACTTATTTTGTCCTAGAGTGTCAAAATATTTTGGTTAAAGTGATGGTGAGGAACAAAAGAAGCCACGCTGAGAGCGTCAAAGAGAATTTTTGGTTTGTCATCAAAGATGTCACCACAGCTTACAGTGATACTCACACGCACATGGCTCGAGCGTGTCTTTTCGTGGGCAAAACGCACGCTGATGCATGGTGTCAATTAACAGTTTTGCCCAAACCAGCACAATGGAGCCCCATCGCTACATGGCCTGGCCCGGTCCACCTCCTCTTCCTCCTCCTCCTCCTCCTCCTCCTCGCCACATGAAATGTGTGTATGCCAGCCTAGCGCCGAGCCTTAATTAGCTTTTACTAGCCCATTTGGATGTGTTTAGCTTTGCTCTCCTTCACCACACGGGGGGGTTCAGCGACCCCTCCATATTATTACACTATGGCTGCAATTTAAACTTTAGTAACACTTACAGACCCCTAAACTATAAAGAGAATGCAGTACAGTAATCTAACCATCTAACCACCAGTAATCTAACTATCTTAACAACCGACCAGTATCAAACGTACTTGTTTTTTTTTTTTTTTTAGCAAGATTTTAGGAAAAAAATAGTTTTTAATCATCTTAACAGACTTTTTAGCGTATGTTAATATTTTTGAAAAGCATCAATCTGGTTTTCAGATGAACCAAAGCAGTCCAAGACCGCCCTTGTCAAAATTTGAATAGGTCATCTTGACCACCAGAAATTGATGGAGTTGATTCTGATTGGTTCATGCTGACCACGGCATTCTTTTAAACAGACTTAAATATCTGATGCGGCTGAGAAAGTTTTTTTTTTTTTTTTTTGTAAATCCCACCTCACTGACAGAACTTTGTAAGTTTGGATCCTTGTTCCTTACAAGTCTATGCAATAACGTATGGTGTGCCTCAAGGTTCAATATTAGGCCCTTTATTGTTCAAATTGTATATGCTCCCCTTCACATTGTTATGCTGATGATGCAGCATACGACTGTTTATCTCTGTGTCTACTGATGACGCAAGTCCATTGGATGCTTTTTTGAGAGAGCAAGAGCAAAAAGAGTTTTTTTTTTTTTTTTACCAAATAGCTTTTTACAAGGGGTGTTAGGCGATTAATTTTTTTAATCGTAATTAATTGCAAGACTTCACGATTGATCGCAAATTTTATATCTGTTCTAAATGCACAATAAAATATTCTTTCTCTAAGTTTACATCCTCTTGTTAACATATAAGTGGGGGAAAATGTTAAACTAATAGAAATATGGCTGCATCTTTTAGTCATTGGGACAGTAATTTCATAATAATTAATAAAATTGAGTTAAAATTAAAACGATGTACTATACTGTAAACAAAAACAAACACAAAAAAAACGAGTGTGATATTGATTGGTGTTGAGGTCATTTTTCTGCCACTAGATGGCATAATTACATTTGTAAGACATTGACGACAGCCCAGTGCATTTTTTTTTCATATTAAGAGCTATCTAATCTTTAACATGAAGTAAACTTGTAAAATTCTGCACATTTTTAAAATTGTAAAATGCAACTTGACCCCAGTCTCCACAAATGTATGCATTATTATTAAATTTATTACTGCAAAATTTTGACGTGGACATGTCGGCTACATTGTAAGAGGCGGTCAATAATAAATTTAGTGGCCTTAAAGGATCTTTAAATTAACACACTGATTTTGACACCCGTACTTTTTCCAAATGAAACACCTCATCATAAGTAAGAAACCGTAAACCCCCCTCAGATTGCTGTACTGAAAATGGACTATTTGTTTCTGTAGTGTGTGAGAGTGCTTCAGTAGTCTGCATGCAAGCATTTCAGAAGTTATGTGTGAGAAGTAATCGTGAATTTTGTCCTAGAGGGTCCCTCATAGCGGGGTCCCCCACTCTCTGTCTCTCATGCACACAAATGATCCAGCATCAGGTCTGACCCTCGGAGTGTTATGGTTTGAACTAAACAAGGCGCTTCTAAACACTGAGGCCCTCTCATAGTTAGATTCTTCTGTAAACAGCCCGGCACAGAATGAATCAATTAAAAGGGCATTACGCCGCTTCCTGTTTATTTAAAACATGTTTACTCTGCGCCGGCCCTCCCGCCTGTCTACATGATTGCCGGATTCCTCCTCCTCCTCCTCCTCCTCCGTGCAGTCAAGGTATATCCACACGCAGCACATATATACATAGGATGAAGATTGCAAACACATTTGTTATCCTGATTTCAGTATATATTGATTTCACTTCTTCCTCTGATGATTAGAAGGGCTGGCGAGGGTGCAATCACAAGGGCGGAAAAACAAACGAGGGAATTTTATGATTGAGCGGTTGAAGGTGTAAAATCAAAAAGAGCAGAAAAGTTGAGCTGCAATGTGATGAAGTAGGACCGAAAAAAGCCACAATGTTGTGGACTCTTGACTCTGTACTGTTGCCCAACTTTTACTGAGACAAGGCTCATATTTTGCATTCGGAAAACTCACATGGGACACCATCAAACAAAAATGTCACAAAAAGTGGATACACAGGTCAATTATCTACTTTCTGTAGTGAAAAACATTTAATTCTTCTCCCTGTCATGATACATTCCTGGCACCGATATTACAGTCATATGCAAGTTATGGCTATAATAATTGATTCACAACCATTGTAATGGAGTTCATCAGGTGTGTCGAAAAATTTCCAATTTCACTTAAATTGGTCCGAAAATTATTCTTTGTTTACTATAAAGAATGTTTGTTTGTTGTACATCTCTATGCCAGAGATGTATCTTTTTTTATAGATATTTTTAAGAAAATTATATATGTGATAACATAAAACAATTCTTGAATCATACCGATACAAATAACTTTTATTGTAAGTTCTTCTTTTTCCACTAAATTATTGAGCATAACTTCACTGATCAATGTTAGCATAGTCCAGGTGCTAATTTAGCTTAGTTTTAATTAGCTATTAACAAAACAGCATTAGTAGCAATTTGCTTATCTTAGGCTCTATTTTAGTTCAGTATTAGCTTTTTTTCCCACAAGAGTAAAAAAATAAAATAAAAAAATAATAATAAATGTGCACTGAGTTTTTGACTGTAGTCGCAAGCTAATGTTGCTGTTTAGCACGTTAGCATCAAAGAACATGGCTAGCTTGTCAGAGTCTCCATTTGTAACTGTTGTGAAAAGTAGGTTAATTGCTGAGCCAGTTTTACGTCAAGTACGCGTTACCTAATGGAAAAGAATCGTGTAAAATAGACTTTATAGTCAATGAGATTAATATATCAACAATTCGTCACAAATGAAAATGGCGGCCAACTTGGTTCGAGGAAACTCTCCACTCAATGAAAAGCACTGGACTCTGGATCGTTGTAATTTGACTTACGAGGATTATTTTGATTTCAAAATGTGATGAAATGCCGTTTGACTATAATAACAATCTGCCTGGTTTGTAAGCTAGTCACAGGCAAAAGCAACACAATACCCCGTTTGTTTTCAAAGAGTAAAAGGAAGCATTTGCATTGTGTTGTATTGCGGAAATATCAGACATGGCCGGATGTTCGGAATGATCAGTTCTGACTCTTTCATTGTTAAGGGGAAAGCTGATGTATTGAGTTTTTGACTTTTGAGTTGCAAGCTAACGTTGCTCTTACCATGTTAGCATCACAGAGCATTTGCTAGCTTGGTCGAGACTCCATGTTGTGAAAAGTAATTGTTGACTAAACAAAGTGTTTTCTTGACCTAAATTGTGAAAAGTCATGTAAAATATACTTGATAATCAACAAAATTAATATATTCAGACTCCTTCTATACTTGAAGGGAAAGCTGATGTTAAAAAAGAATGTGTGGTATGTCACCCTCAAGTCTGCTTCCTTGCTGGCTTTTCTTTCCAATTCCTCCATTCTTCTTCTTTCATGCTGCTTGCTTAGTGCAAAAGTACTCACACACACACGCACGCACGCACACGCACGCTGCTGCATGTGTTTCAACACACTCCTAAACACACACTTTTCTTTCCTAATCAGCCCTATTGAATAGAGAGCCAACAATGGCCGCTCATCCTCAGGCCACCCACTCAGCAGTGCGCGCGCACACACACATGCGCACGCGCGCAGCATCAACAGATCACAAGTTCACTCTTTTGTTCACCTCACCTTCGCAAAGGTCAGCAGTGTTATCTGCAATATCGGCCCACACGCATTTTATGTTCCGATGTGATGCATCGCACGCTAACAGAAAAACACAGTACATGCTTTTTAGAGTAACTGAAGGGAGGAAGGAAGTGAGGGTAGATGATGGTACAAAAGGTAGAAGGTAGGAAAGAAGGAAGAGAGAAAGGAAGGGTTATGCAAGCAAGGAAGAAAGGAGAGAAGGGAGGGAGGAAGAATGGAACAAATGAGGGAAGGAAGGTCCAATGGAAGGAAGGATGAATGCAATGTAAGAAGGGAGGAAGAAAAAAAGGTTTCGGAGGAAGGAAGTGATGAAAGAAGGATGGAAGGGAGGGAGAAAGGACACAAGGAAGGAAGGAAGACAAGGAAATGCAAGGAGCAAGAAAAGAGAGTAGCAGGGAAGGAAGTAGGAAGGAAAGGTGATAGAAGGAAAGGAAGGAAACAAAGATTTGATGAACAGACGCAAGGAAGGAATGAATGGCAGAAAGGATGAAAGAAGGATGTACGATAAAAAGGAGGATGTACACAAGGAAAGAAAGGAAGACGGAGGGGAGGAAGCAATTATGATGGAAAGGATGGGCGCAAGGAACGAAACAAGGCGTATGAAAGGAAGGCGGAAGGATTTGGGACGGATTGAAGGATAAAGCATGGAGGGAATGAAAAAACAGGGATGGTGTGACGCGAAGGAAGGATAAAAGGGAATTAGGAAGGAAGGAAAGGTTGTTTGGATGGAGCAAAAGGGATTGATTGAAGACGGGGGAGGGGGGGGGAGATGAAGATAGGAGTGAAGGAAGGAAAGAAGGAAGGAAAGAAATAATGTGCAAGGATGGAAACGGATGTATGAAAGGAAGGAATGACGGCGTCATTTCTGGGTCACGTTTGAGTTCATGACCTGTTAAGTTTGGGTTCATGACCGTGAGGTCAAGTGTCTGTTATGTACTGATGTAACAAGTTTTCTGTTTTGAACTGAAGTAACAGCATCTAGTTTCAACTGGTTTTAGACTATGTGATGTTATGTGATGTCAAGAGCTTCGTGATGTCAATCTTTAATCATTTACTTAGTCACAACTAGGGATGGGCGAGTACCGATGCCAGGTATCGGTATCGGGCCGATACCAGCCTTTTTTTTCAAGTACTCGAGTACTCGTGACGCAGACGAGTACAAGCGAGCGATGGCAGAGGGGGAAGACGTTAACACATTCATTGCCAGACCAGCAAAAAATGCATCATTTGCATCGTCTTTTTCCGTCAATGGCAGTGAATGAGTTAAGTGAGTCCTCCAGGCACGTACGTGGCGCTAGCTTGCAGCAGTTTTTCACCAAAACTTCACCAGTTTGGAAATACTTCAAAATTGTGAATCTTAAACTAAAAGAGCATTTTTGTGTTTTATTTTGAGCATTAAGACTATTCAAGAGTGACTGTGCTGTTTTTTTTTTTTTTTTTGTCAAAATTAAAGGAAATATATTTGGTTAAAAATATCTTTTAGTGATTTTTTTTATTTGTCAAAATGTACTACTGGTATCGGCAGTTGGTATTGGTATTGGTGAGTACTGAGGGTCTGAGTATCAGTATCGGTATCGGTCTGAAAAAAAGTGGTATCGAACATCCCTAGTCACAACCAATCAGATCGATTCCCTGTGTGTACCAGCGGTCTGACAAGTGTGTGTGTTTGTCGGATTATTACCACTGTTCCTCTGTGCAACTCTCGTTGTTTCTCGTCGAGTCAAGTTATGTGAACAAATAGTTAAAATCTTATTTGTGTCTGCGCTTTGGCATCCAACCAACTCCAGAACCTAACAGACGCATTTATGGTGGAAGGAAGCAGAGGAAGGAAAGAAAAAAGTATGATATGAAGGTAAGGAACAATAAAATGTGATGGAACCAGAATTGAAGGAAGGAGGGAATGAACATAATAAGGAAGGAAGGAAAGAAGGCAAGAGGAAAGGAAGGTAGAAAAGGATGTACTGAAGGAAGGATGGAAACAACAATGTGTGAAAGGAACTCGGGAAGGAATGGAGAAATGTAGGGAGAGATGGAAACAAGGAAGGAAGGAAGGAAGGAAGGAAGGAATGAAACAAGGATGGTATGGATGGAAAGAATGCTAGATGAGGAATTTAGATGGATGAATGAAGGAAGGAAAGAAGAATGGATGTCTGATAGAATGATGGAAAGAAGGAAACGAGGATGTATGAAAGGAAGAAATGGAGAAAGGATGGAAACAATGACGAGCGAAAGGAAGGAAGACAGGATGGATGGATGGATGGATGGATGGATGGATGGAAGGAATGTAAGAAGGACGATAAGTCGGAATGAATGAATGAAGTAAAGGGATGTATGAAAAGAAGGAAGGATGGGAAGGAGGATGAAATCCATCCGTCTCTCTCATTTTCCGGGGATTTCATTCATGCTGCATTCATGACTGATGAGAAATATGAAATTTTAGTAATAATAATTTCAGTTTGAAACAAAAAACATGGCTGATAACCTTTACGAGGGCACCATTATCGCATTATTCCGACATAAAAAAAAACACACAAAAAAAAGATTTGAACAGAACTACTCAACTAGAACTTCGAGTTATGACGATTGTGAATTCCCAGGTTTCTTGAACGCTGCATTAAAGCCTATTAATTCACATTCATAGTCTGTGTAAGAGGCACAAATGTCTTTCTTGATTTGTTTTGACAGTCGACAGCCGGCAACACATGACTGGCACCTCCAGGCAGAACCAAATAATGTATCGATATCAAAAGGACGCTCGCTTCAATAAGACGTGGCCGCGTTTGCTTCACGCGTCGGATGACGATGACGCTATCAGATGCAGACAAATGTTTGCTGTTGTACGAGAAGGACAGGAATTTACAGCCTCAACCTTTCATCTACACAGGTGGGCCCAGTGTATGTGTGTGTGTGCGCGTGCGTACACATGGTTGTATATTTATGTATGAGGAAGGAAAGGATGGAAGAGGTTTTGCGTATGGTTCAAATTTAGCCTGATTGTGTTTGTGTGTGTTCCCATTGCGGAGGGTCTCAAGTGGGATAGTGTGAATAAGCATCAAGGATGAAAGGTTGTCAAACAAAAAGTGAGTCAATTTGCACATTTAAACGCTTGACACAAACCCACTCACTGGCTTTTGTGAGCGAGCAAATGGAATATACAGTTTGTTTCTTAACCATTTTCTTCTTCTTCTTTTATTTTTTTTGCAAATAAAACGAAAACCTCTACATTTTGAATTACAGTTAGAAAGCAACACATTAAAACCGTTAAATTTGGCAACAATCAGGCCAGTATAATAAACTATATCACATTATATGTATATATATTTTTAGAAAATAATATTCCAACATATTCTACTTTTCCCCGACAAACAGAAGTAAAAGTAAGAAATTCAGTTTCTTGTAGATTAAAAGTGACTAATTAGCATTTCTTAACCAACAAAGACACGGCAAGAAACTAAAGATCATTTTAGCCTGGAGGCTAATTCTAACTTGAACTTTTTCTACACAAACAGGGAAGTTAAGTAGGTAAATTTCAGTTTCTGTATGTTAAGTGACTAATTAGCATTCCTTAACCCACAAAGATATGGTAAGAAACTAAAAAGGCTAAATAAATGAGCATAAATACTGCATTGAGGGTTGGTCTGGACGCTAGTAAGTGCTAAGTGCTAACTTACTTGTACTTTTCCACACAAACAGGGAAGTAAAAAATTGAATTTTTAGTTTCTGTATGTTAAAAGTGACTAATTAGCATTCATTAACCAACAAAGACATTGTAAGAAACTAAAAAGGCTAAATAAATGAACATAAATACTGTTGTGAGGGTTGGTCTGGACGCTAGTAAGTGCTAAGTGATGACTTACTTGTACTTTTCCACCCAAACAGAGAAGTAAAAGTTGGAATTTTTAGTTTCTGTATGTTAAAAGTGACTAATTAGCATTTCTTAACCAAAAAAGGACATAGCAATAAGCTAAATAAGCTACACCAAGGAACATGTTATGAGCATATTAGTCTGGATGCGAGTGCTAACTTGTACTTTTTCAAACAGAGGAGGGGGAAATTTCAGTTTCTGTATGTTAAAAGTGACTAATCAGCATTCATTAACTAAAAAAAAAGGACGTATAGCAATAAACTAAAGAAGCTATACCAAGGAACATGTTATGAGCATTAGTGTGGATGCTAGTGCTCACTTGCACTTTTTCACACAGAGAAGTAAACTCACAAAATTTCAGTTTCTGTATGTTAAAAGTGACTAATTAGCATTTCTTAACCAACAAAGGACATGGTAAGAAACGAAAGAGGCTACATAAATGAATATACTCTACACACAGTAATGAGCATTAGCCTGGATACTAGTGCTAACTGGTCCACCAGTATACACCAAACGAGGTACAGTAATGCAGTGTTGCCATGTCGTTGGCCTAATCGCATAATTTCCTGATTCGTCTAATTGAATGACTTGTTTTTGTGTTGATTTTTATCACTTGTGCTGCGGGCCACTTAACGTGATTGCATAATTGCCCAAGTCCATTTTGAAAGTTAGCAACAAATTCAACAAACAGGAAGGGTTCAGTTGTCTCCATTTATGACTGACATTACTATAATATAATACTATTACTGTCATAAAAATATGAAATGGTAAAATTTTGTCGGGGTTCATTATTTACCTACCACATACAGCATAGTAGCAGAATATTAGCTTAATTTAAATAACACGTTAATACTTTACTACTGAAAACCAAGAAATGGCAAAGACACATGGAACTTTTTTTTTTTTTCATTGAATTTATTTTTGTTAGTTAATTTTCTATAGCAGGTGAGAGAACATCGCGGTCACACGAGGGGTTTCTTGAGCATAGTTTTCAGAAGTCACAGTGTTTTAGACATGGACAATGACAAAGGAGGGGCAACGACGCAAGAAACAAGGTGTCGTGTCAAAGTGACACCTTCGTGCTTCATCAACTGCCCCAACACGACAACAAAAACATAATAATGAACCCCCCCCCCCCTCCCCCTTTCCTAAATGCAAACAAAAAGAAAATCAAACTCAGCAACAAATAGATATATTTATATATAATATATATTTACTCTTTAAAAATAGAACTTCAGTCTAAATACTAACATCTGTACAAACTACAAAAATAAAATTTTAATATAAATAATTTATATGGCATGACATTTACATTTTTGTTTTTAAACTACAAACAATGCACGAGCGTCCCCTCGACCTCCTCCCTAGTATAAACTCCTCCAGCCAAAGGTGGTTATGTAGGATGACATTTTTTTTCTTTTTAATCCACAACTGCACAGTAGCTACTCAACATTTTCTTTCTTTCTTCTTCTTCTTCTTCTTTTTTTAAACAAAATAAACCAAAGCTGCCACTTGAAAAATACAGAAAAGATCTTCCCTGCAAATGACACTGGCAGTGATGAGACAATTTCTGTCATGTAAGAACTGGGGAAAAAAAAACAACAACCAGAAAAACAAAACAAAAAAATCAGAGCTGCTGTAAAATGTGAATAATAGCTTATAGGTAACTCCAAAAATCGAAAAGACTCCCTTATAGTTCCCATTGTGTTAAATGTGAGGCGCAGCCACAAATAAGCAAACCTTCAAGTAGACAAAACTGCAAAGGACTTAATACTGAGCTCTGGATGCTGCATTGACAATCGCGATTGAAGGCACATTGTTCAGAAATCTGTTAGATCTCACAGTACAATATTATATTTTATGTATGTGTCTGTGTGGCTTTAAGAGGGAGGAAGAGGGGCTACTGCATTTTTTTTTAAGGCAAATCACTTAAAATGACTTTATGTAGCAGCAAAAAACAACAACATAATAATACAAATAGAAATAAAACACTGACCATGTATGTTCAATAGCCTAATATCTTAATAGGATCTCACTCTGTGTGGACACTTTTGTACATATAGCACATTATTATTCTCATTCTATACACTATGCAGGGGGCCAAGAAAATAAAACAAAACTTCCCCACCACAAAAAAACTTGTACACGAGTATACCCATAGTTATACAGTACTTTTTTTTTAAATAGCTTCCCTCTTTTTTTTTTAGTATTAAAATATATACTCATAGATTTACATAATGTCCTTCAAATAAATCCTATGTGACGTCAATGTAGAGTTTCCAGAAGACGACGAGCGTCCGGAGGATTCTAGCACTCTTTGGCCGTCTGGATTCTCGACCCGCCTGAAAAAACACGAGAGAAGAGTCACAGTTAGATTTTTTGGAAAGGTTTATCTTCGCTGTCTATGTCAGGGACGTATAGTGACAAGCAGAAAAATTAAATGGTTGTCCACTAGATGGCAGTAGGTTCCATTGGTGGTATGTCGTGAGATTTTTTTTAACTCATTTACTCCCAATAACGTGTAAATACGTTTTTTTTAATGGTCTAAGTGTCCCAAAGACGTATTTATATGTTTTTTTTTTTGTTTTTTTTTTACAGAAGGCAAGGCAAGGCAAGGCAAGGCAAGGCAGAAGGCATACAGAAGGCTTTGATGCAGCCTCTCAACTGCAAAGAACGGTTGCAGAAATGGTAGTTATTACACAAACGGCCAGCAGGTGGCAGCAGAGCAAAGGAGATCAACCAGGGCCATGTAGAAAAAAAGCTCAATTACTTACAATTTTGAATAGATTTGTGAAAACTGATGAAACAGCTCTCTTCTAATGCTAATTGCTGCAAAATGGTAACAGATAAGAAACATACTTTTTTTTTTCCTGATGAAAGAGGAGACTTTAATCTTTCTTTTGATAGGTTCCATGCTTTTATAGCAATAGAACACAATATTCTGTGGGCCATGCAAAATCAGTCAAAATCCAGTAAAACAGCGAACGGGATTGCTTCTGTGAAAATGGCGGCGAGTGAATGAGTTAATGTAAACGTGACATGGCTGAAGAAAAAAAAAAAAGAAAAAAGTGCAAAATCTCACCTTGTCTGGTCTGTTGCGTCATGTGATCCTGCGGACATTCCACATCCTGGAGCTCTAAAGAGTCTCTGACGTACGAGGAAAACTTAGTCCTCTTGGTGGCCTCGAAGCAGTCCGACTCGGTGTCCGTGTCGAAGCCTTCGTGCATGTAGCCCTGATACGCCGCCCCGGGCAGGCTCGGATGCACGGCCACCGTCACGGAGGCCGTGGCCGTCACCATGGTGACGGGCCCCCCGCCGGCGGAATTGCCGTAGTTGGCGGGCCCTTTAGTCCTGTTTGGCTGAGGCCCTCTGCCGCCCTGTAGCCTGGGGCCGCTGGGGTAAGTCCGCCCAGGTTGGTGAGCTCGGTCTCCGGGTAAGTTTTGTTGTCCTGGCTGCTGCTGCTGCTGTTGTTGGTGGTCCCGCTTGGGTCCGTCCCAGCATGTCACCTGCGAGCTCAAAGGCGACTGAGCTATGTGTGAAGAGTCACTGGACGGTGCAAGCCGTCCTCCGGTTTCCCTCGACGGTCTCACCACCTAACATGAAAAAAAGACATAATTTAATTAAAGATTTTCCGCCATTTTAATGATATTTATATTTACTGTTTTTCATTGGATTATAACTAGGGATTGTTGAGTACCAATACCGGCCTTATTTCAAGGTATTTTATCTAGATTAGGGCGGTCACTATCGAATGTTTAAAAAAAATAAAAAAATAAATCTATAATATATATATATATATATATATATATATATATACATATATTTTTTTTATCCACTACGGTTTGAAACATTATTTAGTATTGTCTAAAATAAAAAAAAATCCAATAAATAAATAAAAGCATCAACAAAATTAGACTAAGCTAAACGGTTAGCAATCGCAATTAGCATTAGCGCCTTAGCTATTACCATTAAAGGTAAACAAACACTAACTACCACTTACTTCACACATACATCATTATAGCTACATGAGTTGAATTGAGCGGATATACCAATAATTCCATCGAATAAATGAAAAAATGCTTTTTTTTTAATTATTTTTTTTAATCCACTAAGGTTGAATGCGAGTTGAATTGAATGAAACGTAAGTTAGTATTGTCTAAAATAAATAAATAAAAGCATCAACTAAAATAGCCTACGCTAAACGGTTAGCAATCGCGATTAGCATTAGCGCCCTAAGCTATTACCATTAAAGGTAAACAAACACTAACTACCACTTAGGTCACACATACGTCATTATAGCTACATGGGTTGAATTGAGCTGATATAGGCTACCAATGATTCCATCGAATAATTGAGTAAATGTTTTATTATTATTATTATTATTATTATTATTATTATTATTATTATTATTATTATTATTATTATTATTATTTTAATCCACTAAGGTTGAACATTAGTTGAATTGAGTGAAACATTATTTAGTATTGTCTAAAATAAAGTAAATAAATAAATAAATAAAAGCATCTATAAAATTAGCCCATGCTAAACGGTTAGCAATCGCGATTAGCATTAGCGCCCTAGCTATTACCATTAAAGATCAACAAACACTAACTACCATTTAGTTCAGACAGACATCATTATAGCTACATGAGTTGAATTGAGAGGATAGAACTACTAATGATTTATTATCTTCTGAGCATGAGCATCATTTAAGCACTAACAAAATTAGCCCATGCTAAATGGTTAGCAATCGCGATTAGCATTAGCGCACCAGAGATTACATTTAAGGTAAACAAACACTAATCACTGTTCAGCTCCCACGTATATCATTATATTTACGTTACACTTGAATAGTGTCTAAAATTCACACTTACAAACGATGTTTCAACAAAAGTCCATGACTTAACCACAATGAGCGCAATAACTTCCTGTTCACTGCGTGTGTCTGCAAAAAAGGTCCTTGTAGAAACATGGACTTGCGCAAACATGGTTCCGGCGGAGCTTTGAGGCAGACATTTTTATTTGACCTATTTTTAAAGTCAACTTTTTTCCAGCCCTAATCTAGATATTGTTTGTGGTGTGTCCTAAGGGTCAGCTAAAATGTAATTGTGAAGGTACTAATGATGTCCTAAACGAGCAACATATTTTGTTTGAATTGATTGCGTCATGCGTACCGTGAGTTTCGGGAAACTGGGATTCTTGCTGGCTTCCAGCAGAATGTGCGAGGTGGCGGGCGCGGGCACGCCGTACGCGCCGCGGTCGCAGTATTTGTAATCCTCCTCGCCGATCCCCGACGTGCTCGTCATCTCCGAGTAGTACTCCGAGTCGGACGTCTCGGAGAACGCCCGGCGGGGGTCGTGGTGGTCCGCCAAGTAACCGTGGTGAGCCATGGGCGGAGGCAGAGGCGGATCGGGCGAAGGCGCCGGCGGGCGCCGGCCGTCGTCGGGCGCGGCCGGCTCGACGGGGGGCCCCAGCATGGAGAGGAGGACCGGGAGCAGGACCAAACCGTTGAGCATTCCCAGGAGGGTCAGGATGGCCAACACGGCAAAGAAATACCTGCGGAGGCAACAGGTGAGCGACATTAATATGAGCAGAATATTCAAAACCATAATCGGGGCAGTCTGCAACCGCAATGTAAATAAGCTAGCAGTTAGCCTAGCTTCTGGTTAGGGCTGCGCAATTAATCGACATTCAACTACAATTTCAATTATTACACTCCGCAATTACAAAATCGGCATAATCGTCCATCCATCCATCCATCCATTTTATGAACCGCTTGGTCCTCACAAGGGTTGGGGGTTGTGCTGGAGCCTATCCCAGCTGGTTTCGGGCAGTAGGTGGGGTACACCCTGAACTGGTTGCCAGCCAATTGCAGTCGGCATGATCGTAAAAAAAGATGATTAATTCTAATTTTTGAGTTGTTTGAAATTTATCCATTTGCACCTTTATTTAAATTTTAAAATAACTAAATGAATACATTTTCTTTCATCCAATTGGAACATGCATAATCAGTGTTTCAAATAATTTTATGTTTTAAATTCAGAATTTTTATTTTTATTTATTTTTTTATTTTTTATTTTTTACATTTAAACATTTTGTTTTTGTACTGAAAAAATGTTTGTCCTACTGCACAGTGTACTCTACTGTTTTTGCCAACATAAATAAGTAAATAAATAATTAATATTATAAATAGATATTATTATAAATTCTGTTTGGTCCAAAAGAAACTTACATGATTATAGCGTTTCTATTTTTGTTAATTAGTCTTAATATTTTGAAATGTTTAATAAACATTTTCTTGTTTTGTACCAAAAAAAAAAAGAAAAAATCGTATCAATTTCAATTATTACCAAAATAATTGTGATTATTAGTTTTTTCCCATAATCGAGCAGCCCTATTTTTGGAGATATGGTTATGTTGTGATGTGCTGTGTTGATCATCTGGAGTATCCCGCCCACTTTTGGGGACAAGGCCAGGCAAAAATCTCTTGCACCCTGCACATCCTGGTCACCACCTCTTCCATCTCCTTAAACACACTATAACGTTTGCCAATTTTCGCCATCACTGTGTGACCTACTGTATTAATTAATTTATTGTAGCTTCAGCTATCTACTTATTTGCATAACTGTCGTAGAAGAAGTTGAAGGGACGCCCGGTGTTTGGCTCTCAAAGGCGGAGCAAATCGGATTCCCGCTCACTCCAACCCAAACACCCTTTGATGCCGCTCGCTGTGGCTGTTGCTACAAGAACGTTTCCCTCCGCGCTCTGTTGTGCGTTTTTGTGTTGCGTGCGTCTCGGCACAACTAAAGGGAGGAAAGGGGGGGGGGGGGGGGTTAGTTATGCGCCACCACAAGAAAGAGCTCCCGAGAAAATTAGAGAGGAGTCGGCTTAAATACTAACAGAAAGCAGAGAGTGCGAGACTGTGAGATGCAGGAGGGACAATATGGAAACAAGCTACGAACATTGTTGATATTTAATGTTCTTTGAGGGCCTCACAAGTATTATATAACATCTGATTTTGGCCTGTTTTCCTGCCGCTTCCCCTCTCTTTCCCCGCCTACCCTCCAACTCGTTGCAGTAGCTAGTTGTGCTAATCGACGTGCTGCAAGGATTCTGACGTGGGCCAGGACCTCCAACGGCGTCTCGCTCGTCGGAATTCTCCTGTTTATGTAAACGTTCATCTTTTCCACTCGCCGTCGGGGTCCGGGGGAGTCGTAAGTGAGGGCGAGGGCCGGTGGGTGTTTACATGTGCGCACGTATGTGGATAAAGCGTGCGCCTGCTACGGACAGAATGCGGCGAATGAGGCGTGCTGTTGATTGAGTGTATTTATTACAAGCAGGCCAGGAGATGTTTACTTGCAGATTATTTACTCGACTGCGGCTAGTCGGCTCCAGCCACGCCCCGTCCGGCCGAACCGCGAGGACCTCCAACAAAGATACGCAAGAACGCTTTGTGTCACTCCTCACAAAGATTTTTTTTTTTTTTTTTTTTTACAGTATTCAAGCAAATATGAATTGAGTGTCCCCTATTAATGAATAGTGTTCCTGCTCTGTTTGTTAAAAAGTAGCAATAAAGTTATCACCATAGCGATGCTAATTTCCTTTAGCTTAGGGGTGTCCAAACTTTTTCATTTGAGGGCCACATACAGAAAATCAGAAGGACGCAAGGGCCACATAATGTTATGAAGAGAAATTGTGTTTAGTCCTAAAAATTGTACAAATAATTTATTTGTGCTTTTGCATATTTAAAAAAAAATGCTACAGTATATAAACCAATTTATTTATAATATGGCAGTAGGGTTGTTATAGTTTTGGAATGTTTGATTTTAGTTATTTTTCATTATTTTTCAGGGTGGTTCTGTTAGTTTTAATTAGTTTAGTTCTTTAAAAAAAATGCTTAGTTTAAGTTTAGTTTGTTAGTTTCAGTATTAGGATTATTTTTTATTTTTTTTAATATGTATTACTTGTGCGCAATATTTAAAAAACACTATGGGAGCGACGTCATCTGAAGGTGCTTTTCTATTGGCCGCTGCTAGATGGCGTCACTTGTGTGTGACATACTTTCAAATGTCATTATTCCGGTTTATCTCCAAATAAATGTTCTAAAAAATCAAATTTAAAATCATCCCCAAAGGCCCGTGCATTAAATTAATTACCAAAGACTACAACAAAGGACATGTTTGCTAGAATTATAGTTAGTTTTAGTTGGTTTTGTAAACATAAAATGTAGTTTCAGTTAGTTTTTGTTTTTTAAAAAGCATTTTTGTTTTTATTTTATTTCAGTAACAGTATGACAACAACCTATCACAGCTCAGCTTCAGAAAACAGGTGAGCTGTGATTGGTTGTTACATGAGCAACATTGATGTCATCTTCAGTCGACAGCACCTGGCAAAATGGCCGCCCCCCTGAGATGGATTAAAAGGGCTGGATTTTGCTTCGTAACGCATATTCCACAAATGTAATATTAATCAGAATGTTAAGTTTAGTCTAGTGAGGTCACATATGTTATTGTCAAGAAATGTTTAAGGTTGACTTCCATTTTAACTTTTTAATGTCTGTAATGTACCCCCATGATAAATGTGTGTCCACCGTCCGTGTTTACACTTTTTCCCTCCTCCATCTGGATGCAAGGAAGCCACCCTCGGAGCACATCTCCTCCTCCTCTCTTCTTCCCTCGCCTTCATTTCTGCAGACAAACTGTGCTTTTTATGTCACGGAGGCCCTGCTTGCAGTCTGTGAGCTCAAGGTTGTGGTTTTGGGTTCTGGGCCCGAGACCGCATTCAGCTAAAAAACATTGAGCTATTTGCCATCTTTTTTTTTTTTTTTTTTTTTTTTTTTTTTTCCTTTTTCCCCCGCTCTGACCATGGTAGAAAACGGGCGCACGCACACAAAACACGGGATATTCATGTCTGTTGGTGGCCCACGCGCAATCGAACTGCCTGGCCGCTTCGTATTTAGCGCTTTTTTTGTTTTTTTGTTTTGTTTTTAAACTGACTATGGCACCCAATACGGAGGCGGGGAGTGGCAAACAGATGATAGGATTTTTTTTATTTTTTTTTTACAGATTCTCGTGTGTGTGTGTGTGTGAGAAGGAGAGACACCACCCAGTGGGTAGGAGAACACTTCCATGTTTACGAGCAGCTGCTACACACCCTTGATGTTTTCCCCATTTGTTGTGTGTTCTGCGGTCGGAGAGATGGATGCGTGTGCGTGTGCGTGCGTGCGTGCGTGCGTGGGTCCGGACTGACGGAACCAGGTGCATGTTTGTTGCCGTGCTCGTCCATGTGTGCGTGCATAAACAGGGGGTATGACACTTCCACCTGCGTGAAAGTCTGTCCGCCCCCCCACAAGGCTTCCTAGCAACCCGGGGTGAGACAGGACAACTGGCGTCAAACAAAAACATTCTCTCAAAAGTAGAAGTAGTAAAATAGTTGTGCCGTGCTTTACTTGAGTATTTATTTTTATGACGACATTTGTCAAAAATAGGCTTGTTACAGTTTTCCACCACTTTTGTTTACTAATTTTACATTAGCAAAGCGATAGGAACACGTTTTGCTCTAAACTTAAAGTTCATGTAAAGTTTAAATAAATGTCTTGTCAATTTGACATACAGCCAAATTTTAATGATTAAAAAAAAAATAAAAATCATCAAGTACCGGTAATTAAAATGAAGCTTTAAATCACACCCCATTGAAAAATGGATGCTAGTTAGCATAGCATCTTTCTTTCCACAATACAATACAATGCAAATTATTCCTTTACATCAGGGGTGTCCAAACTTTTTCATTTGAGGGCCACATACAGAAAATCAGAAGGACGCAAGGGCCACATAATGTTATGAAGAGAAATTGTGTTTAGTCCTAAAAACTGTACAAATAATTGATTTGTGCTTTTGCATATTTATAAAAATGCTACAGTATATAAACCAATTTATTTGTAATATGGCAGTAGGGTTATTTTAGTTTTTATTAGTTTTCAGGGTGGTTCTGTTAGTTTTTACTAGTTTAGTTCTTTAAAAAAAAATACTTAGTTTTAGTTTAGTTTGTTAATTTCAGTATTAGTATTAGTTTTTTTTAAAGAAATGTGTATTACTTGTGCGCAATATTTAAAAAACACCACGGGAGCAAAATCATCTTTTGGTGCTTTTCTATTGGCTGCTGCTAGATGACGTCACTTGTGTGTGACATACTTTCAAATGTCATTATTCCGGTTTTTATCAAAATAAATCTACTAAGAAATAAAATGTAGTTTCAGTTAGTTTTCGTTTTTTTAAAAAGCATTTTCATTTTTATATTATTTCGGTAACAATATTGTTTTTTGAATTTTAGTTTTAGTTTTTTCATTAGTGTTAGTGAACTAAAATAACCTTTACTGGCACCAGTTTTTCGATAACTTCGTACTTTGACCATCTCCAAACATTTTTGTTTTGTTTATTTTATTTGAACTGAGTCAAATGCCATTTTTAGCATATGTCGCGGGCCACTGAAAAATGGACGGCGGGCCTCAAATGGCCCTCGGGCCGTAGTTTGGACACCACTGCTTTACATTGTGTAAACAAACGGCAGATTGTTTTGCTTTTGCCTATGACTAGCATACAAACCAGGCAGATTGTTATAGTAGTTAAATAATCCTAATGTAGAATACAAACGTCTGAATTGACTTTACAGAAGTCCATTTCAACCTCTACTTTCTGACTTTTACTAGGAACTTAATCAGTACTTTACGATTATTTTTTTTACACAACCATCTGTACTTCCATTTAAGAGTACATTCGCCATCCCAGATCCACACACTTGCGTCTCACCTCATGATGAAGTCGAACTCGGACCCCGCCAGCATGAGGACGCCCAGCAGGGTGGAAATGGCGCCGTCGACCACCGGGGCAAACATGTGCTCAAGGGCCACGGCCGAGCGCTTGTTTCTGCTGCCAATGGCTGTCAGGAAGCCCTGATGCGGAAAAAAAAAAAAAAAAGGGGCGGAGGGGAAAGGTGGAAAGGAGAAATGAGGTGGAAATCTTGCCGATCGCACAAAACTCGCGCTTGTAGTGGTGAGGCTTGGCACGTCTTGGAATTCTTGGATTTTTTATTTTTTATTTTTTTGGGAGGTTTCAAGTCGGGATGGCCGCTGGAATTGGGGCTAAATCAGCAAAATTGTTCTCACCAGCGCAATGTGAACAGTGAACTCCACTCCGATGCCCACCGAGGCGATGAGGATGACCACGGGGATGGCGCTCAGCTTGATGCCGATCAAACCCATGACGCCGAACAGCTCCACCGTCATCATGGCCAGGATAAACACCTGAAGACACCAAAAAAAGGGAATCAGCCCCATGAAAGAATGGAAGCGAGACGGCGTGAAGATGAAAGGTGACGCGAGGGACTGACTTGAGCTCTTTTGCCTTTTCAACCCCACGCAATCTTTGACCTCGGGGGTCTCGGCCGCGTGGCGTCAAATTACCCGCCCCGGGGCTAATACTTTTCCATGCCACCATGCGTCTTGCTTTTCCTCCCACAGAGGTGCTCGGAATGATTGACAGAACGGGAGACAATAGCACGCCTCATGTTTAAATGTTTGCTTTGCCATTAATATTAGTTACAGGGACGTACTGTGGCCAGAATTCGGACCAGGAATATTGGTGGGGGGCGGGGGCCAAAATGCGCCAAACCATTTGTTGATAGACAGTATTGGGCATGTAACTTAAAAAAAAAAAATACTGAGAGTTACAAATTACTCCTTACAAAAAGTATTTGATTTAGTAACTCAGGTACTGCCTCTTAAAGTAATTAGTTACTCAGCAAAGTAATTATGATATTTTTATATGCTGACATGCGCCAAAACCTATTTGTTGATGGACAGTGTTGGGCATGTAACCTAAAAAAAGAAAAAAAAATACAATTGCAAATTACTACTTCCAAAAAGTAATTGCTTTAGTAACTCACTACTGTTCCTGCCTCATAAAATTAATTAGTTACTCAGCAAAGTAATTGTGATATTTTTATATGCCGACATGGACCAAAACCTGATCGTCGATGAACAGTGTTGGGCATGTTACTTACTTCTTCCAAAAATAAATTGCATTAATAACAAAGTTTTAGTAATTATGTTACTGTTTTGTAAAAGTAATTAGTTACCAAGTAATTCCGATATTTTTATATACATGCGCCAAAACCTATTCATTGCAGTGTTAGGCATGTTACTTTAAAAAAAAAAAGTAATTGGAAAATTTAATAATTAATTTTTCCAAAGTCATTGAGTTAGTAACTAAGTTAATGCCTTGTAGAAGTAATTAGTTACACACTCAGAGCTGCTGTCAGCCACAGCTCACGTGCTATCCCCACCAGGTCCCGCCTCTTAAAGGTACACTCAGGCCCGCAAGTATTTTCTCTGGTTGCAAATTGTTGCCAAATGTGCTTATTGCATGTTGGAGGGGTAAAAAATTGAAATAATGTTTTTTTTTTTATAAGGTCTCCCCCCATATGACGGTTTTCAACGCTCCCCCTGCTGGTGCAAGTGAAGACCAGAAGCTTTTGATGCCGGCGGGACCTCCTCACCGGGATGCGGTTAAATTGCAAAATGATAAAAGCCGTTTTACTACTTGACCACATACAGGCAGACGGTCGGATGCATGGAGACTACACGCATGTATGCGTGTGCCTGATTTCAGTCCAATTAAAACACATTCCGGCAGAAGCTGCAACTGTTGTTGTTCTCCGGCCCACCCCCTCAAACGGCTGTGGACATGCATTTGTTTGGGGGGGCACCAGCTTGTGTGTGAAACGTTTTCTAACAACTCAAGACTGTCTCTCTTTTTCTGGCTCCCACATCTCCCTGATGGATGGGTCGAGCGGGCCAAGGTCGCGACTGGGCAGATCCGTCCTGTCCCCCGAGCCTCTCGTTCCCCCTCGGACAAAAGCCGTGATGGAGTTGGAGGTAGAGGCTTTGCGAGGGCAAAGTCTTTGCATTCCCTTTTTCTAAGGCCGGCCCAGCCTACATTAGAATGACAAAGGTCCCCCGTATGTGTGTGCGCGCACCGGCCCTCCGCCGAGCCAAAAGGACCCCCCCCCGCGTCGGACGATGTTATTGAGCTGTGCCGAGCGAGGCGAGCGGGAGGGAAGCGGCGGGCTAATGGCGGCGTTGGGGTGGAAAATAGGAAAGGCGGACTCACGATGATGCCGGCGGTCCACGGGTTGAGCAGGAGCAGAGCGCAAACCAGGAAGGTGCACGCCAGCACCACGCTGACGGCCAGCAGGAACCAATGGCGCAGGCCGATGTACTGCTCCCAGAAGAGGAAGGGGTACCCGTTGGGGTAGTTGGACACGCCCTTGCCACTGAACTCGTCGCAGATGGCCCGCACGCTCTCGATGGCTTCCACAAAGTCGCCGGCTTGCCGCAGCCCGTTCAGGTAGTACGGGAACTGGGCGAACTCCAGGGGCTCTGCGGCCGGAACTGCAAGGGGGCGGGAAGGAGGGCGGGATGTGACATTGATATTATGAAAGTATATATTGCTGTCGTTGGGTCAAAACCTCATAAGTCACAATTTGTTTAATAATAATCTATCATTTGGGTCAATTTATGAAGTATTGACCAATCCTAAAAAAGATGCCTTTAAAGGGATACTTCACTTATTTAGCCCATTATAGCAATAAAAAGTTAATATTTTGCCTCTAATAAATTTGATACTTTCATTATTTTTCATGTACAATTAGTACCTTTAAAAACATATTTTGCAAACTTGAAAATGACATCACAAGAGCTCAGGTAACCAATCACAGCTCACCTGTTTTCTAGGTTTGGTCATGTGACATTCACAAGCTGAGCTGTGATTGGTTACCTGAGCCCTCGTGATGTCATTTTCAGTCGACAGCAAGTTGCAAAATGTGTTTTAAAGGTACTAATTGTATGTGAAAAATAATGAAAATATCAAATTAATTATAGACAAAATATTAACTTTTTATTGCTATAATGGGCTAAATAAGTGAAGTATCCCTTTAAAGGATGTGTAATGGCTATTTTAAGGCTTCAACCTCTTTATATGGTCTCTTTATACCACAGATTTTATGGAGGACCAAAACTGCCAAAATTCAAAATAAATAAATGACTAAATAAATAAATGACTAAAAGTGAAAATAAAAAGCAACATAAAAAAAATATAATTTGAAAATTACATAAAAAATAAATAAATATAAATGGAAATAAATCAGTTTTTATTTTCATTTTTAATAGCTTATTTATTTAGTCATTTATTTATCTATTTATTTAGTCATTTATTTATTTTGAATTTTGGCAGTTTTAGGCCATTTTTTGGCAGTTTTGCGACTTGAGATGCTAGACAACAAGTGGACAAGATAGTCGAGCTGCTCACTCGACCAATGACAGGCAGTTTGCAACGGCGGAGTCCAGCCCAAAACACGCTTAGGACCGCCCCCTCATTTGAATAACATTTCGACTTGGCAGTACGGCCCCAAAACTGCCACAATTCAAAATAAATAAATGACTAAATAAATAGATAAATGACTAAATGAATACATAAATAAATGACTAAATAAAAAAATAAATTACTAAAATAGATTTTTTTTTGGATACAATTTTCAAATTATATTTTTTTATATTCATTTTTATTTTCACTTTCAGTCATTTATTTATTTATTTAGTCATTTATTTATTTTGAATCTTGGCAGTTTGGCAGCCCAAAACTGCCAAAATTCCAAATAAATAAATGACTAAATAAATAGATAAATGAATAAATAAATAAATGACTTAATACATAAATAAATTACAAAAATTGATTTTTTTAAATATAATTTTCAAATTATATTTTTATTATATTCATTTTTATTTTCATTTTTAGTCATTTATTTAGTCATTTATTTATTTTGAATTTTGGCAGTTTTGGTCCTCCATAGTTTGGGTGGGGTAAATGCCTTAAATGGGATCCCTGTATGTGATTTTTTTTGTTCTTGGAGACTTACTGCGCAGATTTTCCCCCGTGGTGTCGTACTTGTCGTGGATCCACTCCCTGGGATGCGGATAAAAGTTGGCCTGGGAGGCGGCGTAGCCCAGAGGATCGTTACTGACCCACACCGTCAGGTAAATGTAGAAGACCTCAGGGGGGATGAGACCCTCTGCATCCACCAGCCGACGAGAAGTCAGCTACAGAAGGAAGGTTTTGTCAGACGGAGATGTTGCTAGAGCAAGACAGAAGCGACGTCTCGTCTTACTTGGCTGTAGTTAAAAGGTTCTTTCTTGGAGCCGGTCTGGATGAGGAGTTTGTACGCCAGGGCGCCGTCCTCGGTGCCGTTCCGGTAGCTGTCCGAGGTGATCCTTCCCGATAGCCAGTCTGCGTCGAAAGCAGCCTGAAGACCTGTACAAAAAAAAAACACGAAAAGATTACCGCGCTAGTCATTTGTCGTTTCATTTCTGCTTGGGCGAAACGACAAGAGCAGCCTTCCAGTGTGAAATCTCAAGTTTCTGTTTCTGTCTCGTTTTGGGCAGCTGGCTTTGATTGACCTGTTAGCTATTACTTCCTCCTGACTGGGCCTCTGACATGTCCTAGCCTGAGGACACACGCGCACACGCACATGCAAAAGATAACCTCCGACCCCACCCCAATCTGTCTACTGCTCCACCCCTGAGCCCAGGTGGATGGGGATAAACAGCGCGGCTGAACTTTCACTCACCTTTCGCACCCAACCCCCACGCGATCATTCATTCACTCCCGGTCTTTTTAGTACACCTGAAAAAACTTGGCGCTCTACTCTCCCCCCGCCAAATGACATCACAGAATTTTCTGATTTCAACCATCCGTGTTCTATCGCGATTGTATTACATGCGCACAGTTGCAACTGACTTTTGGAGTGCAAACTGGACTGCATCAAAAGCAGAAAAAGGCCAGGGAAGATCAGAAATTTGAAGTTTGAAATTTGATGTTTGAATTTTGAATTTCAAATTTGAATACGAGTTTGAATTTTGAATTTGAATCTTGCATTGCAATTCTGGATTTGAATCCTGAATTTGAGTCTTGAATCTGTATCTTGAATTTGAATTTTGAATTGGCATTTTGAGTTTGAATTTTGAGTTTGAATTTTGAGTTTGAATTTTGAGTTTGAATTTTGAGTTTGAATTTTGAGTTTGAATTTTGAGTTTGAATTTTGAGTTTGAATTTGAAATTTGAATTTGAAATTTGAACTTTGAGTTTGAATTTGAAATTTGAATTTGAAATTTGAACTTTGAGTTTGAATTCTGAATTTTAATCTTGAATTGCAATTCTGAATTTTAATCCTGAATTGGAATTTTAAAATTGAACTTTGAGTTTGAATTATGAATTTTAATCTTGAATTGCAATTCTGAATTTGAATCCTAAATTTGAATTTTAAATTTGAACTTTGAGTTTGAATTCTGAATTTGAATCTTGAATTGCAATTCTGAATTTGAATCCTGAATTCAAATTCTGAATTTGAGTCTTGAATTTTGAATTAGAATTTTGA
Organism: Festucalex cinctus; assembly: GCF_051991245.1. Classification (NCBI taxonomy): domain Eukaryota; kingdom Metazoa; phylum Chordata; class Actinopteri; order Syngnathiformes; family Syngnathidae; genus Festucalex; species Festucalex cinctus. The sequence goes on along the minus strand of NC_135411.1, from coordinate 8,776,480 downwards.
GTTAGAATTTGAATTTTGAGTTTGAATTCTGAATGCATGTAAACACGACTAAACCATCTTTTGATCCTGGTTAGAATGCATGCCAAAATATCTATCTATCTATCTATCTATCCATCTATCCATCTATCCATCCATCCATCTTCTTCACTGCTTATTCCTCACAAGGGTCACGGGGGTGCTGGAGCCTATCCCAGCTGGCTTCGGGCAATAGGCGGGGTACATCCTGAACTGGTTACCAGCCAATCGCAGTTTACAAAAAATAAATAAATGCAAATAAAATAAAATACAATTAAAGTACCTCTAAGCCAGTCCTGGAAGTAGTGCAGCCACATGCGTGGCAGTTTGCCATCGCTGTCTCGGACCACAGATCTGACAGAGTTGAAGGCGTTGTGTAGCTGAATCAGAAGTCTCTGTGAGCGTGCGTAATCGAATCCGTCCATGGTGACCAGATACATGTTGTAGAAGGAAAAATATTTGAACTGGGCGTCGATGAAGTCGTACTCCTTGGTGTCGCGCGGCACAATGTCGGTCAGGTAGAGGCCGTCGTGCACCATGGTGGTCCCGTACAGGCTCAGGCCCAGGAGGCCCAGGAAGAGGATGACGACGACGGCTTTGCTTTTGGGCTTGAGGAGAAGCGGTGCGTATTTCTCCCGGGCGAAGTGGGGCAGGTTCCAGTGGAGGAACGGGAGCGGGACGCATTTCTTGCCCAATTTGGAGTCCTCCACCTGAGCGAGGAGGTCCCGGGTGGAGCTTGAGGTAGGGGTGAAGAGCTGGGAGCCGTATGGATCTTGAACGGGGGTGCTCGGCGTCGGCGTGATAGCTGGAAGGGGAAAACGCAACAATTGCTAAACAGTTCATGCTAACAAGTGATAACTTTTGCTCAAATGTTTTGTACCTTGTGAATGCGAAGTGGGGCAAAGGATGATGGAAGTCGGGCTGGTGGAGATCTGAGAGGTCGGCGGCAAGATGGTGACGATGTGCTGGCCGGCGGCGTCGCACTGCGTGAACGCCTGCACCGTGGTGGTGATCTGCGTGCTGGTGGTGATGGTGGAGCCCGTGGCGTACTGGTGCGCATGCGAGGCCGGCGCATGGCCGGGCTCGGCGCCGTCCGACAATTCGTGCGGCGACAGGTGGATCACCCGGTCGGCGCAAGGGCTGTACAGGCAGCACAGGACGTCCAAGCGCTTGTCCTCGCGCCGGTGGAGGTCCAGGCTGAGTATGGCGGGGAAGATGAGCAGCACCATGGCGAAGTTGAACACCACCACGATGGCCGCCTGGAAAGAAGCAGATGGAGAACGTCAGTGAAATTAGGGAGGAGTGAATTTTTGAATTATATATATATATATATATATAATTTAAAGTTCTTTTAACGCCACTACGGAATTTTTGACCGCGGATTAATGACCGCCCCTTACTTGGAAAGCCTGTACTAGGTAAATTCTAGTCTCAACACAGCAGACACGTCCACCTCAAAATTTTGCAGAATTAAATGTAATAATAATGCATAGATTTGTGGAGACTGGGGTCAAGTTGCATTCTACAATTTTAAAAATGTGCAGAATTTCACAAGTTACTTCATGTAAATAACGATTAGATAGCTCTTAATATGAAAACAACAATGCCCTGAGCTGTCACCAATGTCTAACAAACACAATTATGCCATCTAGTGGGAAAAATGACCAACACAAATCAATATCACATTATTTTTTTATTTTTTTATTTTTTATTTTTTTTTACAGTACAGTTTTTTTTTTTTTTTTTTTTTTTTTTTTAGAGCTCAGAATTGTTCATTCGGTAGTCTTACCGATTCAACGTCTTATCATCATTGCCTTTTTTTTGTTTTTTTTGTTTTGTTTTTTTGTGTGTGTGTGTGTGAATCGATTTTTAAACTTCCATTTTTAATGGAAAAATATTCAACAAAACGTCTGACTTCGGGTTAGGATTCGCACCTTGAGCATGGAAGAATGTTATATGAACGGAACATTAAGCCTTAATATTTTATTTTATTGTTGTTCAAACATGAAACAGATTACAACCTCTATAAGACTGAAATTTCAGATAAATAAATAATACATTTTCATATAAATCTTACACTCTACAAGCTTACTGATTAGTATTTTCTAAATTTGAATGAAAAAAATCGCAACAATCGACTTATAAATTCGTATCGGGATTAATCGGTATCGAATCGAATCGTGACCTGTGAATCGTGATACGAATCGAATCGTCAGGTACTAGGCAATTCACACCCCTAATATATATATATATATATATATATATATGGCGTAAACAAGTCAGACAACCGTGCTCTCTAAACAAAGCAAAACGGAAACACTAAGCAGGCCAGGCAAGGAGAAACAGACCAGAAGGTAAAGCTCCAGAACTATTAGGAAAAAAGAAAGAATGACGAAACAGGGAGGGAGGGGGGCCGTGAATATATACATATATGTCGCGAGTCTGAGCGAAACCATCAGCCTTCAGCAGCCCCTCGCTGCAGCCCCCCCCCCCCTTTTGGAGCTGACGTCCTGACTGGCTGCGGTTTGCACTGTGTGCGCTCGCGCGAGTGTGTATTTGTGTGTTGCGGACCACCCACAGTTAAGTCACAGATCAGAGCAAAGCGCCCCGACGGCCCAGTGATATACGGACCCGAGCGCTCCCCTCCAGTTCTCTGCTTTGCTCTGACTCGTCCACATTGCACGCACATACGCACGTTAGAAAGAAAGAAGAAGAAGAAAAAAAAAAGAGTTGGCGCTGTTGGTGCGGCGGCCATAAAAACGGGAACAAAGGCTTTCCCCCCCTGCTCTGAATAAATGTCACCTCTCTTAAGTTATCCCTTTCATTTTCAAAAGAGCCGCGGGCGTCTCGCGGCGCAATTGTTGATTTCTGTGCATACGGGGAAGAAACGGAAAAAAGCGGATACCTGCAAGGAGAACGCTCGCAGGGCCGGGATGGGCACGAGGGCGGCCATGAAGAAGGCGATCATGTTGTTGATGGAAGTCAGGGCCACGCTGGTGCCCGTGCGACGCAGGCAGTCTCCGGTGCGCTCCTGGGAGAGAGAACACATCTTAGAGGAAGGAGGGGAGACAAAAAGGGACGGACGGACGGACAGGAGTGGAGAATTGGAGCGGGAAGGCACCTTAAAGGGAATGTTACTGCCGGCCTCTGTGAAGGAGTGAGCCAAAAGAAACATGTCGTCCACTCCAATTCCAAGTGCCAGGAAGGGAAGCACCTGGGATGACAGACGCAAAAGGGTCAGCGAGTGGTCCGCATCAAAAACAAGCATGTCGAAACAGGCGACACTTAAAGTCAAATATGGGTTCCATGAAATGCTTTTAAATTATTCCTAATAATCTACTCTGTTCATTTCAAACTGTTTTTCTTTGCTGCACTGCTTACAGTATGTTGTTACTTTTTTGGGAGGTCCTATCAGATTCCAGCCTGGTTGAAGTACCTTAAAGGTGCAGTCAAAACAATTTAATTTTTATTTTTGGACAATAATATGTCCCATGCAGCCCCACTAGTCTAAATACGGCATTCTGGTTGACCAACCAATCACAGCTCAGCTTCGGAAAACAGGGGAGCTGTGATTGGTCGTTTGCCTGAGCACTGAGCAACTGTGACGTCATCTTCAGTCGACAGCATGTGTCAAAATGGCCGCCCCCTGAGATGGATAAAAACAAGCAGATTTTGCTGCATAACTCAGATTCCACAAATGTATTCACCAAAATGTCACGTTAAGACGAGTGAGGTCACATATAACATATTATTGTCAAGAAATGTTTACGGTTGACTTCAATAAATTATATTAGCAACTGGACTTGAGATTTATCAAGTTCAACCAGTTAAATTAGTAATTGGTGCAATGTTATGGATGGTTGAAAAATGTCTGAAGTGATCCACAGACAATATGTTTATTAATCAACATCTCTTCTGAGTATGACGCACCTTTACTGTAAAATCCTGTGTATAACATTCATTAAAAAAAATTTGAGGCGGGTATTCTACAAAGGGCTTAATAAATGGAAAAAAAAAAACATTTACTAGGGTTGTAAAAAAAAAAGAATCAGCTATTTATAGCAAATGTCATAAATGTTACTCACTAGTTAAAACATTTACTATATTTATTATGTTTTGAATCTTTATTTGTTCCGTTTATTCACTCTGATAGTAAAGTAAAAAAAGAAATACTTGTATACTCACTTAAAATGTTTTCTTTGTTGTTGTTTTTGTTACCTTATTCTTTACTGCATATTTATCTTTCTTATTCTTTCTGTTTCATGTACAGCACTTTGTATACAGCAATGCCTGTTTTAAAGCGCTTTATAAATAAAGTTGAGTTGAGTTGAGAAATAAAGAGAAGGAAAAAAAAAAACGCTTTTAAAGGGTGATTTTTGGGGGCGTATTATACACGGGTACGTTATTTACGAGATTCCACAATATATATATATTTTTTTTTGTTACTAGACAAATATAGATTCTGAACTACTCTATGTGACATATGTGGCACAGTTGAATGCTATTATACCACTTACCACATATATACGTATATGCATCGTATACATGATCGCAACATACAGCATTAACTCTTTGACTGCCAAAAACGTTTAATAACGTTTAGTAAAATCACGATGTATGCCGCCATAAACGTTAAGTGACATCAGCTACTTTTTTTTTTTTTTTGTGTGAATATATCAGTAGTCAGTGCAACGTCCGAGTGCAGCGCAGCCGGGTCAATGAGCTGTGAAATCCAAAACACCCACTAACAACGGCCATCAGACGGCAGCAATGTACCTCTTTTCAATGGGCTGCCGGTGTATGGAATTACTCAACTCAACTCAAGTTTATTTAACCTCGCAGCGGTACCTGCTCGGGCCCTAACTAGAGCTGCGAATTACAATGAAACATGACGCAATCTGATGAAATGGAACGTTTTCAAGGCTGACGTGAATGATCAAAGCCAAAAATGTTTTTTTTTTTATAACGTGTGGCAGTAAAAGAGTTAAGAGGTCGATTACGTCCCCACCGAATGCCCAAGCAGCAAATTCGCAGCCCGCCGCTGAAATTTGAAGAAAGCGCCCCGCCACGCCGTCAAACAAAGCGGTCGTTGTCTCCGTTGTTACCTGAGTCGTGGCGGCGTTGAAGGAGAGTCCCAGCAGGGAGCAGAGACCCAAGCCGGCGGCCACCGACAGAGCCACCAGCAGCACGCCGGCCAGTCCCACCGCCCCCTGGGACTTGGCGCAGTCCCACCTCAGCATGGTCACGCAGGCGTACGCCAGCTGGGGGGGGGGGAGGAAAACACGCGTGTCAAATCCCGGCGCGGTCTTCGTATTTTTATCGTCCAAAAATTGACGGACAAAAATGGATGGCCGCGCTCACCATGAGCAGGTACCCTCCGGCTACCCGTAGGACGCTGACGTCGGAGAAAGACTTCATGATGTCGTTGAGGGTGGTGGTGGAGAAGGCGTGGATGGACTGGCTGGAGTTGGACGGGATACTCTGGTGGACCACCTGAGGGATAAACAACCGATAAATCGGCGCAAGCCGAAAAGTGCTCCCAAATCATGTTTAGCTCACGTTTAGCCTGTCCAAAAGCTATTAGCGTTAGCCATAAAGAAGTGAGTTGGATGCCATGACATACATTCTGCACCTTGTTTATTTAACATGAAAGAGGCCGGCGCCATCAGCGCTCGCATGTCCCTTTCAACGCGGCTGTATTTAAGAGCGCCCCAAACTGAAAAAAAAAAAAAAAAAAAAAAAAAGCCCTTTGAAAGACAACACGAATATGTGTGTGAGTGTTTTCGCATGCGCTAGTGTGTGTAAGTATGACAACCGAGGAGTAATGAGCACAGATGCCAGAGGTTGCGGTGTCAAAGGTGAAAGGATCACATGACTCAGGAGGCTGCAGCCATCAACGCGATTCAGCTTTTTTTTTTTGTTTTTTTTTTTGATATCAGCGCCATAACAATTTCCCATTTGTTGTTTGTTGCATTGTTTTGTGTTGGTGGCAGCAGTGGGATCGTGCGTTACTCCCCCCCCCCCCCCCCCCAAAAAAAAACGTCATTGGTTCGCCCTCCCGCCCTCTCCGCTTAGCCCCGCAGTGGTGGGTGTCAGCTATCACAGCAACAGCTTGTTCCCATAACGAGGGCTCTGACAGTGAGAGATGATTGGCCTGCCACACACACGCACGCACCCCCGCACACACACAGCGATTTGCTTACAAGGAAGCTGACGGAATTCCAACACGAGTGTGCGTAAGAACATGGAAATATCTCCTCATTTGTGCGACTGCAGTGAGGACATGAACGCTACTGTGGTTTGAAGTATTTAAAAAAAAATAAAATAAAAAATGGGTCACTTGTTGGGAGTCACAGTAGTACCTCCAACGTCAAAAAAACAATTTGGAGTTCAACCACAATCTTTTGAGTAAAACAAGACTCGTAATGCCAAAAACTGAAGGCCATCCATTTTGTATACTGTATTTTTTGGACTATGTTCACGTGCTCGTTCTCATAAGCATCTCCTGGCTAGCATGTGTCTGTTTTCGTCATACCGAAACTAGAACTACTTCCTGTTTCTGTGTCTAAGAATCATGGGAAATGTAGTCTGTGTTGCCCAGTAGTAGGCCAAAAAAAAAGAAAAGTTACCATTGTGTGCACTGTTTTGTTTACAGCTGTTGAACTGTCAACCAAGATAGCATTTAGCGTTAGCTAAAGTCAAGTTAATAAAACAACCACCGATCTCCGGATTGATTAGCGGTTGTTCAAACCTTTTTTTTTTTTGTCTGTAGCAAGTTAGCAACCTCTATATAGTTGTCGGGCGAACAAAAGTAAATGAGGCATGAGGTGTTACCCAATATAACCTAGCATGATAAGCGCTAAAGCTATCAAATAAACATATGGTATAATTAGAATAAACTATTTAACATAGCACACTTCACAAAAATAAACAAACAATATTTTGCAGAAAATAAATTTGATATTTCCATTATTTTTTATGTATAATTAGTAGCTTTAAAAATACATTTTGCAACTTGCTGTCGACTAAAAATTGACATCACAAGGGCTCAGGTAACCAATCACAGCTCACCATTTTTCTAGGTTTGGTCATGTGACATTCACAAGCTGAGCTGTGATTGGTTACCTGAGCCCTTGTGATGTCATTTTTCGTCGACAGCAAGTTGCAAAATGTGTTTTTAAAGGTACTAATTGTACGTGAAAAATAATGAAAGTATCAAATTAATAGCAGACAAAAATTAACTTTTTATTGCTATAATGGGCTAAATAAGTGAAGTATCACTTTAATTAAAGTTTTAGTCATAATTTAGTCATCTGATTGTATTTTAGTTTTAATCCAATTCTAAGCGACGAAATAAAAGAGCTATTTTAGTCGACTAAATTGACAATTTAGTGGACGTTTTCCTTCAGCATACATTTCAACTTTTATACAGAAAATGAACACGCCTCTTTGTAACTGTAGTTTAACGTGCATTTAATACAATGGTGTCTATTATGCCATCTTAAAACTTTGTTTTCACCTAAATTAAAAAACAAAGTGCATAATTGTTTGAGATTAATCTTACAGTTTCACAATGAATGTAAACATGTTTGAACATTAAATAAAGTACAGTGAACAGTTTCTGAGTGGGTCTTTTCTCCCACCTGCATTTTCATTCCTTTTTCTAAATTGGATTTTGTCAATTTTCGTCACTGTGTTGTTTTCGTTTTCGTCATTGACGAAATTGTCAGTCAATTTAAGTTATTGTCATCGTCTCAATTAATGGCTCCTATTTTCGTTTTTGTTTTCATGTTCGTCTGCAAAAAAAATTTTCGTGACAAAAAATTTTCGTTAATGAAATTATTAATGTCCAGGAATCGCTCCTACCTCCACAAACTTCCGTTGCCACGACTCCAAGATGGCCGTAGCCTTCTCCTCATTCCAGTTGATGTCGTGGATCTCGTAGTCGTCTTTAAAGTGCTCGTACAGCTGCTTAGGGCTCATCAACAGGAACATGGTTTGAAGAGCCTCCGCGCTGCAGAGGGAAAAAACAAAACAAAAAAACAGCACCAGAAATGAAATTTAGTCACGCTATTGTCTCTGAAGTGCTTCTAAAAAACAAAACAAAAAAAAATCAGGTGTTGGTGTTATCTGGTCAGCGTGCTGCTGTCTGGGCCGCCATCCCAGATGACAAAAAAAGGTTTTCTTGGCACAAGCGAGGCGAGCGGCGGCGCTGCTGGAAAAATGATCGTAAATCAAACGCGCGAGCGCGACTCTCTCGTCGATGAGACGGGAATCCTCTTTCATTCACGGCTGCGCTCAACGGGCCCACGTGGGTCACAATCTGGGCCCGGACCCAACGCGGTCAAGTGCGCTTTTGAAATGCAGTGCAAGTCGGAGTCAAGAAAGAAAAGGGAGCGCGTCTTATTGACAGATAGGCTTTAGAAAAAAAAAAAAAAAAAAAAGTGGATTCTTTTTGAGTCGTCAGTGTTTCCCAACCTTTACCGAGTAGCAAAAAAATGACTGAAAGATGTGGCTCTCCTTGCCTATGTCAGAATCAGAGTAATCTTTAAAGGGATAGCAACATGAAAAATCTACTTTTTTTTTTTAGCTTTTAGCTGCGTTAAAATGCTAATTCCTCACCAAAAACATGATGGAAGTGGCATTTTCCTCCATTCGCCCCTCTCTGAGAAATTCTAGGTTATTCTGCTCTCCAAGCACCATCCCCTCCCTACCTGAACGAGCGAGTGCTCACTTTATGACATCATAAAGTGCAGACCCACCCCCGCACTGCCTCTGTGGACTAAACGCACGCCCACTTTCTATGAGACCACCATGGGATAGTGACAAAAGTTGCCTTTATCAGTAAACTTTCGGTCCAAATGAACTCAAAGCAATCAATTACCCTTCATATTTACAATTCCAAACTGCAATGACAATTGGCTGTCTTAACATCCCACAAAGGTTCTGGCTGACACTTGTGTAAACTATAAGTAAAACCTTTGCACTGTTGAAGGAATAATAGTGGTTAGTGTGCTTACTCTGTAAGCAGCAAGTCACTGGTTCGAAACCAGCCAATGTTTTTTTTTTCCCTTCCTCCTTTCCTCTCTCGTCTTCTCTCTCTACCTCCACGATTTCTTGCGGCAAGGAGTCGTTTTGTTTCAAATGTTTATTGAAGAATTGCCATGCGTCAAGTGGCGCGTCGTACTCAGAAGAGTACGCAAACACAGAGATACAACAGCAGACTGCAGTCTGCTCGCCGGGGGCGTGTCAATCACACGGGGAGAGGCGGGGTTTGACTGAACCGGGCGTTTTACTTCCGCGTTACAAATCTAACCAGAAAAACGCCAAATATTTCATAAAAAAAATACATCGCCATGGTGTCAAAGGTAAGATTTAATCATTATATGCCTATAGTTAACTTTTCGGAAGGGCTTAAAATAGCGCGGTATTTTATTTATATCTTTACAGTCACGGGACAATTGCTGGGCATTCGCACCTGCGCCTCAAAATAGCAACTTGTAGGAAGAGGCAGCCGAGCTTACCTCATCAGAGCATCCTGGCTGTTCTTCACGCGCCCTCCCAGGATCAGCTCCTCCTGCCAGTGCATAAACTTCCGGCTAAAACCGTGGCAACCGCCTTGGAGGCGTCCGGCGATGTCAGGAGACTACAAAGAAACATGGTGAGCCGCTTGGATGCTGCACCGTAATCCCTTCCGGTCAATAACGCGTCGGACGGATCCATACCTCGAATTGTTCTTTGTTGGGAGCACTGAGAGGGCAGTCGGGATCCGACGGGTCCAGACAAGGCCGGTTCATGTAGGCGTGGCCCACCTGCAAAATCACACACACACAAAAAAAAGTCAACCACTGCAGTAAATGACGGAAATCCGATGAATATGTAAACCAAAATCCCACCTGGGCTTTGTCCAACATCTCCTTAAAACCTTCCAGGGACGTGAACTGACTCAGTTCCTCCATGAGCTTGACTGGATCCAGATTCATCCACTGGATGTCTGGCATACCCCTGCGGAGCAACCACCGATGATCAACACCAACCCAAACACATCCCAAGAGCTATAAAAACCAAACGCTTTGTGCGCGCGCTGCTCTGTTTAAGGAAAAAAAAAAAAACTCTTTCAGGCCGCTTGAACGCACCCCTCCCCTCAGGGCAGATACAGGATGAAATGGCCTTTTATTATCCCATTTCACACCGCCACAATGCCCAGGGGGAAGGCATGGTGGCTTCCATTCCTAAATGCACTGCACCGAGTCAGAACAATTACCTCTGCTTCCCAAACATCTTGATATGTTTCACCTACGTAACAGAGAGGTAAAAATAAAGTCAAAAGTTCATGAAGAAGAATCCCAACTTCACATTTTTGCACAAATCTGATTTTGCCACTTTAACTGTTTGGAGTCTTTGGACCTTATATCAATTCCCAACATGGATTTATTCTTGAATTAGTTGCTCTTTTGACCTCTTTCTATATACAATTTTTTTTACATATTCTTGTCAGCTCACTTTTGAAAATTTAATCAATTTTCACATCAGATAGCTTTATTTTGTTATCAACTACAAAGTCCACTAGATGTACTACTAATATTAAAGGTATACTTGACTTATTTAGCCGATTTTTGGGCAGTCAAACATTAATATTTTGCCTATAATAAATTTGATATTTTCATTATTTTTCATGTACAATTAGTACCTTTAAAAACACCATTTTGCAACTTGCTGTCGACTGAAAAATGACATCACAAGGGCTCAGGTAACCAATCACAGCTCAGCTTGTGAATGTCACATGACCAAACCTAGAAAACAGGTGAGCTGTGATTGGTTAGCTGAGCCCTTGTGATGTCATTTTTCAGTCGACAGCAAGTTGCAAAATGTGCTTTTAAAGGTACTATTTGTACGTGGAAAATAGTGAAAGTGTCAAATTAATTATAGACAAAATATTAACTTTTTATTGCTATAATGGGCTAAATAAGTGAAGTATACCTTTAACATTTTGGATGGACGACTACCTCAGAATATGGCCTAGTTGACCCGCCATTTCGTGTCAGCTTCGTTTCTACAGTACAACCAAAATGTGCGTAAAAGAGCTTTCAAGCCGAATCTAGCATGGCCCCTTTTTGTTTTTTCACATTGCAGCTTTTTGTTCTCACAGTTTTTTTCCCCGTCTCACTCCTCACTCCCCTTTTTTTTTTTGTCGAGGCCGAGCTCCGCATCCTCAAATCCTCCCTACAAAAACAATTAATAACAACTAAATAACAACAGATGCCGAGAAGGCAAAGCGCGGCACACTCAGAGCACTTGGCGGCCCGCTCGAGTGGAGTAGAAGAACATCACAATGTCGGCCCTTGACGGGAACATAAACAAATTTGCAAAGAAAGCTCAGCCGTATAGTCTCTTTTTTTTAAATGAAGCGCTCAATTGAAATATCACTTCTGGCTCTGGAGAACTTTTGGAGAAGGGGGTAAAAAAAAAAAAAAATACGCCCCAGACTCCTCTGTTAACCGTCTTGTTGCCTCTCTGTGTCTTTCTCGAGGGACTTGAGGCTTGAATGCGGCCCATTTTATTTGTTGGACAACTTGGGGAGCTGGGAGCGCGGGGGCATTTCCATGAGAATGGCGAGTGTTAGCCGCGAGCTGACAAAGCCGGGGCACCCCCAACTCCCTACCCCAACCCTCCCTCCCTCCCTCCACCGGGGCCCCAGCACTGATGGACACTCACTCGTAAACTGAAAGAATGCTTACCATTGTCTGACCCAAAGGGCTCCCCTGCCACCGCCAACCACCACCCCGCCCTCCTTCTCTCTACCAGCCCACCATTTCTCCCTCACTTTCTCTTTTTTGAATTTCCCTGTCAGGACCCCCCCCCCCCTCACTACCACAACCCCGGGCCCTAAAAGAACTCTATTACTGACCGCTGCTGTCAGTCACAGCACCCACTGACAGCCTGACTGTATCTTTCCATCCAGCGTGCGGTAAAAGTTATGAACACCCCACACAAAAAGTCCGCAACGTCGTCTCACGAAGCTGTCTAACATGGCAGCGGGCTTCAAGAAAAGAACCACTGCCTGTCAACTGCCATGCTTTTAAAAGTAGCTCCTGTTGCTTCTGAATTACATTTACATGTGTGAGTTACAGTAAAATGAGAGATGAACACACATTTTACTGTCTTTTGGATGAAAACATCCAGGCTAACTAGCTAGCAGCTAACTTCGGCATGCTAGCGAGTGTCAGCTAACATCCAATAATCTGGTAATATTGCTCATTAAAGTACATTTGTATTGAAAACCATTTGAGAAATGATGTTTTAAAGCATATGCACCCGATTTTCTGTCAACAGTTAGCTACTACATTAGCTACGCTATGAGCTATCGCTGGCCAGCTAGTGAGTTTTAGCTAGCAACCCTGATACCAGGTGTATGTACAGTATGTGTATAAATGACCAAGATATAAAGATTATGTAGTGACAGCAGAATAATCATGTTTCTGTCAACAACCTGTCGTTGTGATGAAAAAGTCTTGGTAGGCTGTGAGCTAACTTTAGCAGGCTAGTGGCTGTGAGCTAACAATCTATTAAGCAGAGCAATCCATGTTTGACATTCATATTTTACTGTCTCAGCAAATAATTGTATGGCAAGTTAGGAGATTATGAGCTAACTCTGGTAGACTATTTGTTAGCTCCTTATAGCTAAATAATTAGGTCTCATTTATTTGGTGATCGACAGTAGCTCATTACTGTAAATTCACAATAAGAAAATGACTAAGAAATGACTTTTTTTATCATCTTAGCAACCTGTACTGAAGAAGTCCTTTAGCAAGCTAGCAGGTGTTAGCTAAGGTAATATACTGTTTCTAAATGTGTGCTAAAAGTGACAAAGAAATCAACATTACTAAGAATTTAAATTTGGTCTTCAAATTTAACAACTTGTTTCTGTGATGAAAATAAAAAAAAACTATTTTGTGATAGCTTTTAAGACTACGAGCTAACTTTGTCATACTATAAATTTTCGTTCACATTAGCTAAAAAGGCCCATGAAGTGATGGTGCTCATTATTGTAAATGCGCATTAACAAATTACAGAGAAATGACAATTTTAACATCTTATCTGTTGCACTGATTACAAAAAAAAAAAAAAAGTGTTCATGTATTAGCTTTTACGCAACACGCTAACTGCGGCAACTGGCAAGCTAACGGGCGTTAGCTGCTGTGGCTTCATCTGCTGATGTCACTCATTAACATAAATGCGGCAATAAAAAAAAAAATGATGCTTTCCCTCAAACGTACTATTGAAGCAATAACTGTCTATTACCAACAGAGCCTGTAAAAACTGCATTAAAAAAACATTACGTGCACTTACGGTAAATAGGCGGAGCCTCCCTGTAGCTTGGCCCCTTCCCAAAAACAGTCCAATGGGGTGATTATCATACAAGGGAACAGCTTGTCAATCATCTGGGATTAGGAGAAGAGCAACAATAACACATACACATCAAGAGGAAATGTGAAACTGATCAAAATATGAATAAAGTATGCTGAAACGTACCCTTTCAATCATGACGTTTTCAATTATGGGGACTCCGGATTTATAGCATATTTTGTTGAGATCCCACGACCTGCGAGAGCAAACACAAAAAGCAAATGAAATGGACTATTTATTTCAAAAGATAATGGCCCGCAAAGATGGCCACTTACTTTCCAAACAGCGACACCTGCACCTTGCTAGCAGACAGTGCGGCTTCCATGTGCACCAGCAATGCCTCCTGGGTAAGGATGTCGGCGCCTTCTTCTTTGGGGGTCTGGATGAGCATCTGTGAGGTAAATATGGACTCCTCGCCTTGCTTCTCCCTCGTGTAGCGAAGCTCCTGGCTCACCCGGCTACCAGCTTTAAAAAAAAAAAAAAAAGGATCCTTTAAATAAGCAGTTCAGGTCTTTTGGATTCGCACATCACTGTGGGCATCCATCAATGTTACACATTTGGCGCTATTGGACAAAAAGTGTGTTCATATATTTTGCACACGTGTATACGGAGCAACGCCCTTGGCCCTCGCCAGTGTTGGTTTTGAAGGCACTTCACACAAGGCAGCGTCTGGCCAAGAGAAATGACTAATGCAGCTTCACGTTGGCTCCTTCTGTCAAACAGATGTGCCCTGTGTGTATGTGTGTAAAAAAAAATAAAAAAAAATAAAAAAAAATAAAAAAACGTCCCCCAAACCCCCGCATCCCATCACCATCCTACTCAGCATGGCAGATATCGTCGACCAGTTCACACACATCAAAAATGATCTCATGTCTTTATTCAACCTTCATCTGTAATAGGGCTTAGATCAGGGGTGTCCAAACTACGGCCCGGGGGCCATTTGCGGCCCGCCGTCCATTTTTCAGCGGCCCGCGACATATGCTAAAAATGGCATTTGACTCAGTTCAAATAAAATAAAAACAAAAATGTTTGGAGATTGTCAAAGTAAGAAAGGAAAAAACACAGGTGCTATTAAAAGTTATTTTAGTTAACTAAAACTGACGAAAAAACTAAAATTCAAAAAACAATTTCGTTCACAAAATAAAACAAAAACAAAAATGTTTTTTAAAAAAAAGAAAACTAACTGAAACAAAATTTTATGTTTACAAAATTAACTAAAATAAAACTATAATTATAGCAAAAATGTCCTTCGTTTTAGTGTTTGGTAATTAACTCATTCACTGCCATTGACGGAAAAAGACGTCAAATGATGCTTTTTTTTTTTTTTGCTGGTCTGGCAATGAATGTGTTTTTAATGCATGAGCCTTTGGGGATTATTTTAAATGTGATTTTTAGTAGATTTATTTTGATATAAACCAGAATAATGACGTGGCGCCCCTGGTGTTTTTTAAATGATGCGCATGAGTAATACACAGAAAAAAAAGAAAAGAAAAAAAAAAAAGAAAAAAAAACTAATACTGAAACTAACTAAACTAAAACAAAGCATTTATTAAAGAACTAAAACTAATAAAACACTAACAGAACCACCCTGAAAAATAATTAAAACTAACTACATTTAAAAAAAAAAAAACTCAAAACAAAATAAAAACTAAAATGAAAAATTCCAAAACTACATATAATAAACCTACTGCATATTACAAATAAATTGGTTTATATACTGTAGCATTTTTCTAAATATGCAAAAGTACAAATAAATTATTTGTACAATTTTGAGGACAAAACACAATTTCTCTTCATAACATTATGTGGCCCTTGCGTCCTTCTGATTTTTTCTGTATGTGGCCCTCAAATGAAAAAGTTTGGACACCCCTGGACTAGACTAAAAGACAACAGGGAAATAGTAGCCATTTGTCCCACCCACCTACCCACCTACCCATCCACCCATCCAAGCCCGTCCATCCATCCATCCATCCATCCATCCATCTTTTTATACCGCTTGTCACAGCTGACTCCAAGCAAGCACCTGGAATGGCTGCCAGCCAATCACAGGGTAGTCCCAAAACTTTATATTTGCCAAGAAAATCTACCAGCAGGCTAGTTGTTACCAGGCAGGTATAATCGTTAGCCTTTTATTGAGACAGTGGAAATTTGGTCAACATGAGCGCCGACTGAAGCATGTTCACGTGCATGATGATGTAATGACTTTTGTGCTGTCACTATCCAATATTTTCAGAATTGATTAACCTATTGATTCTTCAATCGGTCAATCGATTATCCTGATTCATTTTAATTTTGCGTTAAAGTGTAGTACAAAACACCTGTTTACTGTTTATTAACCAGTGATTGGTGTTTATTTTGTACTTCATATTCGTATAGTAATTTAGAAAAAAAGGGGGGATTAATGTTACCGGTTCAGTAAAGTAAAAACAGATGCGAAGTGTCTTAAACACAAGTTAAACACAAAAGATAATCAGTCTTCTTTCATCAAGGACGACAGAAATCAGTGAACAATTACTGTTGATGTGTTGAAATCAGAGGATTTGGACAATTTTAAATCACAAGTGGCTCCAATATTAAAATAGTGGTCGATTAATCAGATAATCGATTACTTATCGATTAATTTTGACAGATCTAAATTATGGTCTTGCCCACCTCTGGTTGTTTCTTTAAAATTCTAATTAAAGTTGAAAATTTGGGCTGTGGAAAGCTTTAACAGGTTAAATTTGAATCCACTTTCTGAATCTAAATTGAATCGAACCACTGCGATTGGCTGGCGACCAGTTCAGGGTGTACCCTGCCTACTAGGGATGTAACAATATCCAAACTTCACGATACCATATCAGCACGATATGAATGTCACGATACGATAATTATCACGATATTGTGGGGGCATTGGCGATATTTAAAAAAGATCACAATATTGTAAAAAAGAGAGCTCATACTAAAAAAAAAAAGCACAGTTTTGTGCTTTTGTACATAACAGCAATGCATATAAACCACCTAAATCTCTATTAACAATATTGAGGCTCTTATTTGCTAATGCATAGAAGGCCAAAACATCCCTAATGAAAATTAAATCGCACTAATAAACTAGCCACTAGAGGGTGCTAGAACTGCACAAATGGAAATCAACCTGACTTTTTTTTTTTTTTTTTTAACAAATATGTTCCTTTTAAATATTGTGAACATGACGACGACGATATTGTGGCAGTTTTAATATCACGATATTGCCATTATCGTGACATCCCTACTGCCTACTGCCCAAAGCCAGCTGAGATAGACTCCAGCACCCCCCGCGACCCTTGTGAGGAGCAAGAGGTTCAGAAAATAGATGGATGGATGAATCGAACCAAATTGAATCCCTACATTTTAAAACTGTTCAAATCCTTGAACCGAATCATATCGAGAAACGTATCGAACTGACTTTTGTGGAGTGATGTAATATACATACATACATACATAATGTACCGGTACATATACACATATAAGTTAGTTTGGTGTTTAGTCACAGCCTGCGTACTGTCGTCTATTTGCTGCGAACAAAGTTGAGGATGAAAAGACAAGAAGAAGGCAAATGAAGTCAAGTAAATGGATTTGATTAAAGACGCCGTGTCGGGGAGACGCCGATGAAGGGGAGAGCGAGCGAGCGAGCGAGCAGGGGATGAAAGAGGGGAAGAGGAATGCTGCGCTGGGTTGCGTGTGTTTGTGTGTGCGCGCTATATACGCTCCAGCCTCCTAATTACGGGAGGTTGCCCTGAAAAGAGTTTGCCAGCCGGGGGGATGTGCGCCGGTGCCAAGTGGACATGAAACATGCCGCGCCGGATCACAGAGGGACCGTCTGGCCCTCTTTCCTCGTCCCGCTACATGACAATGGCGGGAGGATATTGAAGGGGGGGGGGGGGGGGGGGGGGCTTTGGAAAACATAGCTCCTCCTTAATTCTAACTCTTGTCACTCTCGTAGTCACTTTCGCGACTTTGCGCTCAAGCCTGTCGCTTAACATCCCACAAAGGTTCTGGGTGACACTTGTGTAAACTACAAGTAAAACCTTTGCACTGTTGAACTGAACTAAATGAGTAGTAGTGGTTAGTGTGCTTGCTCTGTAAGCAGCAAGTCACTGGTTCGAAACCAGCCAATGCTTTTTATTCCCCTCCTCTTCTCTCTCCTTGCAATCTTCAGCGTTTGGATTTCCACCGATTGCCGTTGCGTCTGGAACGTATCCCGGCGCGATAAACGAGGGTTCACTGTACACCCCCCCACCTACGCAGCCTGTAATTGATGGGGAGCAAAAGAAAAAACAAACGACGAGGAACGTGTGAGATCAAGTTGGACCCCCGGGACGTTTTTTTGGGGGGTTTTTTCCCCCCCGCAATATTCCTACAGCGCACTTTCAAGGCTTTAATTACCTTCAGTGCGAGCGGGGCCGGAGGATATCGCATCACCACCGCGTTTATTTGCAGTCGCCGGCGTTGAGCTCAGCGCACCCCCCCCCACCACCACACCCCCGTCCCAAATGGACATTCCTCCCAATGTTGACATAGACGTTTTCATTTGGAGAGAACGGCAACAGTAAAAGTTGAGGTCATTTCCTCGCAGATCACGTTTGGGCTAAGTGGCGAGCATGCTGGGAGAGCCGACATCCACCTTCAAATGTTTCATTTTGGTGGTGTGAAGACGATCTTGGAATCGTTTATTAATTCCTCTGACGAATTAATCCGTTTTTGGGTGCGCGAAGAAGCTCCACAGACTCATGGCTGGAAATAAACAGGAAGTCGGCCATTTTTGGTTTGAAGCGGCCATTTTGAGCGAATTACTTCTTAGGGAATCTGCCCGGATGAGCTCCAATCAGAAGCAGATATCCCAGACAGACGTTCAACTACAATCATGATTTTTTTATTTTTTTTCCCAAAAATACAACTTTTTAATATGACGGCGTATTAGGGCCATGTAGATTAGGGCGGAGGCAATAAGACGAGAAAAAAAAGTCAAATTTCCTTTTTTTTTTTTTTTTCCCCCTCGTCGCACGGCTGTTTGTGTCAAGTGCGGAGCCGTCCGGCAGAAAGGAAACGCATTTGTCACGCTACACAAGTCACAGTTTGCAAAATGTCTCCGTAGGAAGAACTCCTTACAATGTACTTTTCGGTTGGGTTTTCAAACAAGGAGATACTAAGTGCTTTAGCAGAGATTAACAATATCGTAGTTGCCACTTTATAAACTGGCAAATTTTCCACTTTTTTTCGTCATATTAAAAAGTGACAAATTTTCCACTTTTTTTTTCGTCATATTAAAAAGTGACATATTGCCCCCGCCCTCTAAAAAATTTGTATATATATATATATATATATATATATATATATATATATATATTTCTACGTGGCCCTAATACTAGGGATGTAACGATATCCAAACATCACGATACGATATTATCACGATATGAAGGTCACGATACGATAATTATCACAATATTGTGGGGGCGTTGTTATATTGTAACGAAAGAGCTCATACTAAAAAAAAAAAAAAAAAAGCACAATATTGTGCTTTTGTACATAACAGCAATGCATATAAATAAACCACCTACAATCTCCAATAACAACAGTGAGGCACTTACTTGCTAATGCAAGCACACATTGATCGCTTCACAAGTAAATTAGGTTCCCCTTCATCTGACAATTAGCATAGATTTTAAACATAGACGACCAAAACATCCCTCATGAAAATTAAATTGCACTAATAAACTAGCCACTAGAGGGTGCTAGAACTGCACAAATGGAAATCAACCTGACTTTTTTTTTTGAACAGATGTGTTCCTTTTAAATATTGTGACCATGACGCCGACAATAATTATGGCAGTTTTAATATCACATCACAATATTGCCCTTATCGTGACATCCCTCCCTAATACGCCGTCGTATTTTAACGATACGTGCACCTCACTCTCTGAATGTTCTGAACTTCTGCTTCCACAGGAGAGCCGCACTGAGAAGAAGAATGTCACCAGGAGTCGCCGCGTTTTTATCATCTAAAAGATTTCGCTTCTTTAGAGAGCAAACTAACCGGGATCAAAGCAACATTTATGCTTCAGGATGTGAGTGGTTATCGTTTCCAGACATTCTTAATGAATGGATGTCCCCTAATGGCTACCGAGACCTAAGCGAGCTCGCAAAGTGCAACCTCTTCCGCCGACATCTGTTAAAACCCTTCTTTTGACGTTCGGTACGTTAACCTCTCCAGCGTCGGGGTTTTGATCCCAACAGGAACTGGGTGGCTTCGGCGAGAGAGACTCTGGCTCTGTAATTACAGGCCTCCTGAAGTAAATTATAGCTATTTGTGTCTCGTTCCTCCCATCTGGACCACCCAGGCGGCCCGATCCGCCCTCCTCTCTCTCTTTCCCCTGGTCCGGCCCCAAACACCTCAACTTCACAAACCACGGCGCTCGCTCACTCCTGCTCGGCCCCAGATGGACCACTTGTCTTTTCTTTGAGTCTCCTCTCGTCTTTCTTCACCGCGGTGCCCCCCCCCTCCCTTCTTCCCTCAACGTGAACCGCAACCTTAAAGAGACCGTTCCTTGGAAAACGTTCTCCTCAGAGGGTATTAAAAAAGCAAAAACACCTTGGAGTGACGAGACTGGAGGTTTTAACACCCAAGTGGATGCTTGTTTTACTACAGGGGGAGTTAAATTGTTAGTGTGATTAAAAAAAAAAAAAAGACATAAAAAGCTGCCTGGAAATAACATCGTCAGTCTTTCAAGCGTCTCTAGCAAAGAGTTACAAACGCTGACAAGGTGAAGTCAAACAAGCCCCGACGTGGCTTCGTGACTCCCGAGTTGTTTGGATGAACGTGTGTGGGCCGACGTAAACGCTGGACTCAAACGACATCAGTCATTTCCTCTCGTCGTCACCCTTCCCTTCCCCTTAAAGCTTGGATTTCCCAAACTGAAGGAAATATATATATATATGAGGCTTTACGGAGCTATTCTCTTCTCTTCTGTTCTGGTGGTGTTTTCGGGTCCTCGTCCCCCGTTCCAGGCCACGCTGGGTCAGGCCAGGCCACCTTCAAAGTTCAGTGTGGTAGATTAGCTGGATTAGGGGGGCCTCTGAAAGGCACCACGCTGTTCTGGAGGAAGACCCGAGAAGAGGAGGGCTGAAAGTGACATGTGGGCTCTTTTTTTTACCTGCTACACAAATGACATGCCACCGAGTCGCGATGGCTGTTTGACCGCATTTCTGTTATTCAGAAAATTAATCATGTATGCGCTTCTGAGCTCCATTGTTGTCTTGAGAGGAATAATGCTAACGTTAGCATAGCATAGCTCTAAGCTGGTTGCCGCCAAGTAACGCTATACATTTTGAAACCATTTATTCGTAATGTGATTCATTCAAGAACAATACATTGATGAATATAAAACATATTTAATTCTATTTATATGATTATTAGTGCCTGGATTCGTACAACAAATCCGCGTTGACATATTCGTTTACCATTTAACCACTGAATCCCAAATCCATTCAAATGGGTTACTAATTATTAGGGGTGTGCCAAAAAAATCGATTCATAAAAGAATCGAGATTCTCATTTATGAATCGAATCGAATCGATATTAATATCCAAAAATCGATTTTATTTAAATTAGAAATGAAGAAGAAGGGGAAAAGGCAGTTGTAGCCCACATGCTGTTTTTTTGTGGAAAAAGGCACTTACAATACAAAATTAATAAATGTTTAAACAAAAAAAATATACTTTAATGTCTCTATTTGTCATTTTGTTTTGCAAAGCAGACTGGAGTCGATCATGACAATGTTGTGCATATCTGGAAATTGAAGCAGAAATCATTTGTCAATCAAATAATTTGAATCGAAAATCGTTTGAACCGAGAATCGAAAATCGATTCTGAATCGAATCGTAGACCCAAAAATCGTAATCGAATCGAATCGTGAGACAGTCAAAGATTCCCAGCCCTACTTTTGCCGAAAAACACGTCACAATCCCCTCGGAAAAAAAGAAAAATCCAATTTGATCATATAATTCAGGGTTCGCCAATTCCGGTCCTCGAGGTCCCGAGTCCTTCAGGTTTTAGATGTTTCCGCCTACCAACACACCTGACACTAAAGGTGAAGATTGCTAACAGGTATGCTGATGAACTGATGATATGAATCAGGTGTGCTAGTGGGCGGAAACATGAAAAACTTGCAGGACTCCGGACCTCGAGGACCGGAATTGGTGAACCCTGATGTACAGGGTGTTTCAAAAATGTTTGACCCAATTTCGTAGGCCAATAATTTTGACAATATTCGTTGGAATGACCTCAAATTTTCACAGCTTGTGTAGCAAAGTTTCAACTTTTCGTGTGTAACATCGAGCTCACACAAAACACAGGAAAGGAAGTTCTGAACGTCCTAAAAAGCACTTGGGCTGTAATTCCAAAATATAACCTGCCACTTGGTGTTGAACATTTATGAAAATCTGTCATAGAACCAACAAATATTTGTACTTTTCTTTGCAAATGTAACCAATAAAACTTATGACCTTCAACATAAAGTGTATTTAGTTTCATTAACTCATTGACTCCCAGCCATTTTCACTGAAGCAACCCCCTTCACTCCCGGCTGTTTTACTGGATTTGGACTGAATTTGCAAGGCCCATAGACTATTGTGTTTTATTGCTATAAAAATATGAAACCTACCAAAAGAAATATTTGAGTCAGGAAAAAAAAAAAGTATATTTCTATATTTTCCGTTTTGCAGCAATTAGCATGAGAATATAGCTAAGTTTCATCATTATTGACAAATCTGTTTAAAACAGTGGGGAAAAGAGCTTGTTGCAACATGGCCCTGGTTGATCTCTTATACTCTGCTGCCACCTGCTGGCCGTTTTTGTAATAACTACCATTGCTTCAAGCATTCTCTTCAGTTTAGAGGCTGCATCAAAGCCTTCTGTATGCTCTGTCTAGCATAAAAAACAAAACAAAAAAACATTAAAACGTATGAATACGTCTTTGGGAGTAAATGAGTTAAGATCCATCAAGTAGTTTCTGAGATATTGGCATTTAGAATGGGGTCAACCATTTTGGAAAACCCTGTAAATGGGCGTGAAGTACATAGCGCTTTTTCTACACCGTATGTTGTCCGAAGTGTTTTACCAAGCCTAATATTCACGATTTGTGAGTGTACATTTGCGGCTGACACGCTAACGAAACTGCGTCAACCTATGGAAAGGTTTTCCTTTTTAAGTTTAAAACTTACTTGAAAGAGGTAGTTCGGATTTTTTGACATGAATCTCTATTTCATCCTCATCTCCAGTGGTGACTTATTCATGTCCAAAAATCCCAACGATCCATTTAAGTTTGAATTCATGACCTGTTAAGTTTGGGTTCGCGACCGTGAGGTCAAGTGTCTGAACTGATGTAACCATCATCCGGTTTCAACTGGAAATACGCTATGTGATGTTATGTTATGTCAATCTTTAATCCTTTACTTAGTCACCAATCAGATCGTTTCTCTGTCTGTAGTAACATTCTGAGAAGTGTTTGTGTTTGTCAGATTTATTACCTCTGTTCCTGTGTGCAACTCTCTTTGTTTCTCGTCTAGTCAAGTTTGTTCCACGCCTCTCGATGTGATTAAATAGTTCAAATCTTATTTGTGTCTGCGCTTTGGGATCCAACCTCTCAACACATGACAACATTTTAGTCTTTATTTTCCAACAGACCAACAGCAGAACCCAAGGTGTAAAGCAGCCTAGCTAGCGCTAAGCTAACCTAGGATGGTTTGTCTGCCTGATCTCGCGTCCAAGTTTGCAAACTCGCTTCGAGCTCGGACCGCGTCAGAGGCCAACAGCGACGTAACGATAAAGTCGTTGATAGACTGCCTCGATGGGTTTTATTGACTGTTTGCTGTTTACACAGGGGTGTCAAACTCATGTTAGCTCAGTGGCCGCATGGAGGAAAATATATTACCAAGTGGGCCACATTGGTGAAATAACGGTATATAACTTAAAAACAATTACCGTCATTTATACATAGATTTTTGGACCAGCCCTAAATTACGGAGCTCAATTGTAATCATGTTGTTCCGAAAAATAACACAAATGCAAATGGAACGCGGCAACACTTTGCCGGTATACGTTCTGGACGTGTTAAAATCGACCTATTTTGCATATATATATATATATATATATATATATATATATATATATATATATATATATATATATTGTTCCCAGAATGCATTGCGTGGCGCAGTTCATTACGTTATAAGGACGCTTAATCCTTGTCATATCGATTTGTGTTACCAGTAATTGAATTTGTGTCGTGTTTAACACGTTTATGTCAGTCTATGTCTATGATTTAAAAAAAATAAAAATAACAATAATTAAACAAATCGTAACTTTAAGTTGTGTGTAAAATAATGACATCCAGGACGATGCCCCCCTACAAGTTGCATTGCTCATCTGAGGACTGCTTGTGAAATTACAAATTTTAGATATTTTGATTATGGCCGAGTGATTAATTTGTCCGACATTACATTTTTTTATTTTTTTTTAACTCTTAGACTGCCAAACGTTATCCAAAAAACCCCAATGGTGCCAGCCGATTTGGAGCATTTTCACTCATCTTTCAAAGCAAATAGAATATTGTGTAGTATGACGACATAAATATGGTGGATAATATATGAAAGATTGGATTCCATTCTTTCATGAGGAAAAATGTTTCTACCTTATTCCGTTCTTTAGTAATCACCATTTGAAATTAGGTAGTTTGAGTGACATAAGCGAAAACACAAAAATATTAAGAGAAAAATAAGCTTTTTGTGAAAAGATAGACAGTGACTTTGACACTAATATTTTTTGTTTAGTGACAAAGCAGCACTGCACAAGATGTTGCACTGTCCATCGAGAAAAAAGAAAACAAACAAACAAACAAAATTAACGTTTTTGGCGGCATTCATTAGGATTTTAGAATACGTCATTTAACGTTTTTGGCAGTCAAAGAGTTAACAAAATCATCTCACGGGCCGGATTAAACCCCTTTGCGGGCCTGATCCGGCCCGTCGGCCCTATGTTTGACACCACTGGCTTAACAGTTTAATATAATGCTCATACACATGCCATTCAAACATTCCTATGACACAAGAACGTGTGACAATATACTGATTTAACTCATTTACTCCCAATAACGTATAAATACGTTTTTTTTTATGTTCTGTCCCAAAGACGTATTTATACTTTTTTTGGGTGGCAGCAGAGCAAAGGAGATCAACCAGGGCCATGTAGGAAAAAAAGCTCAATTACTTACAATTTTAAATAGATTTGTGAAAACTGATGAAACTTAGCTATATTCTCATGCTAATTGCTGCAAAACGGAAACAGATAGAAACATACTTTTTTTTCCTGATGAAAGAAGAGACTTTAATCTTTATTTTCATAGGTTCCATGCTTTTATAGCAATAGAACACAATATTCTGTGGGCCTTGCAAATTCAGTCAAAATCCAGTAAAACAGCCGGGAGCGAACGGGATTGCTTTTGTGAAAATGGCTGGGAGTGGATCTGAGAGTTAATCTCACTCAAATCCGAAAATTCACGGCCATGGTAGCTACCAGCCTGACACCCAAAGTCAGCTGAAATAGACTCCAGCTCACCTTTGACCCTAACGAGGGACAATCACAATCGAAAATGGATAGCTGGAAGTCCACTCTCTCGCAGATCCAGAACCAGCACTGGCCCGGTCCAACCCGCCCCACACGGCGCCGTCCCGAGCAGATGGGCAGGCCCTCCCGAGTGCGGCTCCACTCCCAATGCGCCAGCCACCCTTTTGTTGTCAGTCAACCCTTCAATTTCTTTCAGATGTTTCCCAACAAACAGCAGAATAAAATAAAGCGGGAGTTTTTCCTTTTTTTTTTTCCTCTTCCTCACAACAAAAAGCAAATGGACCAAAACGTTCCCAGCCTGTAAAACAATGCCAGACTCGACTGTGGGAGTGGGAATGGGAGGCGGTGCAAAAAAAAAAAAAAAAAAAAAAAAAGACAAAAAAAAAAAGACAAGCTGGCACTATTAGCTATTTTACCTATACAAATACAGTGTAAGCCTTTTTTTCTCCCTCTATATTGGATAACATTGAAGTTGGAGAATTACAAAAAAAAAATAAGTGATACGTGCATGTGAGAGCGACCTGTTTCCAGTAGAAAACAACATTTAAAAAAAAAAAAAAATAAAAAAATAAAAAAATCTGTTTTACTTACATTCTATTCAGATGTGCCAGCGGTGTTAGCCGCCACACATAAATTTCCACCGGGGCTGGCATTTAGGCACTTTCCATTTCCATATGTATAGGCTTGCCTCTGCTAATTATGCTAATCGCGGCCAGTGCTGGCCACTGTGAAAAATAGTCACATTAGACACTCCACTGACCGCTAATACTGCTTAATGTGTGGTTGAAACATACATTCATCCCGGCCTGAAAGGCAAAATTTTTCCACGTTGCTGGTCTCATTCAAAGCAGAAATGAATTTATTGAGCCCGGGAATCATTTCTTTCTTCTTTTTTTTTAACCCCCCTCTCACTCCTTCTCTTATAAGACAACATCCAGTCTCCCTCTGCATCTATGTTTTCATATGACAACGATGCAAAGACGGAGGGAAATAGCGCAAACTCAAAAGTGACTGTTGTTGCGTTACGCCGCGCACGGCAAAGACAAAAGGCTCGCTCGTCGGCTAAAAGAAAGAAAGGGTGACACCCTATATTGATTGAGATTTCATTATGCCGCTTTTTTTTTTTCTGTGTTGCTTTGTAGCCTCCATTTGAGGGCTGAAAACGGTAGAATATGTGTTACACTTAACTCATTCACTCGCCGCCATTTTCACATTTCGCAATCCCGTTCGCTCCCGGCTGTTTTACTGGATTTTGACAGATTTTGCAAGGCCCACAGAATATTGTGTTCTATTGCTATAAAAGCATGGAACCTATCAAAATAAAGATTAAAGTCTCTTCTTTCATCATGAAAAAAAAATATCTTCCTATCTGTTTCCGTTTTGCAGCAATTAGCATTAGAAGAGAGCTACGTTTCATCAGTTTTTACAAATCTATTCAAAATTGTAAGTAATTTAGCTTTTTTTCTACATGGCTCTGGTTGATCTCCTTTGCTCTGCTGCCACCTGCTGGCCGTTTGTGTAATAACTACCATTTCTGCAACCGTTCTTTGCAGTTGAGAGGCTGCATCAAAGCCTTCTGTATGCTCTAGCATAAAAAAACAAAAAACAAAAAAAAACGTATAAATACGTCTTTGGGACACTTAGAACATTTAAAAAAACGTATTTATACGTTATTGGGAGTAAATGAGTTAAATATCAATCCATCCATTTTGTATAGCACCAGTCAATCACAGGATTTATGCAAATATTAGGGGATAATCGAGTAATCGAGTCTCATTTATCGGTTCCGTCAACTGTATGTAACCGGTGGTTAGCACGGATGCTATTAACTGCTATTGTGCTCCATACGAACTCCACACAGGATGGCCGGAGCTGAGATTCGAACCCAGAACCATGTGCAGATGTGCTCTCAAAACGGCGAGCATCGACGATGCTGTTGATTCAGTTTCAATGCATGACAGTTGAGCTACTCCATGCTAATGTTAGCATTATTTCTAGGGGTGTAACGATAACAATATCGTGATATCGCAATATTAAAACTGCCACAATATATCGTCGTCATCATGTCACAATATTAAAAAGCAGCACATCTGTTAAAAAAGGCGGGTTGATTTCCATTTGTGCAGTTCTAGCACCTTCTGGCGGCTATTTTTTTTAGTGCAGTTTAATTTTCACAAGCCATGTTTTGGCCCTTCTATGTTTAAAATCCACATTAATGGTCACATGAAGTGGAACGTAACTTGCATGTGAACCGAGTCGATATGTGTAGGAAATGAATGTGTGCTTGCATTAGAAAATGCCTCAATATATATGTTATATTTATGTTTTTAATAATTTAATAATATTTTCCATTGTTGTATTGTACAAAAGCACAATATTGTGTGTTTTTTTTTTAGTATGATGTCACTGTGATCCTTTTTTTTTTTTTCTATCGCCAACCTCCCCACAATACATATCGTGATAATATCGTATCGTGATGTTAGAATATCGTTGCATCCATAATTATTTCACTTAAAACAGAAGCAAACATTTGTGTAACGAATTGGCTAATGTTTAATTTTCAAATGAACGAAATGTAGACAAACAGCCTCCTTCGACACAGCAAAATGGGAGTCGTATATTTTCGGAATCAGAATCAATAAATTGCGCAATCGGATAAAAATCGATTCAGTATTATTCAAACCAATCACGAGCAAGTGAGATGCAGGTATTATTTTTTAGTAGGGGTGTGAATTGTCTAGTACCTGACGATTCGATTCGTATCACGATTCACAGGTCACGATTCGATTCGATACCGATTAATCCCGATACGAATTTATAAGTCGATTGTTGCGATTTTTTTTCATTCAAATTTAGAAAATACTAATCAGTAAGCTTGTAGAGTGTAAGATTTATATGAAAATGTATTATTTATTTATCTGAAATTTCAGTCTTATAGAGGTTGTAATCTGTTTCATGTTTGAACAGCATTAAAATAAAATATTAAGGCTTAATGTTCCGTTCATATAACATTCTTCCATGCTCAAGGTGCGAATCCTAACCCGAAGTCAGACGTTTTGTTGAATATTTTTCCATTAAAAATGGAAGATTAAAAATCAATTCACACACACAAAAAAAGAAAATAACATAAAGGCAATGATGATAAGACGTTGAATCGGTAAGACTACCGAATGAACAATTCTGAGCTCTTAAAAAAAAAAAAAAAAAAAAAAAAAAAAACGATTTTTTTTATTGAATCGATTCGAGAATCGCGCGATGTAGTATCGCGATATATCGCTGAATCGATTTTTTTTTTTAACACCCCTATTTTTTAGCAACTTAATATTACCATCCTCACATTCTACTGTAGTGTCTGTGACTTAGAATGCGTATAGTTTTAAAAGGCGGGGTCTGGGTTGGTGAGTGACATGGGTGTCAGCAAATGACGCATGTCGTTAGCTGGCTAACCAATTAGCAAGCCTGTTGTATATGTTGCAGTTTATCTTTTGAAATAATCAAAATATCCATCCATCCATTTTCTGAACCACTTATTCCTCACAAGGGTCACGGGGGTGCTGGAGCCTATCCCGGCTGGCTTCGGGCAGTACACCCTGAACTGGTTGCCAGCCAATCACATCATAATTGATCGTTAGAAATATCATAAAGGCAAGTAGAGTGTGTTTAGATCAACTTGTCATATTAACTAACACGTGTCTAAAGTTGCCTGATGTGATGTTTATTTGAGGGGTGGTCCTGCTCCGACTCTGTGTATGTGTTTGGGGGTCGGGGGTCGAGAAATGCAAGGTGTGACTTGAGATGAAGGATGAAGTGTTAAAAAAAAAAAAAAAAAAAAAATGGAGGGGTGAAATAAACATTCAGAGGTGACCCAGGCTGACTCTGCTCTTGTTTGTTCTCTCGACCAGTGAGGTCCCGGGCCCTGCGCGCTGGGAGTTTATTTATCTAGCTGGGGCACCCAGAGCGCACTATTCACCTCCAATAATGCCTCATAGAGCTCCTTTTCTCTGTCCCAACTGGGCCGCTGTGCGCGCTCATATGAATTGTAGCATTTACCTGCTGTTGGCTTGTTTAGAAGGGGGCGGAGTTCATGTGAGCAAAATCATAAAAGTTTCGTCTTTCTCTCATCAAGGCTCATTTGGATGCCCAATACTCCCACGCCCCCAATCGTCTATATGGGAAATCCAGCTCTCGTGTTTGGACAGTTGGAATCTCTGAACGCGTCTGTCATGGCTCACCTAAAAGTCGGCTAGGAAGCGTTTGTTTACAGAAACACTGAGGCCATTTTTTTTTTTTTAACTACCCCCACAGAGTTTTTCCTTTCTTTTTTTTTTTTTCAATAGCAACACCTCACCACTGACAGAATTGTGATGTTTAAAAACGAGACAAGGCAAGGCGAAAATGTGTCAGCAAGTCATAAACTTCCAGTCTTCCTGTCTCAACAATCCCCGCCCCCCTCCTCCTCCCCCTCCTCCTCCTCCTCCTGGGTGTCTCTCCTCTTCCTGCATCTCTCTCTTTTTTTTTTTTTAAATGACCACTCCCATATTACCCCCCCCTGCTCAAGGACAATCCTGGCCGGCTGGGTCACACGTTGCCAAGCTCAAATTTTCACACTTGAAAGCGGGCTAATGATCGTTTACGCTTATGCAAACGACGTTTACGCGCAGCATTTCCAAAAGCGATGCGGGACGTGCGTGTCATATTTTCTCAGCGCTCTTTAAATCCCTCATCAGACTAAACACCCTGATACTACCGCACAGGTGTGAAGAGCAAAGACCCCCCCCCCCCCCCCCCCCCCCCCCCCCCCCCCGCCCCCCAAGCAGGAGGAAGGAAGTCCGGAATCTTAACACACCGGCCAGGCTGTGCACGCTAAAAAGGTGACAAAGATGACAAAGATGTGAGCAGCGCGTGCGGCGTGGGGACAGTTGTCAAAACAACACGTCACGACGTGTGACTGTGACGCCTCAGCCAGCACATTCCAACAACGACATTTTGGAATCATTTTGTGGGAAAGTGTAGTAAAATGACAATATTGGATTATGTTTAAATGATATGATTTTCTCACAACATGCTGCGAAAATATCATTGCAGTGGCTATACAAAAAAAAAGTGGTTCAAATATATTAAGTTGCATTAAAAATTACATGTTTGTGTTAAAGATGCTCTATTTTATTTCTCAAAAAAAAAATAGCAAAAAAAAAAAAGCTCAATTTTACTATAATATTTGGCACATTTTATTTTATTACAAATATAATTTTAATGAAATAAGATATATTTAATTCATATTTTTAATGTCAATACTAAAAATGCCATGTTTTGCCTTATATTTTCTTAAAAATGCAAAACTGCACTGCAATATCTGATATATTTTTATTTTATGTATTCCTTCAAGTAGCTCGCGATTGGCTGGCAACCAGTTCAGGGTGTACTGCCTGAAGCTGGCTGGGATAGGCTCCAGCACCCCTTGTGAGGATTTTACGAAGATGGATGGATGGATATTCCTTCAAGTACAATAACAGCGGAAAGCGAATACAATTTAAATGAAATAAATTAAATGTTTTGGGGTTTTTTTGGCAAAAAAAGAATAATAATAAATTTTAAAAAGGTTAAAATATCCATAATGTCATAGATTACTCTAATATATGGGACATTTTTATTTTTATTATTATTTTGCACAATTTAAAGCATTTTATTTTAAGACGAGTATGTATATTTCTTTGAAAATTATATATTTTTAAATGTGTCACATTTTTTTTGTTTTTTTTTAAGAAAAATTAAAATGAAAATAGGATATAGCTTTGTTTTACCTTAATTTTAAGTAAAATTTAAATAAATGTAACAATAAAAACGCAATATAAAAATGTAAATAAATGCAATTTAAATGAAAAATTTAAAAATATACATATATATTTTAAATATAATAATAGTATACTAAAAATATGGTATATTTTGACTTAAGAACTCTTTTTTTTAATTTTTTTTTACCATATTTTACAATATCTGGAAAATTTTCATATGTATTCTTGCTACGATGAAAACATTTTTACAATCAATATAGCAGAACCTTATTATTATTATTATTATTATTATTATTATTATTATTATTATTCCAAATTTTAGTCCATGACTTTTGACTAGGGGTGTGAATTGCCTAGTACCTGATTCGATCCGTATCACGATTCATAGGTCACGATTCGATTCGATACCGATTAATCCCGATATGAATTTACAAGTCGATTGTTGCGATATTTTTACTCAAATTTAGAAAATACCATTCAGTTAACTTATACATGTACACTGTAAGATTTGTATGAAAATGTATTATTTATTGATCTGAAACTTCAGTTTTATAACTGAGCCACCGTATTTAACAAACAGGTTTAACAACATTTTTCATGTTTGAACAGCATTGAAATAAAATATTAAGGCTAAATGTTCCATTCATATAACATTCTTCCATGCTTAAGGTGTGAAATTTAGACGTTTTGTTGAATATTTTTCCATCAAAAATGGATGTTAAAAAAATCGATTCGGCTGCCTATTGAATCGATTCGAGTATTGCGTGCTGTAGTATCGCGATATATTGCCGAATCGATTTTTTTTAACACCCCTACTTTTGACTATATGATATTAAATTTGTGACGAAGGCTCCACACTATCTGACAGCTGCGACTATGACTATTAGTCTACACGCACTCACGCAAGCCTCCTAAAAGTATCCAATTTCCCCAAAAAAATTAAACAAAATGATCTGCCCCCCGCCACGCTGCGATATCGTCCGTCTTATCATCGTCCTTTTGTCTTGCTGTTTGTGTGCATCCGCGTGAGTGTTTACTTGAATTTGTGCTCGCGAGAACGAACCTCTCCTTGTCCCGCAAGCACTTTACTCTCCATTGAGGCCCCGAGCAGCTTTGTGAATGGGCTATTGGTGGAAACAAGGCAGGCAGAAACTTTAGAAACACGGCCACGGCCTCTTAAAGGCACAGCATTCCTTTTCAAGCACCCCCCCCTTCACTCTCACCCTCACACACCGCCGCACTCTCCTCTTCCTCGCTGCCCTTCTTTCCTTCCTTCAGTCCCGCAGCAAAACAACTGGCACACAAACGTCTAAACATCTCTTTTAAAACGTCCTGGCCAATTAGCCGAAGAGCTAATCCCGAATCTCGACACTATTAACAAGTGAAAGGGAAAAGAAACACGGACTACTTTTGTTGCTGTTGATAATGAATATATCTTGACAAATAAGGCTCGATTCAACTATTAAATATCGAGTGTGTGCGACTCCTATGACAGGTCCGCTCAGGCCGGAGCCATCTTGCCCCCCCCACAACATCCTTTGCTGACATGGTGGGCCGAAAAAGGCCCTATCGGGTCTGTTTATATTCACCAACTGCTGTGGCGCTTTTAGAGCGTGCAAAACAGGTGGGTAAACTTCAGCTGCATTCACTTAGATTTTTTTTTTCTACTCATGAAGGAGGAGGAGGTAGAGCAGGAGGCGGTGGTTTCAGGCAGGAGGGAGGGGTAGGGGGGGCGGCTGGGGGGCTTGCCTGCCTGCCTGCCTGCCTCGCCTCTTGTTGAATGGAATCCAAGAATAGTTAGGGACCACACAGGGAGCCGTAGAGGAGGAGGGAGGGAGGGGTTGTGGTGAGTGTGTGTGTGGGGGGGGAGGGGGAGGGGTCTGACACCCCCCCTCCTCTCTCAAAGATGGCTAACCATTCACACAGTCCATCTGCTGCAGGGATCAGCCCCGCGCACTGAAAGCCTGGGGGTTTAAAAGGAATTTTGGCCAGTGTGAAAAACCAAATAAAGCCGCTTCTGCACCAGCAAAAAAAAAAAAACATAAATAAATAAATAACACGCAGATACATTTGCGGACGTGAGGTGCGCTGCCTTCCACTCGGCCCCGGGCACATGAAGCTCCTCGCGCTGATGAAAATCATTCCGACGGCGTAATTGCACCGACTGCCGATCAATCAATCGTGTCTTGATGCAAATTGAGGCCACTGTTGGTTCGGTCTCAGCTAGTTAGCTGCCTTAAAGAAGCGCCAGCATGACGTCAGCTGTGGGAAGTTGAGCGCCGTCGACATCCATGACCCGACACTGAGAGCAGATTCGCCCGTTTGATTCAAACATATGGCGCGTCGAATGAAAATAGCAACTGATAAATCAATTGAAGATGTAACTACGACTACTACTTGGTTTACGACGGTGCCGACATACGATCATTTTTGCCATGAACTAATTTGTGTGGCGGCGTAAGAATATGTGGTCATCTCGCAAAAGACGGTATGCTTGGTTCTCGCTGAAACGGACAGTTTTAGATTTCTAGAAGTAATTTTCTACCCAATATCCACTGTAACGACGGCTTTAATAGCATGGGAGCGTAGGTTAGTAATAGACGACACTCTTAAAACTGCTGGGTCAAAAATGGGTCAGAAAAATTGGACCAACCCGTTCACTTGGGTTAATTTGACCCAACCCAACATAAACACAAACATCCAAAGTTGGGTGGTCCCACACCAACAAAAACAAAACCAAAAAAATCCTAAATTGGGTCAAATTAACCCAAGTCACCGAGTCGGTCCAATTTTTGACCTAGCAGGTTTACATTATACTCAAACTCCACATACTCGCGGTTTCTACAAAACAAAACAGTCACAGCCTTTTCCAACCTACACCTAGCAGTCTTAGCACCCCCATTTCCTACCAACCTATCCTACACCCTAAAAACTGCGGGGTCCAAAACCCCCAATTTGGGTCAAATATTGGACCATCCTGCTACTTGGGTGAATTTGACCCAAACAAAACAACCCAATGTAACAAAACAACCCAACGTTGGGTCAAATTCACACAAGCAGACTCAGAATGTTGGGTCAAATTATGTGGGTCGGTCCAATATTTGGCCCAAATTGGGTTGTGTTCGACCCAGCAGTTTTAAGAGTGCAGAGACAGAGGGCACGATTCGGTACTATTGTATTCCCTGTTTTTTTTTTTCATATTAGAAGAAGACATTAAAGTGCTTTCTTAGCGAATATTTACAAAAATCGGGCCTTACTACCGTTAGCGTTGGTTAGCAATAGACTTTGGCACGGTCTAAGGCTACGTCACCTGGCACAAGGCACACTCAGTTATCAGTCTAGCTGTTTTTCATGCATTCAGAAAAAGTCATTATACTTATAACTTTGGCTTACCATACGTCTAATTTTGTGCTAGTTCGCGTAAACCAAGCATCCACTATATACCGTCAAATTTTAGGACAGTCCAACATAACGTTTCGAGGTTATGAATGCGATGAACTAGTTTGTGCAGCAGCGTAGAAATACATCACGACACGTTCAGTTACCACCATCAACAATTATTCACCGTAATCATGACTTTACGACTGCGCTGGCATATAGGTTAGTGGTTGCGGCTTACGTCACCTCCATCGTAATGGAACGCCATCGTAAACCGGGGACCTCCCTGCAATTTTAACCAAACGGACACTTGAATCTGTCAACATGTGACACCAAAAGTGCCGCCCCAATAAACTGAGCTGACACAAGCTCACTATTGCCGTTAAAGCCCCCATTGGGACAAACACCAAACAGCTCGGAGAGAATGTACCAACACAGGAAGCACGGCGGCCTCGTTTTTTGTTGTTGTTTTTCCCAAAAAATTTCAACTCACCTTCCACCCACAGCTGCTCGATGTCCGTCTCTATGGCGGCCACTCGGAGTCCCACCGAGAGGGCGCCGAAAACCAAGAGTCCAATAAAGAGTACCTTCCCGCAGTGCCTCTGGATGTGGCAGCCCAGAGAGAACAGGAGGGCCTGGAACCTGGCGCGGATCCACAGGGGGGCTTTCTGACCTACCGCCTTTCCCTGGAGAGGAAGAGTGGAGGGGGAAAGGACAGTCAGGATGGATTATGATGGACACTGTCAACCACGAGCCAGATCCAAAAGCTTCCCTTTTAATTCCTTGATTTCTGTTCAGAACTAGCCAGAGGCAAAGGCGGTGAGAATTGTGCAATACGAAATGGCCGATCAGTACAGAGAACAATTTCGCTAAGGGCAGAGATGTCGCAAAAGGGCAGGCAATTTGTCTAGGGGCCTGATCTGAAGGGGCCCCAGTGAGATGACTGACTTTGACCCATATCAGTGACAAAACAACGGCACTGCAGTTTAGATCCTCCGCAAAGGGACCCTTGCTAGCTTCTACTGTTTGTTTGTTAGTCGAGGACCCCAAGAGATGGCTGATATTGGTCCTTATCAAGGACACGACTGTAAAACCCCCGTAGACGACATCAGGATTGTGGCATCTACCTTGGGGATTCAGGTTCCCGGTTGACCCATTGTAAGTATAAAGATAGCTTTGTTTATCTGTCGTCCAGGTTAATGTTTTTGAGGGGCTTCCGTGAACCTTCCTGCCTTGAGACCTTGGGCCTTGAGAGGTCTAAAACGCTACTGGGTAAAGGACAAGAACTGTACGAACGTCTAGTCTGTAAACAAACACACATCGCTAGCATTGTTTATACCATTCATCCAGCTTCTATTGCGTTTATCCTGACTCGGGTTGTGGGTGTGCTGGCGGGGCACACCCTCAACTGGTCGCCAGCCAATCACTGTGCATCATCGTTAGAAATTATATAATAAACTGTGGTTCAGTCAAGGGCAACCCTCCATCTGATTTTACAACGCGTGCCGTCTGCAGTTTGGGAGCAATCGGCGGCCGTCGGATCCCGGCATAATCCGTCCACGGGAACCGGATCCAAAGCTGAGGCAGGATCTCCCATGACGCAACACAATTAAAGACGAGTCGCGGGCCAACATCAGGCCTCCGAATGGCTTCAATTTACACACTGGAAGTCCCGAGCGTTCCACATTAATCAAGCCGGTTGCTAACTCTTCTGCGTCTTCAAAACAAGCCTGCAACTCATCTCGCTAAATGGTGCGCATATTTTGCTTGAAATTTCACTCTCGAGCGCCGCAACTGTCACCGCCGTGTTTCTTTCTCTCCCCTCCCTCCCTCTGCGCGGCGCTGAAACGCATCCAAGCATCCGGGCGGTCCGAAAAGATGCTTTGTCAGATCAAACTCAATCAGTGAATTCCTTCACAGGACCCACCGCATTTCCAAACAAGAGCCTGGCGGAGTCCGCCGTGCTGCTCTGAAGAGGCTGAATGAAGCCAGAAACACGCGCACGGGAGAAGCAGGATGTGGGACATTACGACAACACGGAACGGGAATGCGAGTCAATAACCCTTCAAAAACCCTTTAACAACCAATGCAAGCATTTTATATTTCTTTTGGGAAGTCGATAGTTGTGAAACTATGAGCTTATTCTACAATATCCATCTTCATTGTACCTGTTTCGGGTGCAACAGCACACTTTTGAGTCCAATGAGAACAAAACTTGTTATAAAATGTAAAACCATACCAGGGTCCTGGAACGGACTGGTTTGCCTAATGAGCAGGTACTTAAACCTTTAACTCCTCAGATTAACTTTTTTTTTTTTGTCTCGTTATATTATACATGAGACTTCTTGGATGTCGTTACCAGACCACCCAATATAGGACTAAAATTTGCATAGAAGACCCCAAACAACAAAAAACAGACGAAGTTAACGTGATGTCAAGGTTTGACTCTTTGGTATATAGACTTGTTGGAAGTCCTCTCAGAGGACTAGTTTTGGGACCCCCAGTAAGACTACATCCGAAAACCAACAAAAGCCTGCACTCGTGAATAAAATCAGTTCATTCTTGTAAGTTCAATAAAGTTTTAACTTTAGTCCATCCATACATTAGATTTCTTGGAGGTTGGCTCCCACAAAGTGTTGGTTTTAAGACCCCCAGTAAAGGATTACAGCCTGCCAAAAGCCCCACAACACTAACCAAAAAAAAAGCTTGCTTAGTCAAAATCTATTAAGTTAATGCTGAAGTCACAAACTATACTAAAAAGTCAAACCTTGTCATCCAATTGAGACTCCTTGGAAGCGGGCTCCCCACAAGGCTGGTTTTGGGACCCCCAAGGAAAAGACTAAACTCCCCCCCAAAACCACCCTCAAGCTCCCCCTTGTGAACCAAATCCTTGGTGATCACCTTTGAGATCTGTTTAAGTGCGAAAGCGGCGTGGCAGTAACCGGCGGGTCTCCGCAGCGCGTCGGCCGGCCGGGAGCGCGCGTAGCTCGCGGGTAACTCTCCTCCGAAGACGCCGGCCCCTGGGACCCCGCGGTCCGAGGCCATGGTCCGAAGAGGCTTGGGGGGCGAAGCGACACACAAAGCGGCTGCGGTTTCACAGAGCGCCGCAGTAATCCGACATGGGAGAGGAGGAGCGCGTCCGGCCCCGACCAGATGCAAGAAAGTGTCCTGCTAGTCTTCCGTGGAGCCGAACGAGTCGCCAAACTCCATCCCAACATTATGCGCCCAAATCCGGAAAGATCCTTCAGTCGTCATTCGATCGCGGAGTTGTTCGGAATAAAAACACACACACATGCAAGAAAGAAAAAAAAAAGAAAAGAAAACGGCGTCTCAGATAGTACTGGTCGCAGTTGAAGCGGTGGTCTTGCTGGTGGTCGCGCGTCACGTCTACCTCCGATCGCGCCGCGGCAACATTTGGACGAGCGAATCCTGAAAAGGGAGCTTTGATGGAAAAGTGCCGCGGCTCCCATTGGCCGAGGAAGAGGCAAATTACTTTGCAAACATCGCCTATTATTAGCTGCTAAGCAACAGCTCACCAAAGTGGAGAGCGAGGGAGAGAGAGAGGAGGGAAGGGAGAGGCAGCGAGAGACCACCCAGGCTGCTGCTGCCTGGGCTGGGAGGGAGAGAGAGAGGAGGGAGGGAAGGGAGAGCAAGAGAGTGAGAGAGAGAGAGAGAGAGAGGAACTCTTTCAATAAAGCCCGCACACGCTCGCTTGCTGACTGCATGTTTGTGCACATTACTCCCTGTTTGTACACATCATTCCCACTTTATGCACATGATTCAGTTTCTTCGTCATTACTTACTTCATTCGGACTTTTTAAGACACTGTTACTGTCACATTTGTACCTGTTTTTTTTTTTTTACCTGACTGACTTGGGCAACTAGTGGAACCCCAGAGTTGGAAGCAAACATGGTGAAGCTGCATTTAGCTATTATGCTGCACACAGATGGAATAGGCTGCCAACAGAAGTGAAGTCAGCCCCGAGTGTAAATGCTTTTAAATCCAGGTTAAAAACTTTGCTTTTTTCTTATACCTTTGATTAGGGACTTTTAAACAGCTTTAATTAAGTGGTTTTTCTATTTATTTATTATTATTATTTTAAACTTCCTTATGTTAAATGTTTTAAAGTTTGTTGAATAATGTTTTAAGATTGATATTGTAACCTATTTTCCTTTATTTTTCTTCCTCTGAATGTTAACTACTAGGGGTGTGAATTGCTTCGTACCTGACGATTCGATTCGTATCACGATTCACAGGTCACGATTCGATTCGATACCGATTAATCCCGATACGAATTTATGAGTCGATTGTTGCGATTTTTTTCATTCAAATTTAGAAAATACTAATCAGTAAACTTGTAGAGTGTAAGATTTGTATGAACATGTATTATTTATTTATCTAAAACTTGATTCTAATACAGGTTGTAATCTGTTTCATGTTTGAACAGCATTAAAATAAAATATTAAGGCTTAATGTTCCGTTCATATAACATTCTTCCATGCTCAAGGTGTGAATCCTAACCCGAAGTCAGACGTTTTGTTGAATATTTTTCCATTAAAAATGGAAGTTTAAAAATCGATTCAGCCGCCTATTGAATCGATTCGAGAATTGCGCGATGTAGTATCGCGATATATTGCCGTATCGATTTTTTTTTAACACCCCTATTAACACATTCACTGCCAGCCCAGCAAAAATGCATTATTTGACGTCTTTTTCCGTCAATGGCAGTCAATGACTTAAGATGAGATGTAACCAAAATTGATGGATTTTTAAGCAACATTTGCCTTAAAAAAAAAAAAAAAAAAGGAAAAAAGGAGGCTGCAATATAATCACAAAATATATTGGCACATTGTTTAACACATTCACTGCCAGCCCAGCAAAAATGCATTATTTGACGTCTTTTTCCGTCAATGGCAGTCAATGAGTTAACTACTGTTTCTTGATGCTTATGTGTTGTCTTTCCTTGTGTATGTAAGGACTCGGCTGAGTCGATAAAGAAGAGATCCCAAAAAGGCAGGCTCAGAGGAGGAAAACAATCTCGTTTAATCACTTTGGCTGAACCGAATGAACAAAGCTTGCTCGCAGGCAAGTAGGCGAAATTTACAGAGGTGTCCCTGCACACAGGCGAGGGACACGGAAGTAACAAAAGGCACTTGCAAAAGGCAAGGAGGAATTGGAAAACACAAATCTCCTGCAAAAGGCAGGGAACACGAATGTAACAAAAAGCGCTTGCAACTGCAAGGAAAACTAACATAACCAAAATCGCTTGCAAACGGCAAGGAGAACTAACGTAACAAAAAACACTTGCTAACAGCAAGGACTAGAAAAACTTAAATCACTTGCACCCGGCAAGGACGACACGAAATGTACACGGAATCAATCACACGAGAATAACAACAAAAGGCGACGCGGAAACACACACGTGAATACAAGTAAACTAAAGACGACGGCAGATTCAAAAACTTTACCAACAAGGAAACGCGGAGAACACTTGGACACGAAGATGAGCAAATAATAATCCGACAGCTGGCTGTGCTGCTCGGAGTCCTTTTAAAGCCATGATTGCAAACGCGATGCAGGTGCGGGGCTGGGGAACGCCCCCCTCGTTGGTAGCACTGGAACACACACACACACAAAAGCACAACAGGCTGAGAACCGAACCATGACAGTACCCCCCCCTTAACGGACGCCCCTTGGCGGACCACCTGGCTTATCAGGATGCGCAGCATAGAAGGTGTCGAGCAAAGACGGGTCAAGGATCCAGGAGCGGGGAATCCATTGCCGCTCCTCTGGTCCGTAACCTTCCCAGTCGACCAGATACTGGAAGCCCCGGCCCCTGCACCTTGAGTCCAAGATTTCCTTGACCGTGTAGACAGGATCCCCATCGATCACTCGGGGAGGAGGCGGCGCGGGTGCAGGCGGGTTCAGCGGGCTGGGAGTCTCTGGCTTGAGGAGGGAAACGTGGAACACTGGATGCACCTTGAGAGACGGTGGAAGACGGAGTTTAACAGTCACTGGGTTGATGACGGTGAGTATTTCAAAAGGTCCAATGTAGCGCGGACCCAATTTCTTAGAGCAACCAGCCAGACGCATGTCCCGGGATGAGAGCCAGACCTTGTCTCCTGGCTGGTAAGTGGGCTCTGGACGCCGCCGACGGTCCGCAATCTCCTTATTGCGAGCCGCTGAGCGGGATAGCGCCGCTCGTGTCTCTCGCCATACCTTGTGGGCCCGCCGGAGGTGATGTTGGATGGTGGGCAGTTCGACGGGACCTTCTTGTGAAGGGAACAGAGGTGGCTGGTAGCCATACGCCGCCTTGAAGGGTGAGAGACCTGTCGCAGAGGACGGCAGAGTGTTCGTGGCGTACTCGATCCAGGGGAGGTGCGAAGACCAGGATTCCGGGTTGTGCAGGCAAACACATCGTATAGCAGCTTCAAGGTCCTGGTTGGCCCTCTCCGTCTGGCCGTTGGTTTGGGGATGATATCCAGATGACAAACTGGCTGTGGCGCCCAACAGCTTACAGAATTTCCTCCATACCTGGGAGACGAACTGGGGACCCCGGTCGGAAACCAAGTCCACTGGAATGCCGTGAAGACGGAAGACATGACGGACGAGGAGTTGAGCAGTCTCCCAGGACGATGGCAATTTGGAGAGGGCAACAAAGTGAGTCATCTTCGAAAACCGGTCAACCACTGTCATAATGACCGTGTTCCCCCTTGACCGGGGGAGGCTGGTGATGAAGTCTAATGAGATGTGTGACCAAGGCCGCGCCGGTATGGGTAGCGGCCTTAACAGTCCCATCGGCGGCTGGTGGGATGATTTCCCGCACGCACAAGCGGTACACGCCTTGACGAATTCCGTGACGTCTTTTTTCATGTTGGCCCACCAAAACCGCTGGCTGATCAAGGCAAGAGTCCGGTTGATCCCTGGGTGACATGCCACTCGTGAGGTGTGCCCCCACCGTAAGACCTCAGCCCGCACCGGGTCAGGAACAAACAGTTTCTCTGCCGGGCACTCCTCCGGCACAGCGAGCCCTTCCTGGGCTTCAGTGACTCGCTTCTCGACCTCCCATCGAACTGCCCCCGCGAAACAATGTGTGGGTAGGACTGGTTCAGTTCCTGCCTCCGGCGTGGCCGCATCGTGGATCCGGGACAAAGCGTCTGGCTTCTGGTTCCGGGATCCCTGGCGGTAGTCCACGACAAAATTGAACCTTGTGAACATTAAGGCCCAACGTGCTTGCCGCGAGTTAAGTCT
Organism: Festucalex cinctus; assembly: GCF_051991245.1. Lineage (NCBI taxonomy): Eukaryota > Metazoa > Chordata > Actinopteri > Syngnathiformes > Syngnathidae > Festucalex > Festucalex cinctus. Next base: position 8,734,998 of record NC_135411.1, on the reverse strand, counting down.
TTTGGCCGACCGAAGATATGCCAGGTTCTTGTGGTCCGTCAGCACCCTAAAGGGTTCCTTGGCGCCCTCCAGCCAGTGTCGCCATTCCTGTAGAGCCAAGACGATTGCCAGAAGTTCCCTATTCCCGACGTCGTAGTTCGCCTCTGCTGGACTCAGTCGCCGGGAGAAGAAGGCGCAGGGGTGGAGCTTCCCGTCTTCTGGCGACCGCTGGGATAGGACCGCCCCCACTCCTGAATCCGACGCGTCAACCTCGACCACAAAAGGCAGATCTGTATTAGCGTGGATGAGCACTGGCGGGTTTACAAACTGCTGTTTCAATTTCAAAAATGCATCTTCAGCAACAGGTGACCACCTAAAGGGTACTTTACTCGACGTCAGTTTAGTAAGGGGGGCAGCCCGTAAGCTATAATTTTTGATAAAGCGGCGATAAAAATTAGCGAATCCCAAAAATCGTTGTAGCTGTTTACGGGTTTTGGGGGTCGGCCACTCGACCACGGCTTGAGTTTTTACCGGATCCGCACGCAGTTGCCCTCCCTCGATAATGAAACCCAGGAACTGCACAGACTTGGCGTGGAACTCGCACTTCTCTGCCTTCACGTAGAGCCGGTTTTCTAATAGGCGCTGGAGAACCAGGCGGACATGTTGCCTATGCTCCTGAATATCGCGTGAGAAAATCAGGATATCATCGAGGTAAACAAAGCAAAAAGTGTCCAACATGTCCCTTAGGACGTCATTAATTAAACATTGGAATACTGCTGGGGCGTTTGTCAGACCAAAGGGCATAACACAATATTCAAAGTGTCCGAGTGATGTCTTAAAAGCAGTCTTCCACTCGTCCCCTTCCCGTATTCTCACCAAATGATAAGCGCTCCGCAGGTCTAGCTTAGTAAACATTCGGGCCGATTGCAACGGAGCAAATGCTGAGTCCAGCAAGGGAAGGGGATATTTGTTCTTAATAGTGATATCGTTTAGACCACGATAGTCGACACAAGGACGGAGTGTCTTATCTTTTTTCTCGATGAAGAAAAAACCAGCTCCTACGGGAGACTTGGACGGGCGTATCTGACCAGATGCTAGCGACTCAGTAATATACTCCCGTAAGGCGTCTTGCTCCGGCTGGGACACCTGATATAACCGTGAACCCGGCAATGGTGCACCGGGGATCAGGTCAATCGCACAATCATACGGACGATGGGGCGGCAATGCTCGTGCACGATCTTTACTAAAGACCTTACTTAAGTCATGATACTCCTCGGGAACGTTATCTAGACATACCGATTCTGTAGGTAAACTCGTTGGCACCGATGTCCCTCCTGCCGACCTCAAACAGTGGGCATGGCAGAAGGGACTCCAGTTCTCCAACGCCGGCTTTTCCCAATCGATATCTGGATTATGCGTTCTAAGCCATGGGAGGCCCAACACTAGGGGCGCAGAACGGGAAGGCATAATAAAAAACCTCCTTCTCTCCTCATGATTTCCCGAGAGTTTCAAGTTCAGAGGACCGGTAGACTGTCGTACCTCCGCCAATGGGTGCCCGTTGAGGTCGAAAACCTTTTTAACCTTTTCTAAGGTCTCTATCGGGCTTCCTAACGCTTCCACCACACACGGGTCTATGAAGCAGTCATCTGCCCCGGAATCGATCAACGCACACACCCTCACACTCAACCCGTATCCCGACAGCTCCCCCGACAATTCTAGCCGTTTATCACTGAGTGACGACCCTGACGGTGGGCTTGGTTCGGTTCCCCCCGGTTCATGCTTACCCTGGTCTGCTTCCTGCTCGGCCTTCAGGAGCTGATCGGCCCGGCCCCCCAGTCGAGCGGACGGTCGCGTCTTGCGGGACGGTCGTGCTGGGCATGACGCCACTCGATGCCCCGGTTGACCGCAGTACAGGCAGGCTCCGGCGAGCCACCGGCGACGACGCTCCTCTGGGTGCAGGCGTCCACCACCCATTTGCATGGGCTCCCCTCCATTGTCCGGAGGTCCCGAAAGGGTGCGTGCTTCAGCGACGTCGTGGAGGGAGAGTCTGGACAAGTCCTCGTTCGCGGCTACTCCACGCCGCTCAACAGCACGTTCTCGGTCCCGTTCCCGTATCCGATTATCCAAACGGATCGTGAGTTCAATGAGACCCTCTAACGAGCTCGTGTCGTCGCGGACTGCCAGATCATCCTTGAGTTGTGTATTCAGTCCCCGACGAAAAACACTCCGCAACGCACAGTCTCCAAATCCGCTCTCGGCGGCCAGAATACGAAACTCGATGGAATACTCAGCGACCGATCTTTCCCCCTGTACTAAATCTAGCAACCGACCCCCGGCCTCTCTCCCCCTAACCGGATGATCGAACACGCGTTCAAATTCATTAACAAAATTGGGAAAAGAGGACCGAAGGTCTGGTCGCGCGTTGCTCACCACCATGGCCCAGGTAGCGGCTTGACCAGTCAGGAGGCTCATAACGAACGCGACTTTGGACTGATCTAGAGCGTAAGTAAATGGTTGCTGGTCGAAAATGAGTGAACACTGATGAATAAACTGACCGCAACCTCCAGGATGTCCATCGTAGCGTGACGGGTGGGGCAAAACGGGTTCTCTCTGCGTAACCGGGAGCGCCGACATGGCAGTATCCGAACGCGGAAGTTCCGGTGTCTGCACCCCGCGGGAACTGAGCTGCTCGAGTCTCCCGAACATCTCCTCACAACGAAGAGCAAGTCTACCCACCACCTCTTGAAGACCGGCCAAGGTGGTCTCGGTTTGCCCGACCCGTTGTCCCTGACTGGTCAAAGCCCGTCTCACCTTCTCCGAGTCTGCGGGATCCATGGTCGGATTATTCTGTAAGGACTCGGCTGAGTCGATAAAGAAGAGATCCCAAAAAGGCAGGCTCAGAGGAGGAAAACAATCTCGTTTAATCACTTTGGCTGAACCGAATGAACAAAGCTTGCTCGCAGGCAAGTAGGCGAAATTTACAGAGGTGTCCCTGCACACAGGCGAGGGACACGGAAGTAACAAAAGGCACTTGCAAAAGGCAAGGAGGAATTGGAAAACACAAATCTCCTGCAAAAGGCAGGGAACACGAATGTAACAAAAAGCGCTTGCAACTGCAAGGAAAACTAACATAACCAAAATCGCTTGCAAACGGCAAGGAGAACTAACGTAACAAAAAACACTTGCTAACAGCAAGGACTAGAAAAACTTAAATCACTTGCACCCGGCAAGGACGACACGAAATGTACACGGAATCAATCACACGAGAATAACAACAAAAGGCGACGCGGAAACACACACGTGAATACAAGTAAACTAAAGACGACGGCAGATTCAAAAACTTTACCAACAAGGAAACGCGGAGAACACTTGGACACGAAGATGAGCAAATAATAATCCGACAGCTGGCTGTGCTGCTCGGAGTCCTTTTAAAGCCATGATTGCAAACGCGATGCAGGTGCGGGGCTGGGGAACGCCCCCCTCGTTGGTAGCACTGGAACACACACACACACAAAAGCACAACAGGCTGAGAACCGAACCATGACAGTGTAAAGCACATTGAGTTGCCTTGTGTATGAAATGTGCTATACAAATAAACTTGCCTTCCTTGCCTGTTAGTGTACATTATTTGCCACTTTAGTCCAAGTTTGCGCACACTGTGCCAAATTAAAGTACATTAGCGTGCATCGTTTGTTTAGATTATTCTCGTTCGCATGCAATTCGATCCTTACTATTGTTCCCTGTTAATTAAATTACGACCAGTTTGTGTATGTAACCCCTCACCAGTGCAAAGCATTTTTTGATTGAAAAACAGAAAAATGTTGTGCCATCATTGACTGATTTAGCAAACACTTTAGCAAACTTTATTTGTATAGTGGTCATCCCTGAACTTTTTGGAAATAAAAAGATATAACGAAAAGACAAAGAAAGAAAGAAAGAAAGAAAGAAAGAAAGAAAGAAAGAAAGAAAGAAAGAAAGAAAGAAAGAAATATTTGTGCGTATAAAATTATCGCCGCTAATTGACCTCTTTTGTGGCCATAGCAAAGATCTGTTCTAAAACATAAATCCCTAACTAAATTTTAAATAAAGTTTTGAAATGACTGACATGTGATACTTGGTGGCATGTAACAGGTTGGGTCGAACCAATCTGCCAAGGGGAGAATCATTTTTTAGGACAATTAAATTGAATAGCCTACTGAATATAACATTCTTTTTTTTTTAACTTGTATTTTTCTGAAATATTTACTATTTAATAATTATTTTTATAGGAATTTTGCTATTTGAAATTTGTTTGAAAAACTCATTTTTTTTTTATTTTTTTTTTAGAACCACTGGTGTATACTATTCCAATAATAGTACTTTCAGAAACTGTTATTGCTTGTATTTTATTCTTATTCTTTTAGGGTGATATTTATCATCTGTCTAAAGACTGCAGATGAAAAATAGCCTTCTGGAGAACTCTAGCATATTTACATAAATCAGAATTAAAATCTGATTTACTGGCCAAGTAGCGGTTCGCTAGTTAGCGCCCCGAATTTCTTAGATGTAAAAAAGAAACATGAGTTAAGGAAGGACTTGATTCATTTAGCCATTTCCAGCATTAAGTTCATATTTCATCTATAATTAATTTGATACCTTCTAAAACACATTTTGCCACTTGCTGTCGACTGAAAATGACATCACATGCTCAGGAAACTGGTTAACGGCCAATCATGGCTCGGTTTGCGAACGTCACATGATCAAATCCAGAAAACTGTGCAGTGATTGGTCGTGACCCGAGCACCTGTGATGTCATCTTCAGCCGACAGCAAGTGGCAAAACGTATTTTTAAAGGTATTAATAAGTAGGGGTGTGCTCAAAAAATCGATACGGCAATATATTGTTGCGGGCCTCATCACAATACACGTATCGATACGCAGACGTCAGAATCGATATTGCTCGTTAACTTTAAATCGGCAGTTCACGTTTGCCTTTGCGGCTTGCATTGTACCTAAAAAATAAAAACCAGCAGCGTCTTTGAAGTTAATTGCCTTCAATTAATGCAAAAATAGCTCACCGGTGATTGGACACTTAGTCTTGCTACGAAAAATGAAAGCAGAGGAAGAATGTTAACATTTATTTATTGATAAACTTAACACGGCACGTGTCTCAGTGTACCAATTTTCCTATGTTTAAAAAATTAATAAAATGTGTCTTATTTGGGATACATATGTATCGCGATACGTGTCGTATCGTGGCCCCTGTATCGTGATACGCATCGTATCGTGAGGTTGGCGGCAATACCCAGCCCTATTAATAAGTGTACATGGAAAAATAATGAAGTTATCAAATTAAATATAGGCACACTGGCCGGCAGCTGTGTTTAAAAGTCCCTGATATAAATAAAAAAAATAAAAAATAAAATAAATAAATAAATACTTGTGTATATTATTCTTTGTTAATATTCCCACTAGCTACACCAGTCCCACTTTTTTCACATTATTCCACATTATCATTCTCTTAGTATGCTCTTACTTAGGATACCATTCCTTGTTTGTGTAGACTTTTGTATATTATTCACAGTTATTATTCAATGTGAGATACATTACTCCCAGTTTGTGAAGATTATTCCTTTGTTTGTTTATACTCTTCCCTCTTCTTGGTCCCAGTTTGTGCAGATTATTCCGTGCTTGTGTATACGATGCGTTTTAAGTGCACACTATTTCCCGTTTGTGTACACGATTATCAGTTTGTGTACAGTATGACTTGGTTGTGTATGCTATTCCGTGTTATGATTGTGAGTTACATTTTAGTTCCACTTTTTAGACACGATTCCCAGTTTGTGTACATCAATCTCCGTTCTTGTTCCCCGTCAGTCAGTGTACGTTATTCCCACGAGGCTTTTGCGATTTGTCAATTCTAGTTGAAATACCATCACCAGTACAACCACAGGCCCCCAAAAAAAAAGAAAAAAAAGAAAAAAAAGAAAAAAAGCAGTATATCACACGACAATTTATTATTATTATTTTTTTATATATATATATTTTTTTTAATAATTAGTAAATTAAAATTGTATTAATAATGAAATAAGTTTAAATATATTGAGTAAAAGGGGTAGGACTAGATAAGTTTTTAACTTCTTCCTACTCCCTTTTGAACATGTAAGTTATGATTGATTGAATGATTATTTTATTGGGATTTTCTTCTCTTTTGATTGTTGTTGTTTTCTGTTTTATTTCTGCTGTTCATTTGTTTATATGTTCAAAAAAATAATAAAAGGAAAAGGAAAGGAAAGGACAATGACCGACATAAATGGTCAACTTCAGTCACGTTTGCCAAGCACGCGTCACATTAACTCCTTGACCGCCAAAAACGTTTAATACCGATTAGTAAAATCACGATGTATGCCGCCATAAACGTTAAATGACGTCAACTATGTTTTTTTTGTTTTTTGTTTTTTGTTTTTTTAATCAATGTAAATGTAAGCGTAACGCTGCCTGGTCAATGGGGTGTGGAATCAAAAACAACCACTAACTATGGCCAGCAGATGGCAGCATTGTATATCTTTTTAACTCATTCACTCCCAGCCATTTTCACATTTCGCAATCCCGTTCGCTCCCGGCTGTTTTACTGGATTTTGACTGATTTTGCAAGGCCCACTGAATATTGTGTTCAATTGCTATAAAAGCATGGAACCTATGAAAAGAAAGATTAAAGTTACTTATTTCATCAGAAAAAAAAGTATGTTTCTATCTGTTTCCGTTTTGCAGCAATTAGCATTAGAAGAGAGCTAAGTTTCATCAGTTTTCACAAATCTATTTAAAATTGTAAGTAATTTAGCTTTTTTTCTAGATGGCCCTGGTTGATCTCCTTTGCTCTGCTACCACCTGCTGGCCGTTTGTGTAATAACTACCATTTCTGCAACCGTTGTTTGCAGTTGAGAGGTTGCATCAAAGCTTTCTGTAAGCTCTAGCATAACCCCCCCCCCCCCCCCAAAAAAAACAAACAAACATGTAAATACGTCTTTGGGACACTTAAAACATAAAAAAAACATATTTACACGTTATTGGGAGCAAATGAGTTAATGGGCTGCCAGTGTATGGAATTAGAGAAGAAGAAAAGGATGACGTGAATGATCAAAGCCTTTGTCACATTAAACCTAATTCACGTCACAAAAACAACAAATATGAGTGTCAAAGTCACCGTTGTGGAGAAAAATGTATCTTTTCACAAAAAGCTTTTTTTTCTCATTATCTTTTCAATTTTCGCAATGTCACTCAAGTTAACTATTTTCAAATGGTGATTAGTAAAGAACGGAATAAGGTAGAAAAATACTTTTTTTTTTCTAATGAAAGAATGGAATGCAATCTTTCATGTGTTACGTTGTATGTGCAGTAAAAGAACACAATATTCTTTTTGCCTTGAAAGATGAGTTAAAATGCTTGACATTGTCTGGCACTGTGGGGGTTGTTTTATGGAAAACGTGAGGCAGTAAAAAGCGTTAAATGTTTAATGCTATAATTGCGCAATATCAATCAACATTTATTTTGACTTATCAGCACATAAATGACTCACAATGTGAATCCGATGTGCAATAGATGTCTCATTTTTTTTTTAAATGACCCGAGTCCATAGTGTGTTTGCACTATACAGTACGATACAACTGTGCTTCGTTATTGGACTTATTTTACAGTCAAAGGAAACTGTTAATAACTATTTTTGGACTGAACGTTTATGGTAAATGCACATAATAGATCTTAAACAATTTCATTGCGGTCTTCGACAACCACAATCATGCATCTCTCTTATATCAGCCCACAAGTCTGCTGTGCATGCAAGTTTGCAAAAATGAGCATCTATGAGATGAAGCGTCAGCATTAAGATGACATCTTATAACACAGAATATAAAGCACGTATGTATCCTTAAAATAAATAAATAAATAAACAACACCCTTAGAGGTGGCTGGTTTCTGGTCCCTCTTATCTAAGGTGACCCTTTGGACCGGTTCCACGTCTTGACATGCATGATTTCATGAGTTCACAAAGGCGCTCACATGAGCCGGGAAAGAAGGTTCCCAGACACAACTGTTTTATAATCCTCGCACGCGCGCGCGCACACGCACACACACACACAAAAACCTCGTAAGTGCGGTTTTGCCAAGTAAAAAGTCCGAGGGTGAACAAACATGTCATAATAGCGCACGGCCGTCCCTCGCAATGCTGCTGCGCGGGAACATTTGTCAGGCGCCTGGTGCTAATTTGAGCCCCTTTGCTCGACTTAAAAACAATTGGAAGCTGATGTGCAGTAATTGGATTTAGGTGTTGGTGCCGCCGCTTCAGTCCACGACTGACAGCTGCACGTTTGGGGGCCACGCACGTTTGCTGACTTGGCTTTTCAACCTTTGTACCAATAGAGCAGAAGACGTCATTATCAAGGGGTCTTGTTTAATTGCCCATAGAAAACCAAAAACACGTTCACCTCAGGTGAGTGCTAAAACACACCGGTAGAAGAGCAAGAGGGAGCAGCAACCACAAAAAATACAGTGGAATTTCGACTTACGAACGTCTCTTCATACGAAATTTTCGAGTTACGAAACGCCTCAACGGGAAAATATTGCCTCTTGTTACGAAAGAAATTTCTAGATACGAAAGGTAAAAATGCATTACCGAACGCAACATACTTTCGGCTATGGCTATTAGCTACTATGAGCGTAAATACTAGATCGGTGTCTATACAGCGTCCTCATCATTCATCCCGCGGCCCATGAGGTGTTTCCGTAAATGTATGAACTAACGGCAGACGAATTTGTGCAAAAATTCAAACAATTGGTGATTGATGAAGGCACAGTAAGTTTTTAATTGCGACGAGACGGGCCTTTTTTTTTTTTTTTTTTTTTTTTTAAAAGATGCCTCGCCATACTGGAAGTTTCCATGAAGTTTCAGAATTTGGTTAAAAGAATCGCCCAGAAAAAGTGTTCACCAGTCGGGCGTTTGCTCACTAAGATGATGTTTGCCTTGGACATTTTCAAAGGATTGTTTAAAAAAACAAAAAAAACAAAAAAAAAAAACATCCTTGGATCAGTTCTTTACAAAACACCAGGCAGAAAAAACACTTCTGAGAGAGAACATGAACCAAAGAGGGCAAAAAACGATGAGGACAGCAGTTAAAAAGGTAAATGAGCATCATTTTTATTCTTTACTCTATTCTTTGTTTTTTACATTATGCACAACTCTCATTTATTGTGCAATAATTTAATTGTAACGTATTTGTCACATGTTTTGATGCATTTTTATGCTTTATGAAACATTTATGTCTGAATTTTGGGAGGCTTGGAACGGATTAGGGCATTTACATGGAAAATGCGTCTCTACTTACAAAATTTTCTACTTCAGAATTTTCTTCCAGAACCAATTAATTTCATAAGTAGAGGTACCACTGTAATATGAAAAACGACAGTGGTACCTGGACTTACAGTGTCCGTCACCAGTATCTCAAATCATCTTTCCCCAATGAAATACAGGAAGTTCTCGAGTTAAGGCGCACTTGACCTAAGGCCTTTGGACTTTACAACAGTTTCTCCCCGTCCGCCATTTTGGTTCCGCCATATAGCCCACAGTGTTTTACCTCGTCCGCTATTTAGCCCTTAGCTAATGCTAGCGCTTGTGCACTTGTGGGAGTATCTTTGGCTTTTTCGCCCTCTTTTTTTTCCATAATATGGCCCCAAAGAAGAAAGCCACGTCTTCTATCAATGTTGGTCCAGCCAAAAGAAAAAGAATTACCATGGAAACGAAGCTAGACATCATAAAAAGATCACAGAGACACTGATGAACATCGGCAAAGACTTGGGCTTCAGTCGGAAAGTCGTACAGCATCTTAGTTTTATTTTAATGTATGTTAGATTTTTTTTATACAAATTATTTTGATGTAAATATTGACTTTAATGGGGAAATTCGACTTAGGTCGAAATTCGGGTTACGTTGCTAGAGTAGGAGCAGAACTCCGATGTAACTTGAGGACTCCCTGTAAATGGAAATGCCATTAATCCACACCAGCCCCACAAAGCTGCAACATGTTTTTTTTTTTGTTTTGTTTTTAAATAAATAACTAAAATAACACACTACAAATGTCATGCTTCAATACCTATTGACATTGAGCCCCTGCTGGTGTGTGCCCCTTGGCCACCAGGTGGCAGTATAATAGCGAAAGGATACATAAAGAAGAGTTTCACGACTTCCGACTAATTTATCTCTCAATGTGCTTTCAGCATTCCCACGCAATTTCTCCAGAAATTGCACTTAGTCTAGTTCCCAAAATGTCATTGATGTCGGTTATTGTTTTATCATGACTTTATAAACTTTTTCTCTCATAATACAACAACACATTATTTTTATATTACACACCAACATTTATTCTTGTAACGACTTTCTTCTCAGATAAGAACTTAAATATCTTGAAAATTATAACTTTCCCTATAAATTGTAGGATTTCTATCATTTTAGCCTCCTAGCTTTATTCCGGTTATAGTTGTATTTTTGGCTTGACGATTCTCCGCATCATGTGCACGGCTATCATTGTTTGCTACTACAGAACGAATGTGTTACGTCCTAAATGTTGTTTTTGTTATAGTTGCTTGTTATTGCAATACTGGAGTGGCTCAAACTACACGAGAGAGAAATTCCTGTTGTGTATTTAAATACTTTGACAGTCGAGATAATTCTGATTCTACATCACATATATTATAATTATAATATTAGCTCAATAAGTATCATTACATTACGTTGCATTTGCAAGACCTGAAATTGTATTGTGGACTTATCGGACCCATTTTAGGACATCACCACTCTTCTCATAAACGTGTTCAAATGAAGGCAGCCATACGTAACTGGATTTCGGGAAGGGCAACCCCCCCCACACCGCGCTGGAACACGGCTTGACAGGCTCGGTCCCGGTTTGAGCGGTCGGTAGAGGGAAACAGGCAGCTGGAAATGGGAGCTCAAGTGGAATGTGAGGAATTGGGCTGTGCGGTAGGGGCCCCCGTGAAGCCTAACAAACTCAGGGAGGTCCGAGGCCTGGTCTGGAGGCCTTGGATAAATAAACCGTCTGAGATGACCATGCGCTGCGCAGATATCTGCCATCACAGCGCCTTGTACTGCGTACACAAACCACCCAAGACTCTCCCTGTGCCCCACATGGTCTCTCTTGTGTATCCAGTCTTCTCCACGCGGACCTCCATTTTTTTTTTTTTAAACTCCTCCTGATGCTCCCGCAACTCCGATTTCCCCCCCGTCATCTCTCGCCTCCCGACTTCTTCCCACCAAGCAGTGTTCATTTCACCTCTCCCCAGTGACTCCATCCGTCTGTCCGTTCGTCCATCCATGCATGCATGGCTGGCTGTCCGTCCTTCTGTCTGGGGCTGCCTTACGGAACCACTCTGGCATCCAGCTGCCTCGCGACAGCCAACACCCTCAAGGTTCAGACCCACGATGCGTTTATTTAGCAAAGAGAGAAGAACCGAGGCTGTTTCCAAAACGCTTTTTTCGAGCCTTCTTTGAACGTTAAACGGGACGGGATGGAAAATTCATTTCAGGGCCTCAAGTGAAGCGAAGATTAAACATAAGACACCTCTTTTAGTATGAGACACAGTATCAGAATATTTTCAGTAGTTTGACATTTATTGTTAACAAGTTAATGATAAAAACAACAAGAAAACAAGATTTCGGGGCATCCAATATTCATTGAGGTACAAACTGGTCCAATAGTCAAACTTTGGAGGAATTATGTTAAAAAAATACATCATGCTGAGATGACTCGGTACAAAATTATTTTTGATTACGACTTTATTCTAGTGGCATCATAAATATCCACTTTCTTCTTATAACATTCCGACTATATTGTCGTAAGATTCTGAGTTAATTCCGGTCATATTTAGAGGTTTTTTTTCCTGAAATTGGAACTATTTTTCTCGCAAGAACATTTTTAAACTTTGTTGTCGTAAGATTCCCGTTTTACGATCGTAAGAGCTTGACTTTGCCCTCGTAAGATTTGGACGATTTCCACAAAGTTTTTTCTTGCAAGATTACAATTTTAATTTTGTGTGATTATGATTGTTTATGGGCTGAGTGGTTACCACGTCCGCTTCCCAGTGCTGAGGACGTAAGATCAAGTCCAGGGTTTCGGCCGTCCTGGGTGGAGTTTGCATGTTCTCCCCGTGCCTGCGTGGGTCTTCTCCGGGTACTCCGGGCTCCTCCCACAGTCCAAAGACATGCATGGCAGGTTAATTGAATACTCTGAATTGTCCCGAGGTGTGATTGTGAGTGTGGATGATTGTTCGTCTCTGTGTCTCCTGCGATTGGCTGGCGGCCAGTTCAGGTTGTACCCCGCCGACTGCCCGAAGCCAGCTGGGATAGGCTCCAGCACCCTCTGCGACCTTTGTGAGGAGTTAAGAAAATGGATGGATGATTTACTGTCGGCAACTTTTTTATTGTGGTTTAATATTAGAATTTTATTCTTGTATGATGTTATATTTGTTTTTTCTCTTGAAATATTTTTGACTTTTCATGCATAAGATTCCAATTTATTCTCTCATACCATTATGACTCTCGTAACATTACTATTTTTTTTTTATAGTATTCCAACTTAATTAATTTAGGTTTTTTTTTTTCTTCGACGTAACATTATAACTTTTTATTTTTTTTAAATCACACAATTACGACTATTATTGAAAAATTTATGTTCTTTTTTCTTGTAACATTTTGACTTTTTCTTGAAAAAAAACATTCCCTGGTAAAATTGATATTAAAGTACAACTTTTTCACATATCACAACTTCACAATTTCTCACAAGAAAATAACATAAAGGGATGCTTTACTTATTTAAGCATTTTTTGAAGTCAAACATTAATATTTTGCCTCTAATAAATTTGATATTTTCATTATTTTTCATGTACAATTAGTACCTTTAAAAACACATTTTGCAACTTGCTGTCGACTGAAAATGACATCACAAGGGCTCAGGTAACCAATCACAGCTCAGCTTGTGAATGTCACATGACCAAACCTAGAAAACAGTAGGGATGTAACGATAAGCATGATATCGTGATATCGCGATATTAAAACTGCCACAATATCGTCGTCGTCATGTTCACGATATTTAAATGCACACATCTGTGAAAAAAGTCAGGTTGATTTCCATTTGTGCAGTTCCAGCACCCTCTGGTGGCTTGTACTGTATTTAGTGCATTTTAATTTCACAAGGCATGTTTTGGCCCTTAAAATCTACACTAATTGTCAGATGAAGGGGAATGTAATATGCCTGTGAAGCAAGTCAATATGTGGAGGAACTCAATGTGTGCGCGCATTGACATCAAAACATAATAATCACATAATAATAATAAAACATAATAACATAACATTGATGTTATGTACGAAAGCACAATATTGTTTTTTTTTTGTTTTTTTTAAATTAATATGAGCTCATTTTTTTTTTACATTATTGTGACCTTTTTTAAATATCACCAACCTCCCCACAATATCGTGATAACTATTTTATCGTGATCTTCATATTGTGATAATATCGTATCGTGATGTTTGGATATCGTTATCGTTATCCCTAGAAAACAGGTGAGCTGTGATTGGTTACCTGAGCCCTTGTGATGTCATTTTCAGTCGACAGCAAGTTGCAAAATGTGCTTTTAAAGGTACTAATTGTACGTGAAAAATAATGAAAGTATCAAATTAATTAGACAAAATATAAATGTTTTATTGCTATAATGGGCTAAGTAAGTGAAGTATCCCTTTAAGCATTAAAAAATGATTATAGCAAGCCAATATTTTAAATTCATTATTTTTTTACTTTCCCCCATTGGTGGTTGTCAAATACATATAAATATACATTTACATATTTAAATATATGTAAAATATATAAAGAGAGGTATTTTACCAGCAAGGCACATAAACGACAAAAGAAAATACAAGATCTTAGTTTAAATGTACTAGATTGCAAATGAGAATGAGTTTTGTACATAAAGGTTGAATAAAATGATAAAAATAAAAACGTTATTTCTTCCACGGTGACATCAAACATTTTCATCTTGGGTGTTCCACTTCACGTATAATTTAGAAGAACACAGAAGTGTTCCCACTCCTTTTCTATAATTAGCCCAATATCAATGAAAAGGCAACAAGTTACCCCGAGCGACTCTTTTCCCGCATTTAAAACCCCCCAAAAAACGCCTCTTGTCAGTCTCGGAGAAGAGGCCAAGCTGCCACCCACAGTCTCGGCACAAGATTAATTATGATAATGCATTTCTTTGGCGCCTTTTGTCGTCCTAATGAATGGTCGCCTTTCTGGGGGCCAAAAACACACAAAACCACAGAAAGGCACTTTTTGTCAACTCTTTGTTTGCGCGCTTGTAACAGAGGTCTTGTGCGGGGGAGTCGAGCAGGTGGCGACGCCGACCCGGACCTGCGCTCTTAAAACAAAGTCTCTCGGGGTGCGCGACGCAATGTTAGCAAACATAAGGGAAACCATTTTTGGGGGAACATCCATTCACAATATTCAGTCACGTCTGATTAAAGAGGACAATTGCAACGGTGGCGAGTTGAGCTCAGACCTCCACCGAGGCCTTCACAATCCTAATTTGGATCGGAACCACACTGCACACTAAAATGTTTGATCATCAACATTTGGTGAAAGTTGATGAACAAATACATAAATGGTCATAAATGTTTGAACTCTCTAGCCAAGCTAAAACAATATGACAACAGACATACTATGAGAAATAAGAATGAAAATCACAAAGAATTTAAGTTAAAATACTACAACGATCTGTTTCATAGATGTTATGATGTGTTCGGGCCATCATGAAATCATAATAATTAAAATAAATAAATAAAATAAATACAAGAATTAAGTTAGAAATAACCGTGAGAATAAAGCTGTCAAAAAAAAAAGAATAAAGACCAAATACTAGGAGTCATTCAATTTAACCTTGAGAATAATAAAAAAAATAAGTTGCAATATTACAATATAAAAATAGAAAATTATGAGAAAAAAAGTTAGAATAGCAAAATAATAGTTGGAAACATTTTAATTAAAAAAAAATGCTATTCACAAGATTAAAGCCATCATGTACAAAAATAAGGCAGCTTTTTTTTCTCCTAACATTAAACTTTATTTTTGTGACTTTTCTCAGATTGGTGCTCCCCCCCCCCCCCCCCCCCACCATAATATCATATTGCACCATTCACTCAGTGCAGTAGTAACTAGGGATGTAACGATATCAAAAACGTCACGATAGGATATTTTCACGATATGAAGCTCACGATACGATAATTATCACGATATTGTTGGGAGGTTGGCAATATTAAAAAAGGTCACAATATTGTAAAAAAAAAAAAAGCGCATACTAAAAAAAGCACAATTTTGTGCTTTTGTATGTAACAGCAATGTTATGTTTTTTCATTATTATTATGCTATTATGATGTTATG
Organism: Festucalex cinctus; assembly: GCF_051991245.1. Lineage (NCBI taxonomy): Eukaryota > Metazoa > Chordata > Actinopteri > Syngnathiformes > Syngnathidae > Festucalex > Festucalex cinctus. Next base: position 8,719,550 of record NC_135411.1, on the reverse strand, counting down.
TTGAATTCACATTGAATTCCTCACACTTGCTTCACAAGCATATCATGTTCTTCTTCTTCATCTGACAATTAGTGTAGATTTAAAAAATAGAAGGGCCAAAACATCCCTAATGAAAATTAAGTTGCACTAAAAAACTAACCACGAGGGGGTGCTAGAACTGCCCAAATGGAAATCAACCTGAATATTTTCACAGATCTGTTGCATTTAAATATTGTGAACATGACGACGACGATATTGTGGCAGTTTGAATATCACGATATCGCACTTATTGTTACATCCCTAGTAGTAACACAAATCTAATTAAAAGAATGAAAGAGTTTCTACATCACTATTAATTCATTGCAACGACTTCTGGTGTGTACGCCTTGGCCACCGGGGGCAGTATACTACCGTACAGTCATGTCGACACTAACGAAGAAGACTATCACAACTATTTTGACTCAGTAAACTGCAGTAATATTGTTATTTTTTTCTCTGTTTACATTTGTTGATGCACCGTATCTGTTGCTAAATGGGTTGTAACGCCACGACTATCAATGCTAATCATTAGCCTGTTATGGCGTTTTGCGTTGTGTGTTAGCATTAAGCTAGCGGAAGTTGACGCTGTCGCCTCTTCTTTTTGTTTGGACAATAAAATTCAAGTGGAAGTGAAATAAAAACGCTTGAAGTCGCTTTTTTTGAAGACCTGATTTACAACTATTCTAGTTATTGCACAACTTTTCGTCACACAAGCTCAGAATTCATCATAGCAACTTTTGTACTGTCATACATTGTATGTTTTTTCTCCCCAATATTCTATTAAGACCAGTATGTTTTTAAAGAAATGTACATTCATTTAATGTTTAAAAAAAAAAAAAAAAACATGGGCTGACTGTAGCGAAAGGTGGTTGGAAAAATCCCCGACGCGGCAGGCGAAAGAAAGACGCGTAATTTCTATGTATGGCGATGCAATAAACAGTCGGACGGGAGATAAAAGGCCACCTGAGAGCGTAAATAAATCAGCTCGCTGGTGTGTTTCTTTCTGTCACTTCACAGGCAAAGCCATTTAAGATGTGATCCCAATCAACCACCCAGCCAATGTTTAGGCTAATTAGCCTTGGGGGTGGGGGGGGTGGCCTCCACCGTGACAGGCAGGGATGTCTTGTGTGTGACGCCGTACATGGTATCTTCGTCACGACGCGCACACGCATTGTTGGCAACATGAGCAAGCGTTGCAACTACAACGCTTGTATATATAAAAAAAAAAAAAAAAGGCCGCATGCATTCAGATGTTTAAGTTAGAGACGGGGGCGGCGTTGCTATGTGTTAGTTGGAGGTGGGCTGGTTGTGGGGGAGCATCTTGAAAGGTAGCGTGTGGAAGAAGAAGGAAAAAAAAAAAAAAAAAACAAGTGGGAGGGAGGAAATTCATTTGTGGCCGGAGAACACAGAAGACAAATTGAGGAAGTGTTGTGCTAATATGTCGGGGTCAGCAGCAAACACACACACACGCACACACACACACACAGGCATACACATGCAGGTTTCTGACTGACTGCCACTTGGGTGGGCCCGCTCCCTTTGCTCTGTGTCTCCTTGCTCACCCACGATCAGCCCTCAAGCCATGAAGCCACCCAGCTTCTCGGCCAACCCCCCACCGACACTGCCACCGCAACACCCCTCCCCCCCCCCTACTCAGAGCTACAACTCCACCCTACCTTCTCCTCTGCGTCCACACCTTACGTCCTGTGCCGTCTGATCCTCTGAAATGATTCTATAACCTCCATTCCTGCAAGAACGACAAAAAAAACGGGGACATAATATGTCAAATGGGGCTTTTTAATTGCTTGTCCACAAGAAGTTGAGTTGGATGTCCAACCTTTAACTGTCAATCAAATACTACTTCTAAGACTTTGAAAAAGTAATGTTACTTTGTCAAACATCTTCACGTTTGAGCAGAAAAAAATATATTGACTGAAATCCTCCAGCAGCTCAGGGTTTTCCATGCTAGCCATCAGCTAGCTTGTGAGCTAACAAGCTTGGGCCTAGTAATAAAAACGAAGCTATTCACAATTGCGCTGGATACCCACTAGGGGTGTTAAAAAAAAAATCGATTCGGCAATATATCGCGATACTACAGCACGCAATTCTCGAATCGATTCAATAGGCAGCCGAATTGATTTTTTAACATCCATTTTTGATGAAAAAATACTCAACAAAACGTCTAACTTTCACACCTTAAGCATGGAAGAATGTTATATGAATGGAACATTAAGCCTTACTATTTTATTTCAATGCTGTTCTAACATGAAAAAGGTTACAACCTGTTTGTTAAATACAGTGGCTCACAGTTATAATCAATAAATAATACATTTTCATACAAATCTTACAGTGTACATGTACAAGTTTACTGAATGGTATTTTCTAAATTGAGTAAAAAAAAATAAAAAATCGTAACAATCGACTTGGAAATTCATATCGGGATTAACTCATTCAGTGCCATTGACGGCTATACACGTCAACGTAGGGCTGTGCAATTAATCGAAATTCAATTATAATTTCAATGATTACACTCCACAATGACAAAATCAGCATAATCGCAAAGTAAAAAGATTATTGAGTTGTTTAAATGTATACATTTGCACCTTTTTTTTTTTAATTTTAAAATAACAAATTTGATCAATTTTGTTTCATCCAAAAGGAACTTGCATAAATAGTGTTTCAAATAATTTTATTTGTCTTAATATTTTTTATTAGTTTTTTATGTTTAAAAATTCTTGTTCTGTACCAAAAAAAATAAATAAAATAAAATATTGCCCTACTGCACAGTGCATATGCTGTACTCCAACCTTCACATTTTTGCCAACATAAATAAATATATATTATTATAAATTCTGATTGGCCCAAAACTTAATTATAGTGTTTCTATTTTTTTTTTAATTTGGTCCTAATATTTTTAAACACTTAAACATTTTCTTCTTGTTTTGTGCCAAAACATAAATAATCGTGATTTCAACTATTGCCAAAATAATCCTGATTATTATTCTTCCCATAATCGACGCCAAAGATCCGTTTTTACTGGGCTGGCAGTGAATGAGTTAATCGGTATTGAATCGAATCGTGACCTATGAATCGTGATACGGATCGAATCGTCAGGTACTAGGCAATTCACACCCCTACACTGATGTGAATGAAGGCACTCAAGTTCTTATATAGTGGGGCGAGGGGGAACTCATGCCCGACACCCTATTGCGTCATAATTTTAGCCACGCACCCCAAAAAAATGAAGAAAACTGAAATGCTGAAAAACAGTTTTTTTTTTTTTTAAAAAGAGCAATGATGACAAGACGTTGAATCGGTAAGACTACCGAATGAACAATTCTGAGCTCTTTAAAAAAGAAAAAAAAAAACCTGAAAAACAGTTTTAACGCAATAGCTCCACCATCAAGTACTACTTTTTTCTCAGAATTTGCACATTTTCGGCAATTATCCTTAAACATGTAGCTACAATGTTACAATGCTACAATGCTTTAGCATTAGCTTCAACCATGAATAATGTATTTAGAAACAAACAGGGTCTCTAAATACTAGCAAGCACAAGCATAACGTGTAAAGACAATTCTGCTAGATTGTAGCATCTGATTTAGGATTTTGTATGTACCTTTAAGAGGCGGGTCTTGATGAGGTGGTGTGAGACTGGCGGGTCAGTGTGAACAACTGGGTGTGAGCGGTGGTCGACAGCAGCTCCTGCATCAGTGTAAGCGTACTTATTTGTTTGAATTTTTTTTTCCCGGCATTCAATAACTGGCTGAAAAGTTCATAGGCAATTGTGGCTCTCCATTTCCACATATGGGGGCATTATAGTAAATACACATAAAGTAGATACGTTCCCCCTCCAACTAAATACAATATAGCTGTAGAAAAGTGTACACAGTTAGTATCATATCAAAGGTAAAACCTAAGCATACTTTAGCTAAAACCGCCCGTCTAGTCTGTGACAACTTTGACAAGTCTATATTAAATGCGATGACATTCTTTACTATTTTGACACAAACATGTCAAAGAACGTTCATAAAGACGTTTCAATTTTAAGCATAATATGCGTACTGAGGGAACTTTTTCATTTAACACAATAAAACAGAGATTTTTCAGTCCAAATGTAGTTACCTGATAGGCTAACAGCTAGCCTAGCTTCTTCTGTTTCTTCTTCTCCTCTGGCTACTCTTTTTTTCTTTCTTTCCGTCTTTGTGAGAGCGTGCTGCCTCTCACAGGTGAGTCTCGGTACTACAACAGATATCTGGCTTGGGGGGGAGACACTTGCCATTTTGGAGATATCGTTAGTGAATATGTGATGTCGCGTAAACCACATGCTTTCAAAGTAATAAGCACACATGGTGATTGTCGTGGGGTCTCCCGTTTTAAAAGATCGGGTAAGATGTTAAAAATATTAATATAAATGTTTTTTGTTTTTTAAATGAAAAGCATCCAAGTAAAACACACAAGACGTAGATGTGCTCTTAATGTTCACAGTTCACGTCTCACCTCCAGAATTCGATGTGAGGAAGGTCACTCACTTCCTTCTACCACCGATATTCCTCACCAAACGCACTATTTTTCTTATTCTGGGTGATTCACTTGCAACTCTACACTTTTCCTTTCCAGACATAATTTTCATTACTTTGAAAAGAAAACAAAAGGCGAAGGCTGATATGTCGAAAGCTTGGCAGACGAGAGCCGATGCTTCGCGACCACACGCACTGCGCGTGACGTGTTGAGTGCGAAGGGGTTAGTGCGGCTGGAGGAAGCAACCAGTAACAACAGCTGTATTTTATTTTGGAGGGACATGTGAGACAGCGGAGGGTGTCAACATCACAATTGGACGATCAAGTGTCGACACCCATTTGGAAGACTTGAGCCGACCACACCACCCTGAAAACAATCCGATGCGAACATTCCTGCCGAAATTCCCGCGATTCAAAGCGGGACATTGACGCCAGATGACGCGTCGGACGCCGCCACATGACACGGAAAGTGTTTTGACGCACATCTTTGCAACATTCATTAGACTCGGATACATCTGCAAAATGTAAACAGTTTAAAAGCATCACGACAAAACATTTATTAGAATGTCATCGACGTGTATTCTTCCTTACAAGGGCGCAACTAGTCTAAATATTATACTTTACTGTAAGAATAATTTTACAGTCATATTTTGAAGGGGAAAAAAAAGGAGGCATTTTACGAGGAAAAATTAATTACGACAGAATAATGTCAAAATGTTCGGAGGATATGTAAGTAATTTGACAGGAATAAAATCATAATATTGCGAGAGGGAAAAAAAAAAGGCCATTTAACAACAGACGTAATATTAGATAAAAGTTAAATTATTTAGGAAAAAAGTCATATGTACAAATTATGACAATGAAGCTATAATGTATGAAGTCACAATTTTATTCATTTTTTTTATTCATTTAGTAACCTGAAATGTGTCCGAAAGGAGAAAAAAAACAAAAAAAAAAGAATAATACTGACAATAATGTCAAAATGATGACAATGAAGCTATAATGTATGAAGTCATAATTTTGAGTTGTATTACTGTATTACAATATTTTCCAATACTCTGACATTAAACACATTTTAAAGCAGTAGTAGGACAAAAAAAGTTTTTTTTTTTTTTTTTTTTTTTTCAGTTTTCTCAACCACTCAGTAGTTCTTCCAATTGTTGGTTGCAAAAAAAGCTGCAAAAAGCCAAAGAATAAGCAAAAAGTTGGAAGAAGGTTTCTTTAGCCCCCTGGGGGGAACAGTGTGTTGCATGACGAGGATTTATTTCTTTATTTTTTTTAAATCATTATTTATTTATTTATTTAGCCATATAAGAATAAAGTGTAGTGGCACATCCTCTACAGTAGGTGTCAGTGGAGTTCTCGCTCTCTTTTTTTTTATTATTATTTTCGAAATTTCAGGCAAATTAATGCACTTTCATCCTTTTCTGTGACGAGCTAAAAACACGTTAAAGTTATTCTTTGTTGTAAGTTGATTTAAAAAAAAAAATCTTTAAGGATGCATTGCTGTGCAGAGGTGTACTGTACTTATAACCATTTTATAGACAAATGATACTATTTTTGATCACGTAGAGACTTGTGAGGCGCTCAATGTTTTCTTCTTCCTGGTTAACAGAAAGCAATTGAGAAGCACTGATAGATGAACCTGTGAATGGAAGACCCAAACTGAGACCAGGATGCGAACCCACAACACTACTTTGCCAACAAAGACACACAATCAGTGTGGCGATGCGTTTGTTTGACGGCAGATTAACAAACGACCACACACAGGTTAAGTGTAGGCATTAATGTGCGAACGCACACACACGAGCAAACACGCGAATGAACTAGAAGGCGGGCTGGGCCACGGTGGCGCCGTCTTGAGGGCACTCCGGGGGTCTTTGTATAAATATACAAAAGCTTGACGCAAACACCGGCAGCTGCCACGTCTCATCATGAGACGTGCGAGAGGGGTCAGAGTGCGGGACGGTTGAAAGATGTTCGAGATTGTGCCGTTGTGAGAGCCGTCAATGTGGTTTGCACTGAAAAGTCGGACATTCCCACGTTCAGGTGTGCCTTTCAAATGGACGGCACTGGCTTCCAAAATTGACTGATGGAGTCATCTTTTTACAGTTATGAGAATGTAGGTAGAGTTCTATTTTTATCACAACCCTTTAAACACACATGGGAACTAGACTAAGTGTAATTTCTGGGGAAATTGCGTGGGAATGCTGAAAGCTGAATGCTATTTGAATGCTTATGAAGTAAATTAGACACAGTCCTTATGATATAAGGGGTACAAGTGTGTACAAAAACCCCAAAACAAGAACAAATATTAAGCAAAGGTGTGTATCTGTAAAAGGTGTTGATCTGTGGAATCATCTGGAAATTGCTCTGAAAAATTGTGACTCAATGCTGGAGTTTAAAAAAATGTTTAAAAGTAAAGTTCAAAAAAATTATCTATGTCAGACCAGTATATGAAAAATGTACATGTGAGTATGTGTAAGTGATCTGGATAGGTATTATGGTATATGTTTAGTAAATTTATGTATACATGTTTTTGGTAAATGTGAATATGTTAAGTGCACTTGTGTGTATATATATATATATATATATATATATATATATATATATATATATATATATATATATATATATATAACTTGGGTTATATATATCATTTATTATTTTATTATTATTTTTTTATAATTAGTAAATTAAAATTGTATTAATAATGAAATAAGTTTAAATATATTTAGTAAAAGGGGTAGGACTAGATAAGTTTTTAACTTCTTCCTACTCCCTTTTGAACATGTAAGTTATGATTAATTGAATGATTATGTTATTGGGATTTTCTTCTATTTTGATTGTTGTTGTTTTTTGTTTTATCTCTGCTGTTCATCTGTTTATATGTTCCAAAAAATAATAAAAGGAAAAGGAAAGGAAAAAAAATTGAGAGATAAATTATGTAATTATGACCTCCTGGTTGCTGGGTAATGGCCTTTACCACTGTGCCACCAAGCAGTATCAGACACCTGGTAATGATGATAAGTTATATGTATGGAAGTGGGTGTGGAAAGTGACACTTAGAAAAAGTTCAATGTCTGTCCCATTGAAAATGAATGGGGAAAAGTTGATGTTAAACGTTAAATTGTGCAAATACTGTGATGTGGAATCAGATCATATATAACCCGGGAGGTGTCAATTTTTGAAGCTAGAACAGTGTAAATTGGAAGTATTATGTCGGAGTGGTTACGCGGCAAAAAAGTGTGGAGAATAAAAATCACAATAACATATGTTGGAATGCTTCAGCATTCCCACAACTAGACTAAAAGCACTTTCTGGAGAAATTGTGTGGGAATGCTGAAAGCGGAATGCTATTTGAATGCATGTGGAATGCATGTGAAGTAAATTGAGAGATAAATGATGTAATTATGACCTCCTGGTTACTGGGCAATGGCCTTTACAACTGCGCCACCAAGAAGTATCAGACACCTAGAAGTCAATTAATTGCTGCTGACATATTTTGGCATTAACAACATGGACGCCTCACTGAAATCAACTGGTTTGTAGGTTGGCACAGCAAAGTGAAAATGTCTGGCAAATTCCCCAAATTATTCTCACCAGGTCATAACCAGAATAGTGCTGTCATCATCAAACATTTTTACAATCGATTAATCTATAGATTATTCAATCGATGAATCGACTAATCGGATTCATTTTAATTTTGCATTAAAGTGTATTTAAAAAATATTTTTTCCCCTTGATTACTGTTTATAAGCCAGTCATTGGTGTTTATTTTGTACTGTACTTCATATTCATATAGTGATTAAAAAAAAGGGGGGATTGATGTTCTACTATGTTGTTACTTGTTACCCATTCAGTCATTGTTTTCCAAAGTAAAAACGGATGCTTGCAAATGTGTTATTTTGATTTAAAAACAGAAGATAATCGGATTTCTTTCATGAAGAAATCCGTGAAAAATTTCTGTTGATATGCTGAAATCAGAGCATTTGGAAAATTTCATATAAAAATTGGCTCCAAATGATTACTCCATAATTTAAGTAGCTGTCGATTAATTTGCTTACTCAATTAAATTTGATAGCTGTAAACCAGAGTAAGCATGAACATAACTTCACGCTACTTCATGTATGATGATGAAGTCTGGGCGGGATTTCCGAGGGCTTTGTTGGAATTTGATCAGGATATTCTTTGAAAGAAATCCGAGAATTGACCTTTTGTTGACTTAAATCGGAAAGGAGGGAAAATGCCCGATTATCAGTTATGTGCGTACCATTCTTAATGTGCAACTCATCACTTGTTGATTAACTTCATTGAGTTCCCTAAACTTTTGAATGCGCTTTCAAAGTCAATTTCGTGTAAATGTTTTACGCTCTCTCATCAGTGAGGCTTTCCTCCGACCGCGACTGACACATCAAAAAATCATCATCCTGATTTTTTTTTTTTTTTTAAATACTCAGACACAAAAGCAAAGCGAGGCCGTCGTAAATCACGCGCAAATACAAAGCTTCCACGCAGACAAGTAACTCTGTCCCGTTCGTGACTAAAGAACTTCCAACCTGTAATTTAAGAAATGCTTCGCCGAAGGGATGCAATAAATCTTGTGACAGCAAAGGGGGGAAAAAAAAGATGAGGTTGAGGAGAGGAGGAGAGGAAAAAAAAAAAAAGAAAGAAGAAAGGCGTCAGCTTCCTCTTCCGAGGAGTGTGCGTGTTGGGGGATGTTGGTGTTAACTGATACAGGATCAAGCTGGGTGGTCCACAACTGACACATACACCATTTTTGTGTACAAATAAACGGACCCCCCCCCACCCCCCTCCCCCTCCCTGACTCCATTGTGGTCACCACTCCCACCACTTTTGCTCAACATCTCTGGTTTTCACAGCTGCGCGGCGTGCGACGCCGAGTACATGCACACAAACACAGAGAGAGAGAGAGAGAGAGAGAGTGGGAGGAGCGCGCCGCACTCCTATCAGTGGGACGCAATTAGAAGTGAGCAATAACAGCAAATGCAGCATGTCAAAAATAATGACACTCGAGTGTAATTGAGTTTTTATTCATTGAAAGACAATTTCCAAGCGTGTCACCCGGTTTCCAGGTGGTGACGGTCAGGCGAGGTCACTTAGATCTCCATCAGCTGGTCTGAGCCAACAATGACCTCATTGGTCCTCTCGGCTAAAGACACAAAAGCACAAAACTATGATAGTCAAACCGGAAGGAACTCGCGTTTTATCAAGGTGAGTTTCTTTTACAAAATGTTACAAAAACTTACAACTTTACCCTTATATTCTGTTCTCATGTAAGCTTTTCTTTTAGTGTGCCTAAGGAGATATACCGTAAAATCCCTTGAATTAAAAAAGCACCCTTAAAAAGATGCACTTTTAAATATTATAAATCAATGAATTATTACATTTTTTTTCTTCTTTTTTGTGTGTGCAAGCACTAGGTACTGGTTAACGTCTAAACTAGGGGTGTTAAAAAAAAATAATCGATTTGGCAATATATCGCGATATTACAGCACGCAATTCTCGAATTGATTCAATAGGTGGCCGAATCGATTTTTAAACAAATTGGAGTAAAAAAGAAAATCACAACAATCGATTTGTAAATTCGTATCGGGATTAATCGGTATCGAATCGAATCGTAACCTATAAATCGTGATACGAATCGAATCGTCAGGTACTAGGCAATTCACACCTGTAGTCTAAACAATGTGAAAAATGGGATGCTAAAAATAAAATAAAAATAAAATAAAATTCTTGACAATAATATGTTAAATGTGACGTCACAAGTCTAAACATGACAGTCTGATTAATATTACATTTGTGGGATATGAGTTATGAAGCAAGATCCCCCCGTTTTTGTTCATCTGGGGGCGGCCATTTTGCCACTTTTCAGAGTTCAAACCAGGAAGTGTGTACGGGAACACCCCCTTGAACTCGGAAATGCCACTTAGCAAGTCGGTGGGTGGGGTGGGGGGGTTGTCGGGGGTGCCTGACTTCACAGACGGACTACAAGTGACGTCACTTCTACAATGTCTACAATTTACTCGAGTATAAAACACCTTGCACGCGACTTTTTATAAATTTTACCTCACTACATTCTGATCTTTGAAAATGACATCACAGGGAGGGCTCAGGTAATGACCAATCACCTGTTTTCTGGGTTTGGTCCTATGACATTCATCTTAGGCACTGTCATGTCATTTCATTCTAATTTTTCCTTTTAATTGTATGTGCACAAAAAAAAAAGACAATATAATATAACATATTATAAAAACAAACAAAAATGAATAAAATAGAACAAAACCAAACAAAATAAAATAAAATAAAATAAAATAAAATAAAATAAAATAAAATAAAATAAAATAAAATAAAATAAAATAAAATAATAATCTGTTACCAGAAATATGTGATTGGGATGGATTAGTGTTAGTTAGTTTTGGCTTATTAAGTATGTTTTGGATTTATTTTTTAAATGATTTTGTGTGGTTGACTGAGCTGATATTTAGATATATTTGTTCCATATCTGCCCCCCCCCCCCTCCATGAAAACAAGGAACTGTATAAAACAATGTGAGATGTAACTGATTTGCATATCTTGAACTGAAATTATGAATGCCTTTATTAAATTGAAGGAAATCTAAAAAGACAAACAAAAAAAGTTCAGTCAACAGCAAGTGGCAAAATGGCCGCCCCCCTAGATAAATACAAACTGGCGGATTTTGCCGCTCTGCTGTGTTTAGAATAGTCTAGACCAAAAACGTAAATTGAACATGACTTCACCTTTTAAGGAACGCACTGAAGCTAATGCTAACAAAACAGGAGCGGTTTTGAGCTTTACACGTTTTCAATCATGGCGAGAATGCAAAACAAAACCTAATTGGTAGTTTCCGACGCTTTTGAACGCATCTGAGATGAGTCCCGCGTGGCAAGTCTTAGCTCATGCTGCCTGCTACCTGAACCTCGCAAAGGAAACAGATGATGCCTGAAAGTTCGTCTGCCTGCAGCCGCTATAACGCGCCTCCGTCCAAGCCCCAACATCTGGAGCCATCCAAAGCAAACGGCCAACCAGAATAATGTTCCATTCACGCCGAGCGGCTTCTGGTGTGAAGGAATCTCGTCACAAACGGATTTTTCCTCAGCTGTGTGGATGGGAAGACAAATGGGGCGTGGCACGCCGGGACTGAGGCTGCTCCGTTTATTGCAATGACTCGTCTGTAATCCATACACGTGCTTATATTGACATATGAGCGCCTCCGCTTAACAATTTGGCAGTTACTAAATATCTTTTGGTTGATTTTTTTCGTTTTGTGTTGGGAGCAACAATTGAGTTTCCGTAGAAGTGAAGGCCACACCCCTTAAAGGCACATTCCAACAAGCAATGCAATACGGAGAGTAATGACTGATATGGATTTTATTAGGCGATTCTGATATTTGGAAGAATAAAATTCTCATAACTGATTTATTTATTTCTTTTTTAAATACTAATGAATAAAATGACTTATTTTTGGTCCCTCAACGCTTTCAACAATAAATATAATAATTATAGGCAGAACATTTGACTGTTTTACAATCAGTTGTCCTTTAGTATTTAACTTTACAGCAAAGAGAAAAATAAAAAATAAATAAAATGAACAAAAATATATACCATAAAAATATATACAATAAAATAAAATAAAATCTAAATATAAAATTTTATTTTTTTTTTTTTTTTGCCTTTTTGTGGGGAGGGGGGAGTTGAATATCATTTAATCTGCAGCCGATTTATAACCCTAATTTAATCCTCTATAATATTAAACTTAAAACAAACAAAAAACATATTGTAAAGAAATAAGTAAGAAAAATAATTAAACCGTTTTTGTTTCTTTCTTTGCTTTAATTCAATGGGAGTTGTGCTCCTCTTTCTGGTGCGTACAATCTGGCAACCTAGCATGGAGATATACAATACATGGAAAAGGAAAAAAAATAAAATAAATACTCCTAAGTAAGAAGCCTGTGATAAAGTTCTCTGTTCTTTACAGAGGATCAAGAATATAGAGTATGCCTCTGAGCATTCTAGTTAGCTCTCTTTTCATGTTTTGTTCCATCATTTAAAAGGGATATAACACCACGACAACAATGCTAATCGTTAGCCTGTCTATGTCGTTTCAAGTCGTTTGCTAGCAGTAGGCTAAACTGACTTTATTAAGGCAAGCTATCTGGTTGTTTTAAATACACGTTGAGTCTTGTTTGTTTTAGTCCGACAGTAACCCTCAGCGGAGTGGGAATAAACAGCATCAAGCCTCTTATTTTTATTTTTTTGAATAATTCTTCACTATGTACCAAATTGCTGCATGTTGTACATACAAGTCACGAAAAAAAAATGGCTTATATCTAAAAGAACCAAAAAAAACTTGGAAGTTGTGTCACTCATATTGGAAGGCGCCACTGTATTTCTATTTCTATTTTGTGATACTTTGATACACCGCAGTGCAGGTGGACGAGCCCATCGTGACACGCAAAACGCAGTCAGTCTGTCTGACGGCTTCCTGACGGACATTACTGGCAACGCAGAATTATACAAAACACACCCACTGTTTGTGTGTGTTTTCAAAGCTCACAGCACAGAGGTACAGTGTGTATGCACTAATATCAACACCTGACAGCGGTGTGCGTGTGTGGCGGAAAGTCTGGGTGGTCTTTGCCTTCTTCTCACAGCTTTAGAAGTACTGATAGTGTGTAATGTCTTCAGCAGCTTGCACTCATCCGCCTACACGGCTGCTGTCGCTACGTTGACACGAGACTTTTTCGATGAGGTTAATGAAGAAAGTAATCTCGAACGCAAATCTTCTCTAGCTACCACCCCCTCTTTTATTCAACATTACAGCCGTCCATATTTTTCTGTGAACATTACTATCAATTTGTATTTCATTTGTGCTCTGTTTCATTAGTGCCTCAATGCCAAATCCTCTGTACTTTCGACACATAAACCCGTCTCACCTACTGACTGACCTCACCCGTCTTTCATTTTGCCTTCTCGTGTTTTTTTTTTATTTATTTTTTATCAGCTGTTTTTTAAAATCAGTCTCGGTTTTATTCGTTTCAATCACGCTTATTAGTTTTGAACAAAAAACCCCATCCTGTTTTTATTGAGTCAATTTTTAGTCGACTATAAATTGAACATTTGAATTGTTATTTTATTAATTAATTTAATTAATTAAATTAAATAAGAAATGAATACATACAATAAATTGAGTTCCTCCACATATCGACTCTGTTCACATGCATACCCTTCATCTGACCATTAGCGTGGATTTGAAATACAGAAGTGCCAAAACATGCCTCGTGAAAATTAAACTGCACTACAAAAACTAGCCACCAGAGGGTGCTAGAACTGGACAAATGGAAATCAACCCGACTTTTTTTTTCTTTTTTTTTTTCTTTTTAATTTTAATGTATGTTAGATTTTTTAATGCAAATTATTTTGATGTAAATATTGACTTTAATGGGGAAATTGGACTTAAGTCGAAATTCGGGTCACATTGCTAGCGTAGGAACGGAACTCCGATGTAACTTGAGGACTCCCTGTATCAACAACAAGTGGCTACTATGATTCCACGCTATGAACTAGTAAGTTAGTCAGCATTAGTTAGAGGTCGGATTAACATTATTGTTGGACCGTTAAGAGCCGTTGGATTAATGTTACTTTTTTTTTTTTTTTTTTGTTAACCGTTCACCGTGAATCCACCTCCTGTCGGTCCTATGCGTTTCTGCATGTTGCTTTCGCTAGCTGCAGATTTGAAAGGGGGTGTGTCACTAGTGTTAGTAATAGATTAGCAGAGACAAGATTTTACAAAAATCATATAATTTTCGTCTCATTTTTTGTTCATGACCTAAAATGTCCATAGAGTTTAGTCCAGTTTTTATTCAGTGAAATAGATTTGTCTCGTCTTAATTAGTCGACAAAAATGCATACTGAATTAGTCCCAGTTATTGTTTATTAATGAGGGTTTAGTCTAGTCTAATTTTGGTCCGGTGAAAAATGTGTGTTGACGAAATTATTTTTGTTTTGTTTTTGTTTACGAAGTTAACACTACTGCCTATTCTTTCCAAACTACATTCGTCCTACTAAGCTAGCTACCATCCAATTCCTTCTATAAAACGTGGCATTTTGCCATCCTTCTTACCTACCACACATCCATCCATTTTTGTTTGTTTGGCTTCCCAAATAAAATCTGCAAACATTCCTAAATAGAGTGCCGTTGCTTTTCATCTGCCTTTCAGGAAGCAAAAGTGCAAAACGATTAGATTTACACCGGCGCGCCCGTCTTGATGCAACAAAAACAAATATTTCATCAACAAGGCCATTAAAATCGACAAAAGATGACGCTTGTCTTTTTGTCTGACAGAACTTTGGCTGCCTGGCTTACGCACTACAATTATGCAAGCAGGTTTCTAGCTTTGGATGATATCATGTTAGCGAGCGTGTGCTTTTGCCAGTAGTTGCAGCTCTGCCAAAACACACACTATCTGATTTGCTACACTCTGCAGATGCTCTAAAAAATAACCCAAAGGGGATCTATCTTTTTAGCACAATGACTTGAAAGAATGAGACGTTCATCAAAAAGACAGATGACAACTGTATGGAACATGCCTGTAATACAACCTTAAATTAAATTGTGAAATTTCTTTTTGTTAGTGTGCATGTGAAGAAGATAAAAGCAATGTTAGACTGTGTAAGCTTGACTATTATATTTGTTGATGGGATTACTGTTCAAATTGAAGCAGGATTTCAAATTTTTAGACTGCATGTTTCACATTAGTGCTATTGATGCTGCTTAACTCATTCACTGCCATTGACGGAAAAAGACGTCAAATGATGCATTTTATTTATTTTTTTGCTGGTCTGGCAATAAATGTGTTTATAAAGAACAAAAAAACAAAAAAAAAAAAGCAGACACTGACAAATGCTTATTTTTAGATGCGAGAATTTGGGAATCAAACCAAAGACGTCCAGGTAAAAAGATTTAGAAGAGACTAGAAGGATCCCATTTTGAAAGTGCACAAGTCTGCATTAAACGATGTAATACGAATGCACTGTTGCTTCCTACAGGTTGACAACAACTCTTATTAAATTTGGATGAAGACTAAAAAGTAAAGTAAGAGTCAAAGTGGTGTTTCGTGAAGCGCGCTATTGTTGTGTCAATGAGGTGGCGCGGCCGTCTGGTGGCCCGAGCGTGCATGTGTGCGCTGGACGTGGCTGGAGGGCGCTGCTGTTGAATTCCGGGTGGTCCTGTTCTGGCCCTGCTCTCTAACCTCTCCATCAATGTGACACACATACACGCTCACTGCACGCACACACACTTACTTACTACCATATAGCTTTAGCTACAAGAGGATTAAGGAAAAAAAAAAAAAAAAAAAAAAAAACTCCAATCACTTGATCATACAGGGGGAAAAAAAAAAAAAAAAAGTCTTTCATTGGCTGACTTACCAGACACCCCGTGCATACATTTTACTTAAGAGGACACTAAATCATAAATTTCTTTCGGCACGATTTGTGGTATTTTTTGCACCATTTACTTTACATTTCTTCTGATGGATGGTAACATTTATGCATTCTAAATTAATGTCAAAATCATTAGCTGTCTGTTAAAATATTAAATATTAAGGCAATGAATCTTTTTGATAAAAAAAAACCCCCATCTAAATACATTGCATAAACAATAAAACAAGATTTGATGGCATTTTGTGTTTTCACTGTGTATCAGGCTCACCTGCAGGTTCGATCCGTTGCCCGCTTCCCACCAGGCAGTATTTGAGGTCCGAGCCTCGGCCAATGACGGCGTTGCTGCAGATCACGCTGCCCTGGATGTTGCACCTGTAGAATAGCATTTAAAACATCACAGTGGTACCTCTACTTACGAACGTCTCTTAATACCAAATTTTCAAGTTACGAAATGCCTCAACAGGAAAATATTGCCTCTTGTTACGAAAGACATTTCAAGATACGTAAGGTAAAAATACAGTACCGAACGCAACATACTTTCAGCTATGGACAAAAAAAACAAAAACAAAAAACAAAAAAACAAAGACAAAAAACTTTCAGCTAAGGCTATGAGCGTAGATAATCGCTAGATAATAGATCGGTGTCTATGCAGCATCCTCGTCATTCATCCCTCGGGCCATGAGGTGTTCCGATAGTTTTTCGAAAATGTATTAAGTAAGGGCCGACGAATTTGTGCAAAAATTCAAACGATTGGTGATTGATGAAGGCACAAAAAGATGCCTCGCCGTACCTGAAGTTTCGGAATTTGTTGGAAAGAATCACCCAGAAAAAGTGTTCACCAGTCGGGTGATCGCTCACTAAGATGATGTTTGCCTTGGACATTTTCGAAAGATTGTTAAAAAAAAAAAAAAAAAAAAAAAAAAAAAAAAAAAAAAAAAAAAAAAAAAAACCAGCCAACATCCTTGGATCAGTTCTTTACAAATCACCAGGCAAAAAACACTTCTGAGAGAGAACATGAACCAAAGAGGGCAGAAAACAATGAGGACAGCAGTTAAAAAGGTAAATGACCATCATTTATTTATTCTTTACTCTAGTATTCTTTGTTTTTTATATTATGCACAACTCTCATTTATTGTGCAATAATCTAATTGTAACATTTGTTACATGTTTTGACCCAGTTTTATGCTTTATAAAACATTTATGTCTGAATTTTGGGAGGCTTGGAACGGATTAGGACATTCACATGGAAAATGCGTCTCTACTTACAAAATTTTCTACTTAAGAACTTTCTTCCAGAACCAATTAATTTTGTAAGTAGAGGTACCACTGTACTATGTTTTTTTAAATGAATGGAAGTGTCATTAATCAATTAAAAATTCATTAATCAAAAGAAGTGGTTGGTTTTTTTTTTATCTATAAAAAGGAAACTACCACACTATATAACATAACGACATAGAATGTAAAAAAAGACAAAAATAAACAGTTTGTGCAACTTGACAACTAGGGACAGTCTAATAGTGATAAAGACACATGAAGAAAACTTTTAGAACATCTGTGACTCAGTAAAAATGAAGTAATAATAGTCATTTTTGTCAGAAGATAAAAAATCTGACTAAATACTGTACATTTTCTGTGTATGTGTTGCTGCAACGTTTGAGTAAATTTTTTTTAATTTTTTTTAAATCCATAAATAACTAGAATCAAGCTAGTGAAAGGCAAAGTTTTGTGGTTGTTTTGAATATAGTGTATTTCTCTTTATTTTATGTTCATCATATGTTCATACATCAACTGGGAGCGGCATTAAACCGTTTTTTTTTTCTAGAACTGTTCAATATTTGTCTGCATGTTGTAAAGTGAGTTGAGTCCAATGCCCATAACGTGATTGTATCTCGACTTTTTGCAAAAAATAAATGCATACATAAATAAATAAAATAAAATAAAAAATAAATTGACGAATGACAATTCCTATCCTGGAAAAACTCCCTCAAGGCACCACTGAAATTTTAATTTGATCAATTATCAGAAACGCAGTGCACTACTTGTCCTCAACCAGCAGAGGTGCTGTTGATTCGATGTCAATGATTTTGCCATCTACTGTAAATAAGTCAACACAACACCTGCAATGGCAAGTTGAGCTGCACTGCCACTATGGCTTACTGTTCCAGGCTGCTGAAACAGGAGTTCAGAACACTCAGAGAGCCATGATTCAATCTATTAATGCCGTAACTGATTCACGTTTAGCTCAATACTAAAAATCCCCCAAGTAAAAGAAGGTGTCATGTCAAAAACATGATTTCCCCACTTCGCTCAAAGCGCCTGCAGAAGATCTGATCTCGTTAATTCCTCAAAAACTTATGCACACGCACACACAGTCACAAGCATTCATACCGGGAGCGGCCACGTGCGACCACAGCTTTCCACCGCCGCGCCGGTTCCCAAGCGTTCAATATCTCGCACCCCCCGCTGGGCCCAATGACGCCACATTAGCATTTATATTAAACAACAACAACAACAACAGCGGGCACCTGCGTGAGCCTGTCTGAGGACGTCCCACCTGAGCTGGTGCTGCCAACCCGCCGTGCGTGCTCGCCTCGGGCAAAACCGGAGCCATACATTTTTTTGGAGAGGACACACAGACGGTCTTGTGTTGGCAGAACATGGACGCTGTGTGCGAAACGTGCGGGACGGAGGATGTGTGTGCGCGCTTCAGTAGCTTGGGGGAGACCGACCAGTGGCGAACGCACGTCGGTCTTGCCCGGGCAGTGACGCACACACACTTGGCCCTCTGTAGCTCCCAAACAGACAGGTTTGTATTGGCCCGTTTTATTCAGGTGGTTAAGCCAGGAAAGAGTGCAGGACGGTGTGTGCGTGTGTTTAAGCGAGAGGTGGCGGCGGCGGCGGTGGTAGTTGGTGATGGGAGATTACAAGAATCCCACTTTTGTAACATTTGCGAGCGAGAGACCACCAAAGAAGTTTCAAAGCTGAAACACCACTAATTACTAACACCAGGGCTCCTCCTTGCCATGACCACCCCATCCTCTCTCTCTCTCACACACACACACACAAACACGCACACTCATCAACCCCCACCTCCTGTCCCACCCCCCCTGTAAAGTTGACCCCTACTATCCCCCTTCCCAAACACGTAGCGCTTTGTCAACAAGCTCTGGTCAGCTCCAAACAAAGAAACCAGAAATGCGAGGGGTTTCGCCGACATGGCCAGGGTCCGCTAATCCGCTCATACTGGCTCTCTTTCTTTCTTTCCCTCTTTTCTCCTTCCTTCTTATGTCCCCCCCCCCCACCCCAACCAAAGAAAGGAAAGAATTGCAATTTTCTCCCCGGAGTCGAGCTTGCTTTGCCCACTTTCTTTCGCATCTCCCTCGCTCTTTCATGCCTTTGTGCGTGCGCCTACGTGGCCGCGATGAGGGTCCCCGCGCTGGCTAACTGGCTGGCTGGGGTCCTCGGGAGGTTTTTTTTTAAAGAAGCGCTGCGCAGAGACGGAGGGACGGGAGGGAGATGGCGTCGAGGCCTCGGCGCAGAGAAAGGCGCGTGTAAGAAAAGAAGCGGACCCGTTGAATGAGTGCATTAAAGGATCCAGACTCGAGGCCAAGATGAATCTCTTTCCGCCAGAGCGGAGAGCTGATTAATCGACGCGTTAATTCTACAGTAGCTTCTGCTTCTTTCAGTACAAGCGCTTTCTTGTTGCAGCTGCACGAATGAGTGACTTGGCGTCATGATGACATCAGTGAAATATGTGCAGCATCACAGATGATCCCAGCGTGATTTGATTCACTCATTACCTCGGCAAAGAAGGTTTTGTTGTGCTTGGTTTGTTTGCGATTAAGATTATGCAAAAACTACTGAACCGAAACTTTGCGGAGGCCAAAAAAGAGCCCATCCAATTTTGGATAAAGGTGAACAGCCAGGATTGTTTTGCTCTTATTTTTGTTAATTAAAAAAAAAAAAAAAAAAAAAAAAAAAAAAAAAAAAAAAAAAAAGTCATTATGTTCCATGAGAATAAGTTTTGATGCAGGGTGTCAAACTCATTTGAATTCATGGGCCACTTTCATCCAAATTTGATCTCAAGTGGGCGGACCAGTATGTCTAATAATTATAAAAGTAAATAAATAAATAATAATAATAATAATAATAATAATAATAATAATAATAATAATAATAATATATATATATATATATATATATATATATATATATATATATATATATACATATACATACACACACAAGAAATTCTCACATTTTTTCAGTTAACTCATTCACTCCGAGTCGTTTTCACAGAAGCAATCCTGTTCGCTCCCGGCTGTTTTACTAGATTTTGACTGATTTTGCAAGAGCCACAGAATATTGTGTTCTATTGCTATAAAAGCATGGAATCTATCAAAATAAAGATTAAAGTCTCTTTTTTCATCAGGAAAAAAAAAGTATGTTTCTATCTCTTTCCGTTTTGGAGCAATTAGCATTAGATTATAGCTAAGTTTAGTCAATTTTCACAAACCTATTTAAAATTGTAAGTACGGTAATTGAACTTTTTTTTTCTACATGGCCTTTGTTGATCTCCTTTGCTCTGCTGCCACCTGCTGGACGTTTGTGTAATAACTACCATTTCTGCAACCGTTCTTTGCAGTTGAGAGGCTGCATCAAAGCCTTATGTATGCTCTAGAATAAAAAAAATAATATTTTTTTAAACGTATAAATACGTCTTTGGGACACTTAAAACATAAAAAAACGTATTTACACGTTATTGGGAGCAAATGAGTTAAGATTTGTATTATAAGAAGAAAAAAACTACAAAATTATGGGAGAAAAGTTGTAATGGTATGACTATAGTTAATGTTTTGAGGAAAATAATCATACAACAAAGTTGTAATATAGCAAATGTTAATGTACCAAAAAAATATATATTGGGTTCATATGTTGACAAAATATGTTTCAATAATGTAATGTTATCCAATTTCTAAATACATGTATCACAATGTTAAAATGTAGGCACATACATGCTGTATTTGAATATCTCTGAAGATATGAAAGCATCGAAAGGGAAAAAAAATAAATAAATAAAAAATCATATCAGTAAACCCAATGTGTTTTTCAGATGTGCTCGGCAGACTTCCACTCCCTCATTTCCTAAATGGCGCAGGATTTTACTGTGTGGAGTAACAAGGGTTCATAGTGTTCTGCAAATTCCATAAGCAGTGGGAATCCCGGTATGGCCAAGTAAATTAGCGGTCAAATGAGATATTGGGATGTTGTGTGCTTCACATCAGCAGCTCAGTGTTTGTTTGGAGCTGGCCTCTGGCTGGTCGCACACCAATAGGCACATTGTGGACCCAGTGCGCCTTGTTCGACCCCGCGAAGCATGGAAAACAAAACCTGTGACACCTCCCATTAACACAGCAGCTGACTTAACACACACGCACGCACATCCGTATTCACCCTTAGCGCGTATTTGAATTCGAAACAGTTGAACTGTTAATGTTGACTGGTAAGCTATGCAGCAATTAAAAAGACAAAGATGACAACAGTATCCAATCAGTTTGGCATGGAGGAGGACTTTGGTCATAGTAAAAGTGAAAAAAGTTAAACTTTTAGAAATAAATTTGTAATGTTATGAGATTTTAGTACGGGTGGGGTGGGGGTGGGGTGAAAAGCTCAGAAAATTAACACCTAATATTAGACATAAAGTTAGTTAAAAGACTCGAACATATTGTTACAAGAATAAAGTAATATTATAAAAATAGGCATAATGTTAAAGGTATACTTTACTTATTTAGTCATTTTTGGCAGTCAAACATTAATATTTTGCCTATAATAAATTTGATATTTTCATCATTTTTCATGTACAATTAGTACTTTTAAAAACATATTTTGCAACTTTCTGTCGACATCACAAAGGCTCAGGTAACCAATCACAGTTCAGCTTGTGAATGTCACATGACCAAACCTAGAAAACAGGTGATTGGTTACCTGAGCCCTTGTGATGCTAAATTCTGTTTTTAAAGGTACTAATTGTACATGAAAAATAATGAAAATATCAAATTAATTACAGACAAAATATATATATTTTTTTATTGCTATGATGGGCTAAATAAGTGAAGTATCCCTTTAAGAGAAAATGTCAATTAGAAAATTAAATTTGTAATCTTTAGAGACTAAATTTGCAATATAAACAAAGTGAGACTACAGCAAAAAAACTGTCATGATGTTACGAGAGCAATGTAAATTATATATATATTAAAAAAACAATAGTTGCAACATTGCAAGAGAAAAAAAAGGTTAAGATGATAGATTCATAAGGTTGGGAGAATAAAAGTCAAACGTAGAGCAGTTTCTCCCACCGTTTTATTAGCCCGGCGGCCCAACGTGTTTTCCATGCCTTCCTGACAGCAACCCCCTGCCTCCCACCACTCCAGGCTCCAAGCGAACCCCAAAACAAAAATATTGCTTTTTTTCAAACGGCGCAACAAGTTCCCAAGTTGTTCAAGTCTTTTTCAAATGCAACGGGTGGGTTAGGATCGTTTAGAAAGGGGGAATAAAAATGTTCAAATCAACAAAATTATGGACGGACGCCGGAAGCAGAAGACAGGAACAGAATCGTTTCCCCATGAGAGCCCTCAGGAATAACGTGGATAGGGGAAAAAGGGAATAAAACCTTAACTCACAATACGATCCTCAACATTCTTGATCTAAACGCTTGTATGCATTTATACTCGTAATATTACGACTATAAACAGTGAGAGTGGTTGATACAGGGGCATTTAGAAGCCACACGTGGAAAACAACGACCATATAATTAGAAGTTTTGGGTGCTAACAGTGTCTTGGCAAGAAGAAAAATAAAATGAAATCATTATTAAGCAAAGTAAGCATGTACCAACTGAATCTTGCACAACCATTTAAGGTTACAATTAAGACCTAAACCATAAACATGCCTTGAGGGCAAAATTCTTTCTCAATGTGTATTTGTAAGCTCTCTTCATAGCCCAAAAAAAAATTAGCACGTGTGCGTGTATGTGTGTGCACGTTCTCACCCTTCTTCTATGGTAACCCCGTGCATGATGATGGAGTTGGTCACTCTGACCTTCTCCTTAACAGTGGTGGAGCTTCCAATGGTGGACCTCTTTATTGAAGTCTTATCCGCGATCTGACACAGCGGCCCGATCATGCTGTCGGATCCCATCTGAGCAGATGACAGTGCACAGAGGCATTACTCATAGTCACACGCACACGTACATGTGTAATCCTCATCAAAGTCGAATATAAACTCTGAGATCATCTTGACCATCTGAGGACAATTAGCGCAACCCCCATTGACCAGGAAACGAGAGACAAAAAATGTTGAAGCAGGCGCTGACACAAACCTGACATCGTTCTGAAATGACGGCAGAAGGGTGGACTGCTGGCTCTTCAGACAAAAGCTTGGGAACCTTGCATAAGGACATGGAAAAAAAAAAAAAAAAAAAAGGCCAAACGGGATTAATTTAGAACATGTGAAATATTTATCGTATCATCAGAAGGGCCCGCAGCTTACCAGGCGGTTCGCCTCGATGTAGGCGGCGATGGTGTTGACGCGGTAGCAGAGGCCTTGGTCCATGATGTGCACGTAGCAGCGCAGGTTACCCCCGTGGTATGCCTCGCTCATGTCCCCGTGATGGTCGTTCCAGCAGGAGCGCTCCTGGGCCAGCTGGAGGAGGCGATCGTCGCGCGATGAGATGAGAAGCTCTGGGAGGAGAGACGGGACAAGCAGCGGTTTGTGATAAAAACTTGAAATACAAGAAAAGACTTTGCTGTTTTGATAGAGTTGAGTGGTTGCATCAGATAAGCACTATTGAGTCAGGAAGGACCAATTCAGTTGCTGCATAAATGGGCTACGGCAGAAATTGAAATAAGAGCAACATTTTGAAAGGACCGATTCGGGGTCCCAAAAGTCACTAATACAGGGTGTTCCAAAATGGTTGACCCCATTCTAAATGCTCATATCTCGGAAACTACTTGATGGATCTTAATGAAACTAAATACACTTTGTTGAAGGTCACAAGTTTTATTGGTTAAATTTACAAAGAAAAGTACAAATATTTGTTAGTTCTATGACAGATTTTCATAAATGTTCAATATGAGCGCCGCCTGTGACTTTGCACACGTCGAGTCGGTATTTGAGCCTGTGCCAAAAAGGTCCCTTTTCTTGAACTTTTTGGTACCAAGTCCTAATTAGTTTTTTAGTTGGTGACTTCTTTGCAAAACTTGTGAAGAAGGCACGCTTCGTTGACTGAGTCTGAGCATTCTCTAACACGCAAAATGCCTTTTCTTTTGAAGTGAACGGCATTACTTAACCTGAAAAAATAGAAATGCCAAACGTTACACATAAAAACTTGAAAGATTTCTACACAAGCTGTGAAAATTTGAAGTCATTCCAACGAAAATTGTCAAAATTATTGGCCTACGAAATGGGGTCAACCATTTCTGTACATTCCATTTATTGAATTTCCTTTCGTTTATCCTTGGGACAGAGGTGAGGCCATCAGCATTTGTCGGCTTAGGGTTCACAATTTAGCATTTAGCCTTACCCGTGGCTCAGTGGACATTGGCACAGCGTTGCAAAATTGCCACCTGGCAAGAGGTTTTCCGGTCCCGATTGTCGTTGAGCTCCATTTTGACAAGTTTAATGACCGTCACATTGCTCCAATAAGTAGAATTTACGCAATCCATGCACAGTTTTTCGAACCTCGTTTTTTTTCTTGGTCACACAGTGGAAGGCCGCTGATAAAAATACCGAACTCTTAGAGCAGGCGTTCATGCAAATCCAGGTCAAATGTATCCAGACGACTGCACTGAAATAGCATCCACAAAAGCACGATTCAGTGGATATTTTGGAGTGATAAAACTTTACGCTTTGAAAGTTCAGCGGAAGTCATCATGTTCATCACCCTGAAGTATCTGCTCAATCATGTTTTGGTTTTGCCATGGCTAGCGGAATTTGCACTACATGTCGGAGAGGGCCATAAAACCGCCGCTGTACTTCAGTGGGGGACAGAAAAACTTCTCTTGGCATTGTGATATTATCACATATAGGCATGTAACGATACATCAAAAATCTATCTAATATTTATGAACTGCTTAAAATATGCATCAATGTAAAATTGTAAAGTAAAAATTCACAACGCCACGTTAAATTAAGTTCCTTTTCGCTGCGCTTGTGTGTCTCCTTAAAGCTGCTTTCTGTAAAAATTTGGCCAATAATATCGCCACAATAGCCTTTTTATTTGACCATTTATGACTGAAACATCTTCTAATTAGTAGGTTAACACCTTAGCTGTTCAAAACAGGTACTCCTGCAAGCCTCTAAAAGTTTTCAGAATGGATTTGAGTTCTAATTTCCCGCCCTCTGTCTGCAGATGTGACGTCATGTGCGCGTTGTGTATGTGAAGAAGGGTGTGTGCAGTTTCATTTTCTGACCACAGGTGGCAGTATCGCGATTCCAAATGTAATTTTCTGCGTTCAGCAGCTTTAAGAGGTAACGCTCATTGTTTTTAGTTACTTCCAGCAGTGCTATTTTGGTGGGTAATATGTTAAATAAGTTTCGAGTTCATTCAACTTTCGCTAAGAGTTAATTGCCTTATTTGCACTGTCAGGAGTCAATTGCCTCTGCCTCATGAGAGCTTCTATAAGTTCCAGGAATTAGTCAGTGCTAAAAATAGAGCAGTACCTTAACAGTACTCGCAGACACCACTATATTTCTTGTTGTACAAGTCATTTGGAATGCAAATGTGGATTTTTGTGTTTCCCTTTAGTCTGTATTCATACTAATTTAGGCAAAACACAATTGTATACATACATACACACTTACATTTAAACCACACACATGAAAATGGAATTGCGGCTTGAGTGAATCGTTACATCCCTAATATTATTCATTAATGAAGTGACCTTTATAATGGTGAAACATTCAGTATTATTTTTCCAAGACCGCCATCTTAATCTGCAGTAAATAAACATCCACTCCACCAGATGATGAAATGTGATATCAAGACAGAGACAGACTAACAGTTCTATAAACATGTTCATAAATCCAAACAAGACTAAGACTAAGAATGCGCGCAATTAATTTCAAACATCTGTTAATGCAGGAGAACATATTCGGTCCAGAGTTCATTTAGAGCAAATGGAGTTGCATTCAAAGGAAACTTGTTCTTGATGCTAACCATTGTTTGTAGAGTTGTCACTCTTCTTCTGGCTCTGCTCATCAGTGTCATCTTTGGGTTTTGGACTGCTCCTTGCTTTGGAAAACTGCTTGCGCACCAAATATGGCACGAGCTCGCCACGAACTGATGAAATGGATCTGCAGTCAAGAGGAGGAGCGCGAGATTAGCAATAATGTAAAGCATGGATTTCACTATTTAACCATTTTTTAGAATGATCTAGTCTTGGAAAAAGTTAAGGTTAAGGGAGTAGACTATTTTTTTTTCTTTGTGAAGTTACATTTACTTTAAGTGCTTTTGCTGACAACATTATTGCTATGTAACATCATCTTTAACATAAACATCCATCTTTAGAGCTCTCCAAGGTTTTTAAAAGAATTGCAGCTCAACTTTTAAAATAAATAGCTGCCTTGGAGCATTTTTCTTTTTAATAAAATATGAACAAATCTCTGACTTTCATGAGCAGGATGAATCACAGAGGTAACTTTTCTTTTTCTTTTTTTTTAATCCTCTATGCACAACACTGCTGTGCTTGGTGTTCCTATCCAACACCCTGCACCCCTTTCACCCTCTCCCTTACTTTTCTTTTAAAGGGGAGATTAGAATTTCCATGTGAATGACAGGAGAAAAACAACAGTTACTGTGTCCATGTCTTCTGGAGGGAAGGGAGGAGGAACGCTGAGCAAGAGAAAGGGAGAACGAGAAATAACAAAAAGATATATAGTGACGGCATATAAAGATGTGAAACCTGGCAAATTATTGCTTTATTTAAATGACTTGGCCACGTGAGATTAGTGTTGGAACGGCAGAGGATCGAGAGAAGCAGATTTTGTTTCGTGAACCTGGTGTTAAAAGTGTTTGGCTGCTGGAATTTCATTGCACTTGTGTCTTTTGGCCGAATGGTCAAAGGATGAATTCCTCGAGTGATGTTTGCTGTGACTACAAGCAGCTTACCAATTTCTGGTAAATGTCCATACTTGCTGTTATTTTTCTAAATGTCCAACTTAACAGCAGCATTGAGCACGTTTACTTTGGAAATCACCAAACTGAATAGCTATTGGACCAATTACGGCATTTGAACAACATCCAGAAATAATCAGGAATGTTAAAACATATTATTTGAACAGCTTTGACATAAATGAGGCCACAAAAAAAAAAATCTTTCCATTATCATCACACGCTATACACTGGAGTAAAATAAAACGGGTTGATTTTAGTTCAGTAATGACACCTCGTGAATGCACATTTCCACCACGGAGGCCAAAGCGGAATTTCGGTGCAGTCTAGCCACTGGGGTGAAGCGGTGGGCGGCCAGGTGACACCGCTCCACTTCACAGGCTAAAGGCCTCACAGCCTGCCTCAGTGACACGCTGTAAAACAAATTAACACCTTGGTAGAATACCCTGCTAACAGGACCTTTCAAAGCCTCGCACACTATGTAGCCCTCTTTAACATTTGCTACAGACTGAGTGGTGAATGCATGCGCTCGAGCCAGGTCAGTGTTTTGCGTCCCAGTCTGTTAAGTTAAACGTGGAATATTTCAGCAAGCTTGGGAAGTAAATTCAAAGTTACATAGGGAACGTCTTGCTTCCGATTTTATAAGTGGATGAACTCACTTGTCTGTCAGAAAGTCCACCACTGCTTTTTTCATGCAATAAAGGTGAGCGTCCACAAGGCCTGTTTTGATGAGGATCCTTGGATGTCTGGAGACAGAGAGAGGGAGAGAGAGACAGGTATAGTAAGCATTCGGGATGGGCATGATTTATAATGAATGGATGGACTTTTCTTTCTTTTTGAGAGCTCAGTATTGTTCAATCGGGAGTCTTACAGATACATGTCATCATCATTTTGCTCTCTTTTGTGTGTGCTCTTTCATTCACCTAATACCTAAAAAGAATCCCATACCCATCATCTTAACCGGATACTTCAGAGTCCCGCTAGAGTCGTGAAGTTGTCAGGAGACCAGAGGAAGGATCAAAGGAAAGAGTTACACAACCAGAATCTTTCACCAAGCCCAGAAACCTCTAAATTCCAACAGATTAGGGAGATCTCAAGAGAGGAAAAACTAAAGAAAGGAAGGAAGAATAGATGAAGCAGAGTGAGATCCACAGAGACCAGACAGAATGGATGGACTTTTCAGGAGTTGATACGATCACGTCTTGGAGCAAGTGAAGAAAATCAAGTAATCCATGTAATGTAATAAATTTTATTCTATTTGTTTGTTACAGAAAAGGACCAGAACAACAACAACAACAACAACAAAAATTGTCGGCAACTCCAACACACACAAGGCAATGAAATAACGCATATCAATAGAAAAACTGCGACCTGCGGTTTTGACTTTGAGGCTCCACATAAGCAGCCACCAAGCAGACGAAACACACAGTAAGGAGAGAGCATTGATATTTTGAGAGGCTGATCAATCGTTCCATTCACCGACAGCCCGCATGCATTTCTGCAAGTTTTGGTTTTCTAGCCACAGGTAAATTGTGCTTAACTCATTTTCTCCCAATAACGTGTCAATCTTTTTAATGTTGTAAGTGTCCCAAAGATGTATTTATACGTTTTTTGTTTTTTGTTTTTATGCTAGAGCATACAGAAGGCTTTGATGCAGCCTCTCAACTGCAAATAACGGTTGCAGAAATGGTAGTTATTACACAAACGGCCAGCAGGTGGCAGCAGAGCAAAGGAGATCAACCAGGACCATCTAGAAAAAAAAATTACTGAGAATTTTAAATAGATTTGTAAAAACTGATGAAACTTAGCTCTCTTCTAATGCTGATTGCTGCAAAACGTAAACAGACATTAACTATAGTCATACCATTACAACTTTTCTCCCATAATTTTGCAGTTTTTTCTTCTTATAATACAAATCTTAACTCATTTGCTCCCAATAACGTGTAAATACGTTTTTTTTATGTTTTAAGTGTCCCAAAGACGTATTTATACGTTTCTAAAAAAATTTTTTTTTATTCTAGAGCATACATAAGGCTTTGATGCAGCCTCTCAACTGCAAAGAACGGTTGCAGAAATGGTAGTTATTACACAAACGTCCAGCAGGTGGCAGCAGAGCAAAGGAGATCAACAAAGGCCATGTAAAAAAAAAAAGTTCAATTACCGTACTTACAATTTTAAATAGATTTGTGAAAATTGACTAAACTTAGCTATAATCTAATGCTAATTGCTCCAAAACGGAAAGAGATAGAAACATACTTTTTTTTCCTGATGAAAGAAGAGACTTTAATCTTTTTTTTGGTAGGTTCCATGCTTTTATAGCAATTGAACACAATATTCTGTGGGCCTTGCAAAATCAGTCAAAATCCAGTAAAACAGCCGGGAGCGAACGGGATTGCTTCTGTGAAAATGGTGAATGAGTTAATAGACAGACAAGCTTAAGAACATTTTAGTATAGAAATTCCTAGAAATCAACAGAATATGGTTTCCATAACGACACAGCTACGACGCTCTTGTTGCATGGTTCCTTCTCTGACAAATTGGGATGATTTATCAGTGATTCTCAAAGACTACATACACACTGCAGGTCTTTTTTATTTTGTTATTTTTTTTTGAGGTAGTACTTGGTGTAAAAAGTTCAAGAACCACTATCTTACACGATGCAATCTAGACAACTAGAAGCAGACATTTAAGGGTGATCATATCTGTCTGTTGTCCTCCGTCGGCTACTGTAGAGGTCGGCCCCGTTTCCAAGAGGCACTGACCGGTGGGGCGGCAGCTTTATGTCGGTGGGAATTGTACACAAACACAAATGACATTTATGAAGCGAGAAGCAAAGAAAACCAAGTCATCCTTCAGGCTTCAATAAACAAATCTACCCTCAACCCCTTATGCCAAACACGTACTACTCTTCCACCTTCAGTTCAATTATTAGATCGTTTATTTAAAAAAATAAAAAAAATAAAAAAAATTAAAAAAAAAGTGTGAGGGCCTTCCCCCAAAACAGACGACGGCGACGTTTTACTGTGTAATACACAAAGACCACTGCTAAACATTTTCCAAGACAGACTTTAGTTTGTTATTTAGATTCTTTTTGGTTGGAAGCTATTGATTTGAAAGGACTGTGTCTCATTACCACACAACAATCATGAAGCTTTGACAAAATGAAAAGCAGACGTGGCGGTTCAATGTTCGCTGTGAAGCTTTGACACGAAAACCTTGATTTTCATTTCCAAAACAGAACCAAAGAATGTCTGGCAAGTCCCCGACACTTTAAAATGACTGATGCGCCATGTCCACAAGCCTGACTGGTTGTCTGAGATGTGAGTATTACAATTAATTTGACAGAAGGTCTGCAACTATTACTGCAGACACAGTAAAAAGAAAAATAGAGTATACACAATAATGGCCATACATACTAAAAAAATTATCACAAACATTAACATTCACATAAATTAAATATATACAATTTTAATTAACAGAAGAATTGAAGTCCCTGTAAAATGAAAACGGACGCACCACAGAATGTTACTATCAATCTAGTAAATGTAACAGATAAAGAAAATCGTGTCGTATATAAAATGTGGTTGCAAAATCGAGAAAAATCAAGCCATTATCTCCCTTCGCAAACACTCTGGGCATCTCCATTGAACGCACAAAACATTACAGGAATTCGTGTTATGTTCTGAGGTTGGATCTCAAAAAGGCAGACACAAATAAGATTTTAACTCTTTCTTTGCATAACATCGAGAGGCGTAAAACAAACTTGACTAGACGAAAAACAACGAGAATGTATCGAGAATCACGAGACGCTAAGCTAACTTGGGCTGTGGAGGTGCACGGAGGAACAGATGTAATAATCCGACAAAACCACACACTTCTCAGACAGCCTTATATAGACAGTGAATCGATCTGATTGGTTGTGGCTAGACATGTGGGTAACAGGACTGACATGGAATTATCTGATTGGCTGTTCGCCAGATAAATTTCTGAAAGATTCTTGACATCACAAAGCTACTGACATGACAGAGTCTTACTAGTTGAAACTAGATGCTGGTTACATCAGTTCAAAACAGACACTTGACCTCACGGTCATGACCCAAACATAACCTTTGCATGACCCTAGTCATGACAATTAGAGCACTACTTGCTGCATCAAAGAAACTCAATCACATGGACATGGTCAAGAAAACGAAGCAATTACTTTCATGTTAATAGGAAAGCTTGGTCAGTTTTCTTTGTAAATTTTTTATTGAACTAAATAGCAGCGCCATCATTCAACAAATTCTAACGAGATGTCCTGCTAGCCTGGGATGACTAAACTGATGTCATACTACTACTTTTCACACCTAGGGGGCAATATAGGCAAGGCATTTAGAAGTGGGTGGGGCTAGGGTTGGTAATCCACACTGTAATGGAGTAACCATCTTTATAGTTCTTTATTAATTACTTTCTTTGGGAATTTGGTTAAGTGACAGTGTCCATAATTCATTCGCATGCAATTTCTGAGGGAATATCATCAGTGAGGAAGTGGAACTGGTTGGATGGAACAAGAACAACTTCATCATATCCTGTCCAGTGAAATTAGCGCTGATTATTAAAACAAAACCTCCAAGCAGTCTGATGAGTGTGACTCAAGAGGATCGCTTGGTCACACATATTTTACAACCAAATGTCATCAATCAAACTGCGTGTGTTCCTCCGTGTGACGCCATTTTCAAAAGCATAAAACCACATGTGCGCGCACGCACACAAAGACCCGCTCTGTGCGTGTTTCCAATGTATTTTTTCACAAGGTAATACGCAGGTGTGCTGCGGGATCTTCTTGGAAATTGGACTCTCCGTTTGTGACTTCACTGTTCATCACAGACAGGCAGAAGGAAGGGGGAGGATGATAATAAGAACAGGTGTTTTCATAGGGCTGCATGGACAGCACATGAAATGGATGTGTACTGAAGCTGAGATCGTTATTTTAATATCCAAATTAACAAGGGCAACTGAAATGAACATAAGTTTTGGATGAGATAATGTGGTCACGGCAATCAAACACTGACAATAAAATAAAAGAACAGCAGTGAATCCTTGTACATTTTGCAAAAATACCAACAATCAGTGTTTTTTTTTTCCAGGCCAACAAGTGATAGGTGAAAATCAGCAATATAGACAGACTAATTTATTTTTTTTTTCTTAGTTTTCCCCCCTCTCACACTCTTTATACACATTTAACTTATTAAAACATAAGAAAATTAGTGAAAAACACTTCGTAGAAAAGTTTTTTGCGTCTGTGCTCAATTGTAAATCATTACTTAGTTTGAAGTAATCAGCAATCAGCGAGATAAATGAAATGAATGATAACCGAGCACCGATTCGATCAGAAGATGGAGCAATATACTTTCTCTTCAGTCGACCGCTGCCATAGATTCTCTTCTTTGAGAACCATGACTACTACTGGAGCTTAATTTGGGACCTTTTCTGCCTCTTTTTGCTGCTCATAATTACGCTGCAGTAGACCTCAATGCTGCCAGGCATGTTGCGGCACAACGTAGCACTACACTGAAGATGCGCAACTCTACTTGCCTGCATACTATAAAATCCCACTTAAAAAAAAATACATCTTAAAAATACACGATTAACTCATTCAAAGCCAAAAACGTGTAAATACGTTTTTTTTTAATACATTGTCCTTCCCTAACAAAAACATATCTAAGTTTTTTTGGGGTTTTTTGTGCAAGAGCACACAGAAGGCTTTGATGCATTCTGGCCTGAAGAGGTCGCTTAAAGCAGTGGTAGTTATTAAAAAAAAAAAAAAAAAAGCTGTTTATGCCAGTGTTTTGTTTTACAGGTTTGTGAATAAACAAAAAAATGAAACTTAGCTATATTGTAATGCTAATTGTTGCAAAACTGAATCGGATCCAAAGATAACTTTTTTTTTTTAACTGATGAAAGAAGAGACTAATCTTTCTTTTGGTAGCTTTCATATTTTTATAGCAAAAGAACACAATATTCTGTGGGCCTTACAAAATCAGTCAAAATCCAGTTGCTTCAGTAAAAATAGCTGGGAGTGAATGAGTTAAGTGGCGGCACATGTCTTGTCATGTCACATGTCTTGGGGTCGCAACAGAAGTCGGTGTTGGGAAGAAGCAGGTACATTATTTGATACCTCGGCAGGCAAGCATGACACAATTCTTGGACGAATGACAACAACTACAGTTTTTGACAATCCTAAGCGGGACAGAAGAGCTCCAACTTGATGCAATAAAGCACACGCCATGATGTACACTTTAGTTGTAAGCAGAAATGCGTGGTGAGTCGGATGTTGCGGAACGCTAATACCCTCATTAGTCAGGTTTCCTCGGCTGAGCCAACATGGCTCGAGGGGCTTATTGAGGATATTTGGTTATAGCCTGCAAAGTAAAAATGCCTGTGATTCCTCTTAATACCGAGATAGTCTAACGCGTATTATTTTGAGTCTCGTATCTAACGCAGCTTAAACCCACACATGGTCCACTGCTGGTGGAACAAGGATAGTCTGGCATACTGATGATCCGGAAACGGAGCGAGATCCTTGCCTGTGTAACATAATGAAATAAACATGTAGAAAAAGGTTCAGGGCCAAGTCAGCAAAATAAGAAAAGGCAGCCAGGCTGACATGATTGCCAAATCTAAGATTTTTGCAATCAAGCCTCCCAAATTCTAAATCAACCAATTTCAATCTTTTAATTTAATGGAAACTATATAATTAAATATACAAAAACAAAACAATATAACCTACATAACACTTTAAATGACACAAAAGTCATGTTACAGGATGGAGATATTCTCATTAACGTTAATACCTCCCTTTTATTGGAGGATGCAGCCTGTGAGTTGAGTTTGTGTGCCATCATTGGAAACAGATGCAAACTAGCTTCCTCATTCAAAATCTTGAAAGGTCACTGCGATGATGCTATGATTCGCACAACATCCACTCAAGAGCTCAACTCCCAACCAACCACTTCAACATGAGTTGCACTCATGGGAACAAAATGAGGGAATGATTTCACAGGGTAATTTAGGCATCAACGTTATCAAGTTGATAAACAATGGCCGATTCAAACAAAGAACAGTACTTAGAGTTCTCATCAACAATATCATATTTTTCAGTGTAATTATAGAGATTTCTTTGACAAGAATGTGGACAAAAATGCCTCAGAAAATGTCAAAGACCACACGACAAGCACTTATTGAAAAATTCAAGTCCATGTCAGCTGAAACTACTTATGTCTTATGTTTGACACCAATGAGAACAGGACTGTTAACAATAGACATGGGTTTCATTAAGATTCTCACAATACTGATTATAGCCTCAATGCCCTGAGAGAGAAATGACCTGGATAAATGAGAATATCCACAAGCATATTAAAACAAAACTAAAATGTAATTGTTTCATGCCATTGAAAACTAATTAATAGAAATATAGTGAACCCTGCATATGTGCAGATTTATGTTCAGTTTTTCTATATTTTTAATTTTTTCATGGAAAATATATATTGCAAGTTTACTACATCAGTGTTTTTTTTTTTTTTTTTAATTAACTCTGAATTAATCCTTCAACTGAATTGAATTGATAATCCCTCCGACCAGCCAATCATCAATCAAGGAAATTTAATGAAAGGCCAATAAATATTACAATGCTGGACAAAGTTTCAACGAGCGCACACAAAAAAAAGAAGCAGATGATAAAAATGTGTATGTGCTTTTGATGGGCTCTGTGGCGAGAGGGAAGCTGATGTGTAAAACAGTCCCGCTACACATAAACTACCCACGAGTGGCTTGTAGAAATCGCAAACTCCGGAAATTAGTCTCTGATTTCATGACATTGAAATCCTTTGTACTGTTCAATTTTTACAGTTCGCTTGTTAATTGTCTGACATCTATGCATATTAGATCTGGAGTCTTTAAGACCCGGAATGGAAGCCAGAAATGTTTATCTGCGGACTCACACATCTCAAAAGAATGTCAGTTTCCAGCACCATGTTGTCATGGATGTATGTGATTCAGAAGTATTTCTGAAAGAATGGATATATATGCATATATGAGCAAAAGGTGCATGTGAGTGAGGACAGTGGCTGAAGAGGACGCTTGCATACAGCTGCTCTGGACCCTGCTCTCATTTTCCAGAATTTACAGTGGCTTTGGCTCCATGAAGTATTTACGAGCTCCCAAAACGCTGCTCTCGCGCGTACGTGCATTTTAGGACGAGGAAATGAAAACCTACCTCACGTTCCGTTTCCTGTAACAAATATCTCACACAGCAGCTACAGAAACGCTGATTAGAAACCAAAACATCTGGTCTCCTAATGAAGTGGAATGCAGTAATGTAGAGTATGTATGCTAGCATACACTGGAGAAGTTCAGTTATTTATTAACCTCAATGGAAACTCCTCTATTAAAATTTGCAGTTTTACGATGAATCGGCTTACTTGTTCAAGATGGACTTCCTAAACGATAGCCCGTCCTCCAAATCCACCTCATTGGCCATAAACAAGACCCTCTTGCCTGATTGGTCCACACCAACAAAATCTCGCTGCTCAGCTGCAGAGAAGCAAAACATTCAATGACATTTTCAGAACAAAAAATGACTTTAAAACATCCATTCAGCTACAATACAAATACACAAACGATATCCATGTAGAAAATGGCATGCTTTTTATTTACCTGCTTTCTTCTTGCCCTTTTGGCCTGGCACGGTCTCTGTGAATTCATGGGCTTTGCTCATCAGCATTGCCAGTGTTGCGTCATGGGCCCTGAACAGATCGACCACCTCGTGAAGCGCCACGTCTGTTATCACGTCACAACTCAACACCAGGATGTCCGTCTGAGGATGTAAGTTAGAGACGAACACAAGATTTGTTTACAAAAAATAAATCGTAAGGACACGCGTCACACTAAATGATGAGACGTCAGTCCCTGCATATTCACAGTTCACTATACATACAGCACATTTTTTTTTTATATATATCTTTTTATATCATACCTATTTTTCCTATTCCCAAATATTCACGAAAAAAAAACACCACCAATTTCTGTTTTTCATGCTCTTTCTGAAATATAGAGCAGTTCGCAAACATTTTCAGTGAGGGATTCAACCAGTCGTGATTTTTCGCTATTTGTACCTATTAAGGTATGACACAATACAAATTATTGGAATTGAAACAACCATCATACATGACGGCATACAAGGCATATTAAGTGATTTTAACTAGACAGTTTTTCGACACCGTGTTTTTGTGATATCACAAGGTTACAGTGGTGCCAAAGAGGAAAAGTATGAAAAGAACCAAAATGAAGCTTATGGAAATATAGGAAAGGGTCTGGCTGCTCAGTTCGACAGGACCAATAGAGGGCTCGACAGTGCGAGCATTTCACTCGCAAATGGGGTCAACTTTCAAGTGCGTGCTAGTGGGAAAAAAAATAACGCTCGCACAGCGCAAGGGCATTAAATCTCCCTCTGCACTATGTTTAAAAAGTACATTCATAAGTCGCCGTGTCCACCGCTG
Organism: Festucalex cinctus; assembly: GCF_051991245.1. Taxonomy (NCBI): domain Eukaryota; kingdom Metazoa; phylum Chordata; class Actinopteri; order Syngnathiformes; family Syngnathidae; genus Festucalex; species Festucalex cinctus. Next base: position 8,682,819 of record NC_135411.1, on the reverse strand, counting down.
GCTCTCTCGTAGCAACAAGAGTGCGCCGCCTCAATCGAATACTGTACTATTTGAGTGACATGACCAGCTGCAATGTGATTGGCTGGTTACTTCCTGATCGGCACAGCATATATGTACACGCGCACCGCGCAGACTACAATTTACAGACACACATGTATAATATGCCGCTTTTCCACCGGACCGGTTCCACACCGAAGCAGCATTTTTTTTTTTTTTTTTGTCCCTGGATGTCTCAATGGGACTCTTTCGGGGCCGAGCGGTTCCTTTCGGCAGTGGTTCTGCAGCGTCGGTCGTCGGGGGACGAGAGGAGATGAGTCGTCACCTGTCACGCAGAGAGCAACGCCCATTTTCTTATTTGCGCGAGAGAAGCAAAGGCTCCCGCCGGTATTCGCCAAAGTCATATAAATACGGTACATACGATCAATATGTTTTACAACAATCCTGAACTCTATTTATAATTTAAAAGGTACTTGTGGATGGATTTGTAATGTTTGCGGTTTAAAAAAAAAAATCACAAGTGCACAACACTCACTGGTAGTGTGTTCCCATTCACTTGAATGAGAGCTCCAGAGGCAGAGCTCTCCATTCAGAAATGGCTTCGTGAGCCGGTCGTGAATCGCAATATTTCATCCATGGTGGTCCATCTTAAATTGTAAATGTGCTTCAAGGTTGGCGTGACTTGCCACTCATGAAATGTTATGTTGGACAGTTCAAATGATCCCGTTGCGCGCCTACTTTAACGGAAAAGCAATGGAGGCGGGTGTGGTGTGGTAGCTTGCCGTGCAAAATGGAAAAGAGGCAGAGAATTAAAAAAATAAATGAAGCGGTCTATTGCTGAATATTTTCTAAAGCAAAATGAGAATGAAGAGGAAAATGATGGTGGTAAAGGAGGGCCAGCGGAAGGTGCCAAATCAAACGATACGATGAAAAGGGCAGGGGAACATCGGCCGAGGAGCAGGTGATGAAAAAAAAAAAAAAAGTACCGACTTTTACTGAGCTAAACAAAATAATGTTCACGAGGTAAGTTACACGTAATTATTGACTTGTTTTGATACCCACTGCTGTTGCAGGCAAACCTCGTGTTCCAATAAAATATCTTGCAAATATATCGAGTTGCGTATGCCTAAGGTCATGCTGCACCTCCACAAAAAATGGTGCGACCAAATCCTGCGCTGTGCCGAGCAACTAAAGATGTTACTCGCACAAGTGCTACCAGTGGAAAAGTTAGTGTAGAGCCCTGCAATACAATTCATTAAATATTTGGACAACCAAAATTCCGGGGGTGCAAGCCAGCTCAACTCAGGGCCGCAATCCTGGATAAACAGGGAGGGGTGGAGTCAGGAAGGGCATCTGTCCGTAAAACCTGTGCCAGATGTATGTTGACACTATGTTTCTGGTTGCCACAGCAGCGCCGTTTCAGGCCATGGACAAAATGGGAAGATTGAGAGACAATGTGGGGGGTGGGGAAGTCAGAATAGGTGTAAATGTGGATCTTCAGATTATTGGAACATTTGCCAAGCAGTCACAGAGGGGATGAGAAACCTAGTCATCCATAGTAAAACTGGCTGCACAGAACTAAACCTGACAGTATGTAATAGAGTGTAACACAACTTGGAAGTGCTCCATAGTGCGATGGGAAGCATTTCATTCCCAGGCATCTCACACTCACCGCATACAACTCTTCTAAATCTCATCCATTTCCATCCATTTCTCTGCACCGCTTACTCCTCACAAGGGTCGCGGGGGTGCTGGAGCCCATCTCAGCCGGCTTCGGGCAGAACTGGTTGCCAGCCAATTGCAGGGCACACAGAGACAAACAACCATCCACACACACAAGCACACCTAGGGACAATTTAGAGTGTTCAATTAACCTGCCATGCATGTCTTTGGAATGTGGGAGGAGACCGGAGTACCCGGAGAAGACCCACGCAGGCACGGGGAGATCATGCAAACTCCACCCAGGAAGGTCGGAGCCCAGACTCAAACTTGCGTTCTCAGTACTGGGAGGCGCCCCTTCGAAATTTCATTCACGTTTAATTTATTTACAATGTCCACCATGGCATACCTGTATATAATGCTTTATGTTGAATGTGTGTGTGTTGTGTATGTAGGAGAATGAGAGATAATAAATAAATATAAATAAATAATAAAGAAAAAAAGGGGGAATGGGTGAGAGTGAGTAAAAGACAACTGTGCAGTGCGTATGTAAATAAAGGGCTCTTTTCCACGGTACAAGAGATGGATTAATGAATTAACTGTTGACAGAAAATTAATATTATGAAACTTTTGTTTCGCAGCAGTAGGGTCAGACCGATTATCAGTTGGCCTTTTTGAAGATTCATATAACCGATATAATCGATCACTTTAAACCGGTTAACTTGAGGGAACTATTAACTCATTTGCTCCCCAAAACGTAGAAAAACATTCTCAGTTTTAAATATTGCCATGATGATGATGATGATGAAGAGGGGTGCCCATTTCTTCTATGTCTTTTTGCCATGATTAATGTGGTATATTTTTCAATTGACAATGAGATATGTGCCCGGGGAAATGGATAAGGTATGGGTCTTTGTTTTGTTCTAAGGGTGTTCTGTTTTTTGTTTGTTTAACAAGAAAATGTTCATTATTTCGTGTGAATTTTTTGCTATTGAATATTGACATTGTAAAACCAATAAATAAAGTGTGACAAAAAAAAAGAAAGAAAGGGGTGCCCATTGCCGGAAAATTTGAAGAAGGCTAACCCAAAATGCCAAACCAGAATAAGGAAAAGTTGGAAACAGAAAATAATAGCGGAGGTAAAAAAAATTTAAATAAAAATAAAAATAAAAAATAAAAAAAACGGTGGGTAGCTGAACGCATAATAGCTAATGACTTTCATAAAAATGACCAGAAAAGCCTACCAACAAATTACACATATTTACTATCCATTACTCCAAATGTCAGTATATGCCAGGCACCTTTCGGGTAAGTACTATAGTTTAAATTAAAATTAAATTGAGTTTTATTATACAGTGGTTAACTTCTCCTTATACTTGTATACTATGATGTCAAATGTTATTTATCACTAAAATAAGAGAAGTCTGAAAATAAACTGAGACTAGACTGACTACGAGGAAAGTGTATTTTTGTCTATTGTATCTCAAGTACTAATGCACTAAACCCAAGTACCCTTAAACAACAATACACCGCTTGTGAACGCCATTAAGATATCACTTACACGGCATGGGGAGTGCAAAGCAATATCGGCCATTTGAAGAGACCACGTGTATATATGCAGGAGTATGCGTGAATGCGTTTTAACTTGTGCCTCTGTTCACAGTAGCCATTTGTCTGCTCAGTGATGCGGGCTGTCAGCATGAGGACTAATCCTACCATTAGTACCCGCCGTCTTATTGACAGAGATACCACTGCTCGGGCCTACAATGGGCAAGAAATGTGGAAGAATATGCCATAACTACAGTGGCTTATGAATTTAACTTGTGTCACCAAGCTCATAACTCAGTTTTACTTGAATATAAAATCAACATTCCCCTTGAAAATCAACTGAATTGCCATTAACTCTTTGACCGCCAAAAACGTTTAATAATGATCAGTAAAATCACGACGTATATTGCCATAAACGTTAAATAACGTCAATTTTTGTAAAGATTTTTATTCTCAGTGCAGCGCTGCCTGGTCAATGGGTTGTGGAATCTAAACCACTCTAACCTATGGACAGCAGATGGAAGCATTGTACTGTATCTATTTTCGTCAATGATCACAGCCTCTGTCATATCAAAGTTTTTCTTTGATAACATGTGGGAGTAAACGAGTTCTGTTTCAGCCCTTGAATAAACAACTTTCATGTTTTTTTGTATATACCGGTACATAAATATAGTAAAGACAATGTAAAAAAAAAATTACAACAATCTTTACAAAGTACAATTACAATGCATTGAGACAAGATCAAAGTGACTATTTTAGTGTATGCGTGTCTTAAAGGGGTGTTTGCTGCCACCTGAATTGGGGGGGGATCAATCACAATCAATGACATCAAATGGCTCTAGATGGTGGCGGAGTGATAAAAAAAAAAAAAAAATCATAAATCGAACATGAATTTGGTCATAATGTGCACTGTGAGGGGAGCGTATGATTGAGTTCAAAGGTCACGTAGTTGACCCGGTGGCAACAAATAGCATATAGCCTGGTCTGGACTTGGCGACAGGAAGCTGCCACTGCAAGGCTGCGGGGGTCTGCTGGAGATCTACTGACACGGCGACCCAAAGACCTTTCAACTCTCCACTTTGTCTTAAGGCACACACACACACGCACACACGAAGGCTGGTACACATGCTCGGAGACAGAACACACACACACGGACACTCACAGGCGACGGCGGATTGGAGTCAGCTGGAGAGACAGAGACACTCTGGCCTTTCAACAGCCAGGATCTCTGGACAGGTCAGGACCACACACATGCTGCCACACATGCAGTCACATATTTATTTTGTATCTTCTTTTTTTAAAAGTTTCCTCCCTGAAAGCCTTTCTTACAGGACAAAAACTGCAAGCTGTGGTTCCCGGATTTTGACGCTGTATTCTTGCTGGTGAATTTGAACTGTATAATACTGGAGGACAACAAGAATTCAGAGAGATCAGACCTTTAAGCCCCAAACCGCTGCAACTGGTACAACGACAGATCAAACAATTAAGTGTTATTTTTAGATATTAACGTACATTAACATTCATTTTAGATGGCAAAGGAAACCTTTCTTGTAACAACTGTTTTAACATTAAAACTACAACTAAACAATACAGCAGAGGTCCACGGCTACAAAAGTAAACTTTTTTTTATTTATTGTTTGTAATCAAATACACAATGGGTCACTGTGTAGTGGAGTAACAGTACATACAGTAGATCAAAAATAAAAAAATATATATAAGATAAGAAAATATGAAGAATAAGAAATATTCTTATTATATATTAAATATTCTTAAATAAGAAAACAATAAGAAAATATAAGAGGAAAAATACTGTAGAGCCTGGCTGATACATGCAAGTACTGCAGGAATATATTGGATGTTCGCTACAAAATAAAGTGATTAAAAAGAAATACAAGACTGCTTCTTCAGGATGCTACCCGCTTTTTTTTTTTTTTTTACTGTCATAATGTTTCCTTAAAAGGTAGGTAGGGAGACCAGATTTTCAAAATTGAAACCGGGACGCTACAATCTAGCTGAAAATCAAATACAACAATACATTTTCATTAAATGTAATCTATAGTCAATCTTCATCTTCGTGTTCCGAACGGAGGTGTTGTTTACCTCACGCCAGTCCCGTATTGGAAACATGCCGCCAGAAAAGCTCAGCACTGCATTGGCTCTGACCACCAGCGACCGCAGCAGTAGGACTACATTTCCCATGATTCTTAGACACAGAAGCAGGAAGTAGTTCTAGTTCTGCCTAGTAACAATTAGATGTGAACGAGAAGGCAAACAGGAATTTTGGAAGTAAATAGGAAGGAATTTAACAGTTGAATTCCCTTTGAAATGGGTTTATCGTATGAATTGCTGCATGATACACATGGCTAATAAACGGGACCTGAATAACTTTGCCGGGATGGAGGACCCAAGACTCAAAAACGGGACTGTTTCGGTCAAAACAGCACGTGCGGTCAGCGTACCTTATAAGTAAAGGGTCTTTCTTTCTTTCTTCATCCTTGCGGTATTTTTTTTAGTATTATGTGTTACATACCTACATGTGACACCTAGTAACAGTATGAAATAGTAAATACAAAAAAAAAATAAAAATTTTTTTTTATAAAAACTTTCTATTTGACCATAGAAAATCAAACATTTGTGAATTGAACGACAAAGCCAAGAGAATGCAGATTTTTGCCAATGTTTTAATAGATGAAAATATTTTATTTGATCTTACTGCATTGTGCTATTGAATATAACAACCTCCACCTTGAAGGAACCGTCACACATAAGAACTGAAAAGTGACCCAATTATATTCTGTTTATTCTAGAAAAAAATCCTTTTAAGGTGTGTTCGGGACAATCATACTCATTAATCAGACATTCACACACCATTCTCCATCTCAACTCAACGTCTCTCTCTGTATCTTTTGTCGTGTGGCTTGAATGTCGACAAACATTTGCAGACCAGAAGCTGAGTCAGCCTGGATACTCACTCAGGTCTTGCCAGGTGATTAAAAGTAATAAAAACGTCCAAGAGGCTTTGAGCATACAAAGATTAAAAAAAAAGGTGCACTTTAAGTACACCTTTCACTCATTGGGCTTAACGTGAAAGACTTTGGCAACAAACGGGCATAGGCATCCACCTTTGTGCGTCTTCACTAGACAAAATAAAATGTGCTGCTTGTAATCTCTCTTTTCATGGAACAGAAGTTCTCTGCTCCCCGAGAGTGTGGATGGATGATTCTAAGTATTTTGTTTGATCGGTAACACAAAATCCCCTCAGAGAAGGGTTGTTAGTATAAAGAGATGGGCTAGCGTGTGTGTGTGTGTGTCTATTCTGTATTCATGCACCAGACTGACAGTTTGAATGATTCCGCTGCTGGGATTTGGCAGGCCATGGTTATGGTCCCTCACTCATCGCCCTCCAGTGTGAGAGTGTGTGTAACTCAATGCCTCTAATCTAGCTGGCTGCTCAAAGGATTACGGACTCCAATATCCTCAACGGGAGCGTGAGGGAACTTGTCCCATAGAGTACGCTTGGAGTACGCTTGTGTGCGGTTACACTACGGGTTAAATAAAGAACTCTTGGGCGAGGGGGGGGCGGGATAATAAGAAGCGCGATGATTTCACACAAATGCCAGAGGGGGGGGAAACATTCAACCTGTCAAAACGCATCTTTATTGGCTGAGCAGAACTTAAGACAGCTGTGTGACAGTTACTGAGTCTTGGATACACAATTTGTCAGTCATACAGAATTTGATTGATCTAATGTTTGTGTCTGTGGGATTAGGTGGTGTAGACAAAATATCTTGGCAGGAAAAAAGGGAGAGCGGTTGTGACTAATTGGAAGAAACCAGCAGAGGGTGCAAATCATTCATGCCCAATACGTTCGCTACCTAACTTAAATGGTAAAACGGTAAATGAACTGCTGCGCTTTAACTACACCATATGGTGCCCAAAGCGCTTTACAACGCCTCACCTTCACCCACTCACACTAGGGGTGTGCTAATACATCGATTATTAGATTCATCGAGGTTTGACACGTGACAATTAGATTACGATTCATAAATGTTGAAAAATGAGTATTTTTCATAATAATTTATTGACAGATACACTACTCCAGCTTGTGGAACGAAAGTAAAAGACACGCCTGCCGCCCGGACATTTAAAGGAATGCAAATGGTGAGGATAGCGGCAGCGGAAGTTAATGAGAGTTGGATGAATTGGATGAAGGGATGGCAGGCAGGATAAAGTGGAGGTGTGGCGTGGAAACTGAGATTGGGAGTCAGGGATACCATGTCAGTATGTGCATAAATCTGTGTATAATGGGGGTCCTCAGTTTACTGTACATCATTGTGCATAACAACACTGGTGTTGATGCATGCATTGGTGTATGACAGCAATATAAGGTATACTACCAAACATAATGTAATAATAAAAAATCTAATGTCATATGTTTAAATGTTTGCGTATGTGACACACCTTGATCTTTGGCTGGATGTGTCGAAGAGCGTCGGCCGTGCCCATGTCTTCATCTTCCGGGATGCAAACGAAGTCCAGTTTCATCTTCACGTCCATCTTCAGCCTGAGGTCTGTGCTCATCATCTTCTGGACCTCCTTGGTGGTGATCACGATCACCTCTGAAGACAAAGCAAAGGCACAGACGGCGATAAATAACTGTGTCACACGTTTTCCTGGACAAAATAGGCATGTTCATGTGTTATATGCTTAAACCATCCAGCTGCTTATATATTATACATCTGCCGTCCCTATAAAAAGAGTAATAAATATATGTCACATATATTATTGAACTGTGCCTTCGTCTCATATTTGCCGTGCATTAAAGATTTTACTAGCGATAGCAAGGCACTAGATAGATTAATTGATTAATCAGTGAATTGTTTGGAAATGATTATTGATTAATTGTGTCCTCACACAAGAATGCACTACTTGGCCGCAGAAGTCTAACAGCTCTTACGATTCCTAACGTCACATTAGATGGCACCTTGACAATGACACATTTTGACCACCAAAATTAAGCGCCAGTTCAAGTAGATAATAACATGAGCAGACCTCTTTCATGAGTAGAAGAATTGCTGCATTATCTGTATAAAACAGTTTGTGTAATGCATTTGCTCACTCACTGTGTCAGCCTAGTAAAAGTAAATTGCAGGCCTTTGGCTCGCTGGCTGCACATAGTAAAAAATAAAAAAAAGTGCTGGCCACACATGGTGATTATATTTGAAATGTAGTTTTATTAAGGGCAGTGAGGAGCAACAGGCTTTTTTTTTTTTTTTTTTTTTTTTTTTTTTACAATGAGCAGCCCTGTTTATTGGCAAGAACAGCACACTGCAACAAATCCCTTTATAAGCCAAGTGTTTCTGGACCGACCGTATGTCGCAGGACAAGACGCCAAAACGCTGCCGTCTAAGTGGAATCAGGGTGCAAGCACCTGACAATGGCAGAGGAAGTGCTGACAAGCTGGTGACAAAATAGCCAGAAACGGAGCATAATGGTAAACCCCATACCATGAAACAAGCTGTGTGATACGCTGCTCGGTTATCCAAGTAGCAAACAGCATGGGGTGAAGCAGACATGACAGAGACAATTTACTTACTTACTAACAATTTATACAAGAAGCAGTACAGAAACCAGGTCAGCATCAGTCTGATACCGACCTTATTTCAAGGTATCGAGTACTCACGAAGGCTGCCGATACAGCCACTGGCGCCCTCTTGTGGTCGTTCTATTATCAGGACGTAAACGGCATGTATGGCGCACATAACATTTTTCAAAATTAACTGTATTCGTTTCAATCCTATCATATGCCCATTGAGATGAAATGTCTATAACTATATGTATGTTTACATCTGGCGGCATGGGGGCTGAGTGGTTAGCACGTCCACCTCCCAGTTCTGAAGACGCAAGATCGAGTCCAGGCTTCGGCCTTCCTGGGTGGAGTTTGCATGTTCTCCCCGTGCCTGCGTGGGTCTTCTCCGGGTACTCCAGTCTCCTCTCACATTCCAAAGACATGCATGGCAGGTTAATTGGGCGCTCTGAACTGTCCCTAGGTGTGCTTGTGAGTGCGGTTGATTGTGGCAACCAGTTCAGGGTGTATCCCGCCTACTGCCTATAGCCAGCTGGGATAGGCTCCAGCACCCCCGTGACCCTTGTGAGGAGTAAGCGGTTAAGAAAATGGATGGATGGATGGATGTTTGCATATTTTCTAATAGTTAAGAATGTACTGTCACTGTGTTGTTACCAAAAGTGTAGGTACAATTGTTAACTTAATTTGGGTGGTATGCAGAGGTGGGAAGTCCAACCCCCATTTTTCTGACGAATGATGAATGGCGAGAAACTTTAAAAAAAAAAAAAAAAAAAATATATATATATATATATATATATATAGCTGCCGTGTGTTTCATGGACTACTGAAGCCAGTGATAGTGACAGAACGCCCACCTTTGTCGGTCGGTTCTAAAATAGCGGTGTCGAAGTGACAACAGAAGCGTGGGTAAAATAACGTTGGACCGGCGATTACAGGTTGGTTCGGCTTGAAAAAAAATGGTAGACTGACAATGACAGAAGGGGGCGCTAAATGTCAACGAAACCATCCTAAATATGTAAAATGCCTACATGTATGATGACTGTTTTTTTTTCATTATAGTATTTTATTGACTGATAAAAATAGAATTTTGATACTCATTCTCATTGCATTAATAAGGTCTATATTTCCTGTTGAATGCAGCAACAGTGAAGTCAATATAGCACGTTTGTATTATACAGAGTGCTTGTCTCACTTGTTGCCTACTAGGGCTTGACCGATATGGATTTTCTGATGCCGATGCAGACACTGATACAGATTTTTGGCAGAAAAATAACATTAATTTTCTTTTTTCTTTTTTTTTTTTTAAATATACTGATGACGGAGTAATCAGCTGATTACTGTGGCGGCCGTGGCTCAGGGGTAGAGCCAATCGTCCAGTAACTGCAAGGTTGGCTATTCGATTCCCGCTCTCCCAAAATCACGCGTGGTTGTGTCCTTGGGCAAGACACTTCTCACAAACATTGTCTTTAGTGTCAATTACACGGGTGTATGGACGGTGCGAATGTTTGCTGGTGCACACTGGCAGCTACACTTCCGTCAGTCTGTTCCAGGGCAGCTGTGGCTACGTATGTAGTTTACCGCCACCAGAGTGTGAATGTGTGAGTACGTGAATAATGTATCCATTGTGAAGCGTCTATGAATGTCCAGGAAAGTGCTATATAAATCTGATGCATGATGATGATGGAAAAAAAATATGTAATGCATACTTTTCTTTTCACCAATTAATTTCAATAGGTGTCAATAATGACAATTTTTGCCATTCACAGAGCGGCCGGCCTGATCACTATTCCTCGCGAATAAAGATTTAGAGTATCTATCAATTTTGAATATAATGTTAAAAAAATAGCTTTTTTGTTTGTTTTTGTTTATTTTAAACTGTACAATGGTTTTGATTACATAATAATTATTCCAGGATGGCAAATACCTGTTTTAGTACTAAAGCACAGTTGCAATACAAATTGAGTTTAATTCTGTTTTCTTATTGCCAATTGGTTAATGTTGATGACTTTCAGCAAGTTCTAATAATAATAAAAATGCACTTTAAACATCCTTTTGAAGTGATATTTTATGTTTTTCTGAAAACAAAAATAAAATAGTTTTCACTGAACCCATTGTAATGTCATTATTATATTGTTGTCAAGATATCTGGCAAAAATATAGGGATATGAAATTTTGTCCAGATCGCACAGCCCAACCACCAACAGTGATGAATGTATGTAAAATACAAAAAATATGTTTTTGTTTCAGCTCATTGAATTGAATGAAATGGATTGCATATTAAACTTAACATGCTCAAAGATCAAAATAAAATCATAGCAACACAAGCAAGCGTACGACGTAAGACCTGCTTCTCACCATCAAAGCCGACCCTTTCCAGCAGGCTGAGAGGGTACCATATCAGGGGCCTGTTGCCAACCGGAAGCATCGCTTTTGGGGTGTTGTACGTCAGGTCGGTCATGCGTGAGCCCCCGCCGGCCGCCATCATCACCGCCTGCAGCTCCATGACGTCTGCTAGGGATGACTGCAAGAGACACCAACTTAGATAAATCACATTACACTCATTTTTGCTGCCACTAATACAGCAAAATAGCACAACAATCATCCAGGACATTGACTGGTAGACGGACGTGTTACTGTTAACCACATACTGTAATCCACTGTACTGCCCTATATATAATATCTAGCTCTCAATGTCTAGCATCTCAAGATATTGTCATATTAAGCCTTTGAGACTCTTTAGAGCGGAGGGAGTCAGCACAACAGGGACAACAAGGTATTTCAAATACATGTTTATAAAACGTCATTATATGAGAGAACCAGAGAAGCAAAGTGTCAGGTGAATGACGAAACGTAAGAAAGGGTTGTACATTTGTGTATCATCAAACTCCTGACAGAATGCTGAGCACATTAACGTGTCAACAAGACAAAACAGTTGAATGACACGAAATGTCTATAAAAGTTTACCTCTCAGTGACTGCTTTATCCCGAGTGAGCTCTTGCCGGTCGACACATGTAAAGTGAATGGGCTGCTGTCAGAGTTGTTAGCATCCGGCTAACAACAGTTAGCACGTAGCATACTGTAAATATACAAGACTGCTGCTTAGTCGACGGGTGACGAAGTGTTGGGACTCGACAGCGAACGACTTTAAAACTCCTCTGATAAAACCAACAACGGAGAGAGTTTAACCGACTGCCGTATGGTTACAAGGAGGCGAAATGAAAATCTTGTGCTGAATGTGTGCTGTGAGGGTGGTTCCACCGTAACATGTCCGACTGGGAAACAATTCCAGGGACAAAATAGTTCCCAGAATGAAAAGAACGCTACACAATTATAAATGTACAGTACAGTACTATATTTATTGTAGAGTGACGTAATAAATTATTTCGTTTTTTTTTAAAACACAATCCTTTAGTTGTTGTGATTATGGAAATGTAATTTATAAATAACATACAATAATTAAAATTAATTGAGATGATGAGATCTAATCATTATTATTACCATGTTAAAATATATATATATTGAAACAAATACGATATGTATGAATGCTTTTCTGATTTACTTCACCGTTATGGGATTCTCCCCCGCTCTCATTCTTTACTTTTTAATACAAAGTGGCGAGAAGAGATTAGCAGCCACGAGCCACCCAACAACTCCTACTGACTTCAAGCTTGACAACTCCCATTTCACAGAGCTGAGAGAGACGTAACAGCAAATTGAGCTCGGGGAATGCGGCTTTTGGTTGTGTTTGCTCTGGCCAGGAGATGAGCTTGACTGACTGCCCGCCGCTGCTCGAAAGGGAGGAATGAGGTACACATAAACTAGACTCCACCAATGCCAGAATACATACATAAAATTATAGGGGGGGGATATAGTAAAGTCATATGCAATTTATATGAAACAATGATATAATTGTCCAGCGATTACAACGTTCTTACTACAAGTCCCACAATGCACCATAATGAAACTGGCCTCGGCTAGCCTGGGAACGCCTTGGGATCAGCCGGTTGAAGTGGCTGTGGAGAGGGAAGGCTGGGTCCCTCCTCGAGCTGCTGCCTCCACGACCCGTCCTCGGATAAGCGGTAGAAGGTGGATGGATGGATGTTTCTTTAAATTCTGGGTCCAACCCTAAATCAGTTGTATGCACTACTATACCATGTAAGTAACTGATTAGGTGCTGAACGCTAACATAACTGTTATATTTTTGCCATTAACATACTTAAAAATACAGTCAGTGTGATATATATATATTTAATATAAGTAAGTCTACTAATCACAAAATATTTTACATGGCTGTAGTCTCATCTTACTAGAGGCTGCCATATTTCACCGCCATCTTTCTCCAACGGATGCCACTTTGCCCGGGTGGCGCTTTCATCGAGTGTCGTACCCAATGGGTCGACCGCTGCTTACCTTCCACAGCTGGGGCCTGCAGGTGGTGGTCACTGAGTCCCGTGATTCGGGCTTCCGTCGCTTGTCACCTTCTGCTTTGCTCTCAGAAGTTTTTACTTTTTTTTTTTTTTTTTTTTTTTTTTTTTTTTACTAGCTTCTCCCACTCTTGTTACTAGCCACTCCAGCCTATGGCTCAGACGAACTCCTGCTAGCCGTTCTTGTTAACTTGTCCAGCTAAATCCGTCTCGCTCGGTTTTTCAATGTCGCTCGTCAGGCTTCACACCGGCTCCAAGTCGTAATTGTTCGCCGAGGTGGTAGGCTTGCTAAGTAAGGTCTCTCTGAGCCACCGTAGTGTGCTATAGTGACACCTAGTGGTCACTTATTACACACTGTGTCTTTAACGTGTGACCCAAATAGTCCTTGGTAGCCTCGGACCAGGATCACCGATAGCGTAGTGGTACACTCGGCTTGACTTCAGTGCAAGAAGCGTGGGTTGACATTTGAATGATGTGAGTGGGGATGGTTTGATTTGTCTCTTTACTAAGTGATCTGTGATTGACTGGCAACCAATCTAAGTCTCAGTTTTAGTCCAGTTTCAATCACGCTTTTTAGTTTTTTTTTTAATCATAGTTAGTCCACCCCATCCTGTTCTTATTTAGTCTATTTTTAGTCCAAGAAAACATCATTGTATTCATCTAATTTTAGTCAACAAAACCTATTAAAGTTTTAGTCTCATTTTAGACAGGACAATCATTTGACCTCTGTATATTTTTTGTTAGCAGATATGTTGATCATTTCGGATCTAAAACTATTTCACAATACAATTTTCTCGAATCACTTTTATGTAAAACAACTTTTGACACACAATTACAGTATATCAACAAGTGGCTACTATGGCTCCATGCTAAGCTAGTGAGTTAGCTAGCATTAGTTAGCGGTCAATTTAACATTACTGTTGGAACGTTATAGCCGTTGGCCTTCATTAGTCGATGAAAATGCATACTGATTTAGTCCCAGTTATTGTTTATTAATAAAGGTTTTAGTCTCACCCAGTTTAGTCTGGTGAAAAATGTGCATTGACGAAATTATTTTTGTTTAGTTTTCGTTGATGAAATTAACACTACCCTGTTGGATAAGCGATATAGAAAAAAGATTGATGGACCTTTGGACCTCAAATCCTGGATTCAAGAAAATCTGCTTTCAACAGGCAGTGCTATTGGAAGTGCAAAGTGCATGAAAGACATGATTGATATCATGATGAAGATTTCCCTTTTCCATGAGGGGGGGGAAAAAAGAGCTTTGTGCCTGCTGTCAGAGTGCAGCTAATTTGTCAGTTAAAGAGGGCCGTCCAAGCACCGGACAGAAATACAAAAACACATTGCAATGAGAAACGGTGAGGAGGGGGAAGACAAGTGTGCACGTCTGGACCCAGAAAGACTTGAAATGGAGCCTTAAAGATTTCCTCGGGGCTCCTCCTCTGCCGCAGCATCCTGTAAATCATTCTCAATTCAGCGAAACAAGCCAGTTGGATTAGCTCACTTTAGATCATAAACATTTTCAGCACGGACCACCCAGACGCAGTGCAGAGCTGAGGCGACTAGTGCGTGCGGTTTGACATTACCCAACGCGTCCAAATGTGGCCTCACGCATATTTGCATGTATGTGTTTTGTACATATTCTGTATGTTGCGGTCTGCGCTCGCCAGTTTTAACGTGGCGGCTCCGCACACACCGCTGCCGTGGAAACCAAAAAAGGCCCGTTTAAAATCCAATGTCAGAGATTAACACGCGCACATAAAATCCAAAGATAAAGATGTCTCACCGCGCTCTTGGCCAAAAGCACTAAGACACATTTATGTAGTGTAAAACGACATTCCTTTCGAGAGGTCTGTTCATTTGAAATGACACGTCTTGAATGACTTTGAAACTCTCACTTGCTTTACAACCCTTAAGAATTGTGTCCTTTTGTTTGTTTTATACGGAAGCGTTCACTTGGGGGGAAAAAAAACAACTCCTGTTTTTCTGACAATTTTTGGGGGGGAGCTTTGTTTTTTGAGTATTTTTTTCAGTTTTTCTGAATAGTTTTTTTTTCTGTTTTACTGAATAGTTTTTTTCTGTCATAAAAAAATTATTCCAAAAAACAGGGAAAAAAATAAAATTAATATATTCGGAAAAACTGAAAAAAAATACTCAGAAAAACGAGGGAAATTATTATTCAGAAAAACAGAAAAAAAAAATCCAAAAAACAGAAAAAAAAAATCCAAAAAAAAGAACACCAACTTCTGTTTTTCAGAGTAATTATTTTTATTTTTTTACCTCTGAACTCCAAGTGACCTGTTGCACTCCAAGTGACCTGTTGCAGACCACTGACCTGTATATGAGAGATGTAACGATATCCAGACATCACGATACGATATTATCACAATATGAAGGTCACGATACGATAATGATCATGATATTGTGGGGGCGTTGGCGATATTTAAAAAAAAGATCACAATATTGTAAAAGATAGATCATACTAAAAAAAAAGCGGAATATTGTGCTTTTGTACATAACAGCAATATAAACCACCTACAATCTCTAATAACAATATTGAAGCACTTACTTGTTAATGCAAGCATACATTGATCGCTTCACAAGCAAATTCGGTTCCCCTTCATCTGACAATTAGCATACATTTTAAACATAGAAGGCCAAAACATCCCTAAAATTAAACTGCACTAATAAACTAGCCACTAGAGGTTGCTAGAATTGCACAAATGGATATAAGCTTGACTTTTTTAACAGATGCGTTCCTTTTAAATATTGTGAACATGACGACGACGATATTGTGGCAGTTTTAATATCACAATATCACGATATTGCCATTATCGTGACATCCCTACTCTATATATGACTGGATAGCCGATAGCCCATACATGCCAGTGCAAGCCATTGAAGTCACAGGGCGGCCATCTTGTTACTCCCATGTCGCAAGCAGTCTACTGTATAAACTATCCGGTATACGTACAGATGAGACATATACAGCTTATAGGCCGTTACTCTAAGGCCGGAGGCGAGGTGGGGGTTTTGTGCCGGGGTGGTCACTGTTTTTTGTTTTTTTGTTTTTTTTCTTTTAACAAGAAATAAAAACAAACCTCCAGCCTTAGACTAACTGCCTACGAGCTGTATATATCTCATCTGTATGTATCCCGTACAGTTTAGTCTGCTCGCGAGGTGGGAGTAACAAAATGGCTGCCCTGTGACTTCAACAGCTTGCACCTGGCTAGCCAGTCATATATACAGGTCAGTGGTCTGCAACAGGTCAATTGGAGTTCAGAGGTCCCAAAAAAATTACTCTGAAAAAGAGAAGTTGATGCTCTGTTTTATAAAATAATTTTTTTCTTTTTTTTGGAATTTTTTTTTTTTTCTGTTTTTCTGAACATTTTTTCCCCCTGTTTTTCAGAATATATATTTTTTTAAATGACAGAAAAAAATATTCAGGAAAAAAATTACTCAAAAAAACAAAGCTCCCCAAAAAAATTAGTCAGAAAAACAATTTTTTTTTCCAAGTGAATGCAATACGCTTCCGTAGTTTTACAATTAAAGTCTTTTTTTTTTTTTTGCAGAAAGGGGAAGGCGAATTACAGATTTGATCAACAGCACTTCTTAAAAACAGCTGCAAAATGTTGAGCGTCACTGACGCAAACAAGTGCAATACGATTCCGTGACTGACTACACAGTCGTCATTACCAGACCTTGAAATGGCTCTTTTTTTTCCTTCTCTTTTTTTTAATTGGTTCTTTCTCTCCACACGCAGGAAAGACTTTGGAGCCAGGCCTGTGTCAGAACCTGGAAGTATCATGGATGCGTTTAAAAAGAGGGAACATTTGGGCAGCTGCCCTGGCACAATCAAACTGTGAGTACCTTTATTTATGTATTTGAGAAACAGTCAGTTGAAGGAAAGGAGTTGAAGCGATGAAGCAAAATTGACACGTTTACTATCTTACTACTGAGCTGTCAAACGAGGCTTGCACGAGTGCTCTTAAATTGCACATACAATATCTCACAAACGTGAGTACACCGTTAACATAGTTAACTCACAATTAATCGGAACTATTACATCTCTTGTATATGTACATTAAAAATGTTCAATAAAATATTTTTCCACTAAAAAAAATAAGAAAAATATGGCTAAATCTTTTAATCATTGATACAGTAATTTCATAATTCATAAAATTGAGTTTAAAAAAAAGATGTACTTTGCTGTAAAAAAAACAAGTGTGATATTGTTTTGTGTTGAAGTAATTCTTCTGCCACTAGATGGCATCATTGCATTTGTAAGACAATGGTGACAGCTCAGTGCAAATATAAAATATTTTTTATACTATTGTTAACGTAAAAGTGGGAAAAAAATAAAGTAAGAAATATGGCTAAATGTTTTAATCATTGATACGGTAATTTTGTAATAATTCATAAAATTGTATTAAATTAAAAAAGATGTACTTTACTGTAAAAAAAAACAAGTGTGATATTGTTTTGTGTTGAGGTAATTTTTCTGCCACTAGATGGCATCATTGCATTTGTAAGACAATGGTGACAGCTCAGTGCAAATTCTTTTCATATTAATCGGAAATATATCTGTTCTATATGTACAATAAAATGTACAATACAATATTTTTGATACTATTGTTAATTTAAAAGTGGGAAAAAAATAAACTAAGAAATATGGCTAAATGTTAAATGCTAAATACTGTATGTATTTATACAGGTTTTTTTTTTATGCTAGAGCATACAGAAGGCTTTGATGCAGCCTCTCAACTGCAAAGAACGGTTGCAGAAATGGTAGTTATTACGCAAAGGGCCAGCAGGTGGCAGCAGAGCAAAGGAGATCAACCAGAGCCATGTAGAAAATAAGCTAAATTACTTACAATTTTGAACAGATTTGTGAAAACTGGTGAAACTTAGCTCTAATATAATGCTAATTGCTGCAAAACGGAAACAGATAGAAACATACTTTTTTTTCCTGATGAAAGAAGAGACTTTAATATTTCTTTTGATAGGTTCCGTGCTTTTATAGCAATAGAACACAATATTCTGTGGGCCTTGCAAAATCAGTCAAAATCCAGTAAAACAGCCGGGAGCGAACGGGATTGCGAAATGTGAAAATGGCGGCGAGTGAATGAGTTAATTAAATGCAAATAAATTGAACTTAGGCAGCAATTATTTTGTGTACCACTAGAGGCACCCATACCACACTTGGAGAATCACTGGCGTAATTTTTTTTTTTTTTTTTTTTTTTTTTTTTTTTTTACTGGCGTAATTAAAGAGCACCGTTCTTGAATTTTCTTCCAAACTAAACGATTTTGTTGCTGCAGCATGATTCTCTCCAGTCCGCTAATATTCTCTCCAGGTCATCACCCGAATAAGCGTGAACATAACTTCACGCTCCGTCATGTATGATGATACGGTTCGGGCCGAACTCTGCCAGGACATTGTTGGAATTTGGATCTGACCGATTTGAAGGATTTTTGTTTGCGGCGTCGTGACTTTTAGTTGAATATTTCTACGCCGTTTGACTTTAGCGAACAAGTATCTGTTGGAAAATGGAAGCAATGGAAACATATCACAAACATGTGAGTTTTGCCATGTTAAAAAAAAAAAAAAAAAGAAAAAAGACTCAAACGTGAATGAAGCCGCTGCCAGAACTCTGTCTTCAACTTTATGTAGCGTTGGTGTTGATTTATGCCATCTGCCACCCCTCCCACCAACGTGACCTAATGACGGGTTTCATTCGAATACATGAAAATCACTACGCTTGCTTCTCCAACAATAATATTAAAAAAAAAAAAGGGTTTGAACGTGACTTTAAGAGCTGGGAGTACATGTATACTCTGGCTTTAAACGGCCTTTTTTTTTGTATCTACTCAACATTGGCTCACACCCATTACTTCATAGTCAAAACACACCAACCTGCGTGTTTCTGGGCGACACAGGGAGGAAAGTACAGCATAAAAAAAACGGCTTGCTCGATTCTTTATTTTGAAATACGGTTATTTGTAATGAAGGCTGATTATCGTTTTAGTGATTTCTGCATCGGGGAGAACACACTGTGTAAGTATTTGGTTTCAGGAAAAGGTAGCAGAGGAGATAAATCACAAGTCAGCGAAGACACTTTTAGAGCGCCTTGTAACCCGCTCGTGCTCACTTTTGCCTCCCATGTGGCAATATTATCACATGCTGGCGGGAAAGACAGATGCAGTACACACAGCCAATTATTTTCACTGCCGCCCATCAAATTTTATCCTCCGTCGGAGGACGGGGCCGCATGAGAGGATAAGCAGATTGAACGTATCGAGTCATGGTCAGATGCACATCTGCTTTGTTTTCATATTTATTGGAAGTGTGGTGACAAGTATGAAATTTGATGAGCTGTAAACATGTGACAACTCAACATGAAGGCATCTAACACGAGCATTCATACTGCAACCTCCATATTTGGAGTTCAGTCAAAAAATTTCTGTAAAGTTGTGCCTCAAAAGACAAGTAATAACCATCATCATCGTGTGTGCTTTTACCCGACGCTAGCAAACCTTGTGATACTTAAACTCCGTTAGTGTTAACTGGATTATCTCCACTAGTGTTTTTTGCTTTATTTTTTGTGCATCTTTTGTGATACAGTGAACCCCTGTCTAGTCATGGTTTAATATTTACAAATTCACCTAATGTCACTTTTTTTTTTGTTATTGCTGAGGAGCCTACCCTCACTTATCCACTAAAAAAAATATTTAAAGAGATACTTCACTTATATAGCCCATTATAGCAATAAAAAGTGAATATTTTTTTCTAGAATTAATTTGATACTTTCATTATTTTTCATATACAATTAGTACCTTTAAAAACACATTTTGAAACTTGCTGTCGAATAAAAATGACATCACAAAGGCTCATGTAACCAATCACAGCTCACCTATTTTCTAGGTTTGGTCATGTGACATTCACAAGTTGAGCTGTGATTGGTTACCCGAGCCCATGTAATGTCATTTTCAGTCTATCTATCCTTCCCTCCTTCCTCTCTTTAGTTTTTCCTCTGGTCTCTTGAGATCTCCTTAATTTGTTGGAATTTAGAGGTTTTCTGGGGTTGGCGTAAGACTGGTTTGGTAACCATGCGGATGGCAGGAGGTGTTTGGTTGGTGCTGGATTTCACTTTGATGGACTGGATGTGCTGGTTTCTGTGGGTCTCACTCTGCCTCATCTATCCTTCCCTCCGTCCTCTCTTTAGTTTTTCCTCTGGTTTCTTGAGATCTCTTTAATTTGTTGGAATTTAGAGGTTTCTGGGGTTTGCGTAAGACTCTGATTTTGTAACCATGTGGAAGGCAGGAAGTGTTTGGTCGGTGCTGGATTTTACTTTGATTTTACTTTATTTATTTAGGGCTCATGTAACCAATCACAGCTCACCTATTTTCTAGGTTTGGTCATGTGACATTCACAAGCTGATCTGTGATTGGTTAGCTGAGCCCTTAATGTCAGTAATGTCATTTTTAGTCGACAGCAAGTTGCAAAATGTGTTTTTAAAGGTGGCATTGTACATGAAAAGTAATGAAAATATCAAATTTATTATAGGCAAAATATTAATGTTTGACTGCCAAAAATGGCTAAATAAGTAAAGTATCCCTTCAACTCATTGACTCCCAGACATTTTCACTGAAATAACTCAATAACCTAAAAAAAAATGTTGGTTGATCGACACCAACCGCCCCTCCCCCCCCTTTTTTTTTTTCTTTTCAACCCTTTTCCAATTCTTTTCTTTTCAAGGTTTATTCTTGACTTTTTGTTTCACTTGAAGATCAGAGGCAAGATTATGGACAGAAAAGTAGCAATGCTGTCAATGTTCAGACATTAAAAACGTGTCGGTTTGCATTAGGCTTCCCTAATACTTGAATCTAAGGGAAAAAATAATAATAATAATGACACCAGAATGTTTTGCGGCTCAGTAGCAGCCTTGCCATCAATCACTTCTTCAAACATGGCCACAAACCTCCCGTGTGGAGGAAATCACAAAGAGGAAGATGAAAAGAGTTTTTCTTTTTTTCTTTCTTTCTTTCTTTTTTTACTTCCTATGGCCGTGCGAAGGGGACATAAAGGACTCGGCTATAATTTAGAAATACTGTAGGGGAATTATGTTCATAAAAGGGGTAGTTGGGTTTGTGCCACCTATAATTTTGCCTAAATTAGACCAAACAGCCTTGAATGATGACTGACGTTTATACCCTTTGTTAAAAATCGTTTAATCTTTAACAGGGAGGTCGAGTCTAGCAGTAAAAAAAAAAAAAGACAAAAAAAGAAGTACTGATTTTAGGAAGAAGAACCAGGGAAAGAGCGCCATCTCATGGGGGTAAGCGGTAATTGACCATGGCTTTAAAATCCCATGTGATGTGAAGTCAAGTCAAGAGTGTCTGTTTCTAACGTTATGTCGCATATAAAAATAAATATATAAACGATAGAAATGTCATTAAGACATTTGATTGGGCTACTTTATGAAGCGGATGATTCGGCGTAAAATGAAGCGTTTCGTTTGGAAATTAGTTTTGTCCACCAGGCCGCCCTGCTGCTAGCGACTGAGGTTCAGTGGACATGATGCGAGGTGACCTGTGCGACCTTCAAAGCCATTCAGGGTGCCGTCACAATGTCACCCACTGAGATGAAGGTGGCAAGCGGGGCGACAAGTCGCAAGTGATGGTTACGTCGTCCACATGTACACTGTTATGATTTCTCACTCTATACGGATGGCAACATCCTCAATAAAACACCCTTCCACCCCTCTGACAATAAATTGTTCAGTTGCAAATGCATGCCAAAGCAGCAGGGGGCACTAGAACGCTGCACCAAAAGGCTACCCAGTCAGAAGAACAAAGATGATTTTGGAGTACAACAACAACAATGACAAATGAAGGGGAAAAAAGGGGTCTCATACTGACTGTGAGGTTATTCCAAAATATCACATTTGAATATTAAGTACACTTAACAACTTGTGTATCCACTGGCTAATACACGTGCTGAAAATTGACAAAGTTGATTTTTGGTCATTTTTTTAGTCGGGTCCACACATACTGAAAATAGAGGCCGATTTATGAGCAGAGTCAGTACACTTCCTGAATCTCACATGTCTTTAATAAAATATCATCCTAGCTGATTAACGATTAGTATGGAGTGTTTTTTCGTAAATGTGCTCCCTCTAGTGGTACGTGCAAGAATCACTGAATTAAATGTCAAAAGTGGGCATCGTGTTACAATGGCTGACTTTTTTTTTTAAATACATAATAATAGTGGGTAAATAGTATGTCTGCTCATTTGCTCCCAAAAACGTATAAATACGTTCTATTTTACATGTATAAAGTGTTGCAAAGACGTATTTATATGTTTTTTTTTCTTATGCTAGAGCATACAGAACTTTGATGCACCCGCTCAACCGCAGATAACGGGTGAACAAAAATGGTAGTAATTACAAAAACGGCCAGCAGGTGGCAGCAGAGTATAATAGATCAACTAGGGCCACGATGAAAAACAAGCTGTTGCCCCCACAATTCTAATTGTAATTCTAATTGAATTCTAAAATTAAATTTTTCCCTAACATTGCTATGCTTTTGAGCAATATAACATCTGGTTTTGATGAGCAATTGGGCCTACTTACTACCTTAACGTTTTCTTTTTTTAGGGCTGGGTATCGATTCAAATGTCCTCAATCAATTCTATTTCAATTTACAAGAGTTCAGTTTGATTTGATATGATTATTTTTTTTCCGATTCAATTCACTTCAGTTCAATCCGATATTGATTAATTATGGAACATCAATTCTCAAAATATCAAGGACATGATTAAAAAAAACAAAAACTCCACAAACATTCAATTCCACATTTAATTTGGCACAGGCAGTAAATGATGTATTTATTAATGAAAATAACACGTGTTTATAAAATCAGTTAAGTGTTAGACAAACATTGACATCAGCATGTTTGAGATGATGTTTTCATAATTTTTATTCAATAATTGTAAATATAAACTAAAATGATTCTGAATTGTCATAAAGTGCATGTATGTAAATGTAAGAAAATACTTTTAAATTCATGTGAACAGTAAATTTCATGAAAACAGTAAGATACAAAAAAAAAATCAGCTTTTAAAATTTAATTTTCTTGTTAATTTAGGGGGGGGGGAAGAGATTTTAAAATGATTCATGGTTTTATGAGTCGATATCACGCTCGAAAAGAAAAATCGATTCAATATTTATTACTCGATTTTTAATTTTATTTTTTTTAAACCCAGCCCTAGTTTTCTTTTTGTTTTTTTGTTTTTAGGTTTTCCTTCATGTAAAAAGTTTGATAACCACCACTATCTTAAGAGGCAATCATTGGTTATATTGCAATATTGGTAATTTGTCCCACCCAGTTTTGCGAGGAAAAACATTCACTCTTCTAAAAATCCTCTTGTTTGTGTGGACATGGCCTTATTATGGAATTGAATGAGCACACACAATGCGCCCTCGCAACACGTACACATGCACGCACAGCAAGTCATCACATCCTCCTATAGAGCCAAGCCAAAACCGATGCAATTGCTACTTCATTGTCAAGCCCCCTGACCCCCCTGCCCCCCTTTTCCTTAACCCCCCCTCTTTCCAATCTCTTCCCCCAATTCTTGCTAGCTGGCCCCCGCTCCTTTCTCCTTGGTTGCCATGGGGACGGCTAACAAAGCCATCACTTTTACCAATTTCCTCCGAGACAGGTGCTGGCACAATGACTGCTTCCTCGCGTTGTGAAAGGGGAAGGGGCAAGAGGGGTGCATGGGAACTCCAGGCGGACACTCTGAGGGCTGTCCAAGTGTCCTCCTCCCCGGGTCCCGCAGAGAAAAAAAAAGGCTAATTTGTTGTCCCTGTTTTCCCAGGGAGGGGGGAGAACGGGAGGGGTGTGTGGGGGGCAAGTGGAAGAGGGGCGTCAAAACAAACCGCCTAATATCAGTCTCGCACTCGCTTGTTGCTGCCAAATGGAAGCAAAGCGCTCCTTCGTCTCCTCCGGCTTCTCCTTCATCTCATTGCTCACTGGAACAATGGCCAGTCATGGCATCATGACTGCGAGATGTTTCAATTTAGCTTTCAGGGAGCAGTGCCCCCCCCCCCCCCCGTCCAAGCCTCCACCACCCTTGTTGTGAAAAAGGATCTGGTTTATGTTCCCTTGTCGAACAAAAAGTTTCCCTCATACTTTACATGATGTCCATTGGTGCCTTTTTAGATGTAGGGACCACGCTCCTAACAGTTGTTTTGTCATGTGCTTTTAATTAGAAAAATAGACTGCACCTGTGTTTACATGATAGTTTTTGTCACACTTTATGTGGCATTTTTCAACCATTAACATTACATCATCAAGAAACAAAGCCATTTTCAACACTTAAGATCGCTCAATAATTCGTAAAAAAAAAAAAATAATAATAATAATAAAATGACAGCCACGTGTGTTGACTGGCCAAAAGTATATTACATTTAAAAAAAATAAAATAAATAAATTTTTGCCAAATTATGAATTATGAGATTTCGGCCTAACGCCAGCGACATGCAAGTATTTTTATATTATCTGTTTTCAAGTCTTGCTGCGCACGCAGTCTTCATTTTCAGATATTAAAGAGTAACAACTCCGCCACATGGATGCTAATTGTTAGCATGTAGCACTATAGTGTTTCCCAGTGTATGTTAGATTTAAGCTAGCAGCGACTATGTCATGATAGTAAATACAGAAATGTGTATTTCACTTTGTTTTATAATTCTGTTGAGAGGGGTAATAAACAGCTTGGTCTTTTTGAAGATTATTTCCGGTTATCTGCTAAACTATTGTTGTGCAGTGAGTTAATTCCTCTCACAAACCAAAGCCAAAAACAAACAAACAAACAAACAAAAATAAGGCCATCGAAGTATTTTTATAGTACCTATCTTCAAGTGTTGCTGCACATGTAGTCTTTGTTTTCAGATATCTGTTGCTTTAAAGAGTAACAACTCCGCCACATGGATGCTAATTGTTAGCATGTAGCACTATGGTGTTTCCCAGTGTATGTTAGCTTTAAGCTAGCAGCGGCTATGTCATGATAGTAAATACACAAACGTGTATTTCACTTTGTTTTATGATTCTGTTAAGAGGGGTAATAAACAGCTTGGTCTTTTTGAAGATTATTTCCGGTTATCTGCTAAACTATTGTTGTGACGTCACGTTAGTTAATTGCTCTCACAAGCCAAAGCCCACAAAAAAAAAAAAAAAAAGGAAAAAAATGGCCATCAAAGTATTTTTTATAGTATCTATCTTCAAGTGTTGCTGCACATGCAGTCTTCGTTTTCAGATATCTGTTGCTTTAAAGAGTAACAACTGCGCCACATGGATGCTAATTGTTAGCATGTAGCGCTATGGTGTTTCCCAGTGTATGTTAGCTTTAAGCTAGCAGATGCTATGTTGTCATTTTTAAATACACAAACGCGCATTTCATTTTGTTTTGTGATTCAGTTGAGAGTGGTAATAAACAGCTTGAAACATCTTTTTGAAGATTATTTCCAGTAATCTGTGATTTAGTGAGTTAGTTACGCTCACAAGCCAAAGCAAACAAACAAACAAACAAACAAACAAAAAACAGCCATCAAAGTATTTAGTATCTGTCTTCAAGTGTTGCTTGCACACGCAGTCTTCATGTTCAGATATCCGTTGCTTTCGCAGTTCATTCAAAAGATCCTAAATTTCTTTTCTCCACTTTCGATCTTTTAACCAATCCTGATTTTAAAAAGCCATCACAGACTCCATCAAACACTCTCTGTGATGGCTTTGCAGACCACTTCAGAAGTAAAATTGATGGCATTAGGTCCAGTCTTTTAGTTGATCAAAATATAATTTTTAATAAATATGGACAGTCACTTTTACCTGAGGAAACACTGGAAAGTTTTACCCTGGTTGATGCAAGGACACTTGGTCGAGTTTTCTCCCAGGTCAACCCAACAACCTGCCTTTTAGATCCGATTCCCACATCACTTTTTAAGACATTTTATGGATTTTTTGAGGAACAGATTTTAACTATAGTCAATTGCTCTCTTCAGACGGGTGTCTTTCCTGCCGCCTTTAAAACGGCGGTGGTGAAGCCCCTTCTGAAGAAAAGCAATTTGGACCCCAGCAGTTTTAATAGTTATCGACCTATATCCAACTTACCCTTTTTAAGTAAGATTTTAGAAAAAATTGTTTTTATTCAATTGAATTCATTTTTAGATACAAATAATATTTTAGAGAAATATCAGTCTGGTTTTAGGATGAACCACAGTACCGAGACTGCCCTTTTAAAGATTTTAAATGATATCAGGTGTAATGAAGATATGAAAAAGCTTACAGTCTTGGTGCTACTGGATTTAAGTGCTGCCTTTGATACAGTAGATCACCACACTTTATTAAACAGACTTAGAAGCCTGGTGGGCATCTCTGGTACAGTTTTTAACTGGTTTTATTCCTATCTCACACACCGATATTTCTTTGTAAGTATGGATACATGTTCCTCTGAAACCCATGAAATTAAATGTGGGGTTCCCCAAGGCTCAATCTTAGGCCCATTACTTTTTAATCTTTATATGCTTCCCCTTGGGGAAGTCATCAGGAGACACGGCGTCAACTTCCACAGTTACGCTGATGATACACAGCTGTATATCGCCGTGTCACCTGATGACATGGGGCCTATTGATACCCTTTTAAATTGTATTTTAGATATTAAGTCATGGATGGCAGAAAATTTCCTGCAGCTCAACCAGGACAAAACAGAGGTTTTAGTCATCGGTCCTGAAGGTCAGAGAGAGAAACTTTTACCTAAACTACAAGATTTTAAACCCACGCAATGTGTAAAGAATTTGGGCGTCCTTTTTGACTCTGAGCTAACTTTTAATCCTCATATTAAAAATGTAGCCAAGATCGGTTTTTACCATCTTAAGAATATTGCCAGAGTCCGCCCGTTTCTCTCACAGGCCAACACGGAGGTGCTGATGCATGCTTTTATTTCTTGTCGTTTAGATTATTGTAATTCCCTGCTCTCTGGTCTTCCCAAAAAGAATATTTCAGTCCTACAGCTCCTTCAGAACTCAGCTGCACGTGTGCTGACGGGGACCGGAGGGCGGGAGCACATTACACCAGTTTTAAAATCGCTGCATTGGCTCCCCGTGCGTTTCAGGATTGATTTTAAGGTGCTTTTATTAGTTTTTAAATGTCTTAACGGTCTTGGCCCATCTTATTTATCTGACTTGCTTTTACCCTATTACCCCTCGCGGCCTCTGAGGTCTTCTGGCAGCGGCCTTTTAACTATTCCAAAGGTGAGGACCAAGACACATGGTGAAGCTGCCTTTAGCCACTATGGTCCTCACCTATGGAATGGCATGCCAGAGAGCATCAGGTCTGCAGAGAATATTTATGTTTTTAAGAGGAGGCTTAAGACTTACTTTTTTAGTTTGGCATTTGATTGACCTTTTTTATTTTTATTTTATTTTATTTTATTTTACTTATTATTTTTACTTTTTTATCCCCTTTTATTTATTTAACTTTTAATCTATATTGTCTTGTAGCTTTGTTTTTATTTATTTATTTTTTCTATCGTGTTTAACCGTTTTCTTTTAGTGTTTAAATGTTTTTATTTGGTAGTTATAAAATTTTTAGCTCCAGTGTTTTCTCATGGGGGAGCCTCCACAGTGAGAGGGATGCTTGGTCTTCATCCATCTCACTGTGGATGAACTCCTCCTGGGTGCCTTTCCTTACAGGGTACATCTGTGCCCCGCCATGTTGTGGTTTTCATGTGTTTGTTGGGTTTTGGGTGTGTCTGTGGGTACGATCATGGGGATGGGGGGGCTTTTTCTTTCTTTTATTTTATTGCATTATGGATGTCCAGCACTTTGAGTTGCATTTTAAATGTATGAAAGGTGCTATATAAATAAAGTTGATTGATTGATTGATTGAAGAGTAATAACTCTGCCACTAGATGCTATGTTAGCTTTAAGCTAGCGGAGCACTATGGTGTTTTCCAGTGTATGTTAGCTTTAAGCTAGCAGAGGCTCTGTCATCACTTTAAATACACCATGTGTAATTGTCATTGTTTTATATTTAGTTTGATAGTAACCTTAAGGTGAGAGTGGTAATAAGCAGCTTGGAACATCTTTTTGAAGGATATTTACGGTTACCTGCTCGACTGCTGATTGTTGCAAAGTGAGTTAAGTCACCTGCTCGGCTCACCTTTCCTGAAAAACTTGTAAGTTGAGCCACTCGTATCTCAAGGTACCACTGTACTTGTAATGTTGAACATCTTTCTGGCTCTAATTGGTTAGCATTTAACACTGACAAATACATTTGTTGAAAATACATGACCAAAATCACAAGAATCAGGATGTGGTTATGTTCTATTCAACAATTACAAGATGAAGAATTTGTATCGTTGTTTGATGTTTTTTTTTTTTTTTTTTTGTCAAGCCATTGTTTCTGCTTGTCTTTCAGAACCCAGATTTGGGGCCGTGTGTTGGCGCGCCTAGAAAGGTACTTATTAGCCCTCTCTGGAAGGAGGCCACGGGCTTGCCTTTCAATTTGTGCGTACATGAGTGCGAGTGTCTTTGTGTCTGCATATGAGCGTGCGTCTGTGTGTGCTTGTGTGCGGCCGGCCGCCCGTGAAATAGATCCCGCAAAGGTTTTTATTGGCGAAACAAAACCTTCGTGAACCCTTCAGCTTCTGTAGCTAGCTGCTCCTGTCCGTTTCTGGATCTACTTATCGAGTACAAACCAACATGTCTGTCTGCCCACCCCTGTTTGTCCATTTCCCGTCCGACTAGCCGTCTCCCTAGCAGTCTGTCCTCTGTCCACTTATATATGTCCACCACTCCTCCCTCCGTCCGACTTCTGTCCACCTTTCTCCCAAGTGCTTACTTTCTAACCATCCATTCATCCGTTGCCACATTTCCAGTCCGGCGTTCCCAGTGACTATTCACGCCGTCACTGACTGGAAAACCGAAACCCACGCTGCAATCAGGCAAGTGAATTGCTGCCTCCAAAGTAAATCCAAACATGACTCTCTCAGTTTATTGCACGGTTGCGGTAACGGACGATCAGATGACGAGCAGGAACTTTCTCGTCTGTCTGGGGGGCCTCATGAGTCATGTGCTGATCTACAGTATACTTGGGAAACCTTCCCCATGACGGGAGGAACGTCGAATTGGACTTTGGCATAAAAACGGAGAGAGAGTTAGGAGCTGTAAAATAAGAAAAAATAATAATAATAGGCAACGTAACATTCAAAAACAACAGTTGAAAGGGCACAAAGCTGAATTTAGACTATTTATGGTTGATGATAAAACCTTTTGTGATTTCAGTGACTCATGTTGTATCCTGTCTGTGAGGGGGGTACATTTTTTGGCTCTGTCACTGCATATTAGAGTCATATGTCATATTTACTTAGCTATCCACTTCCCTCAACAAGCCCCTTTTAGCTTAGGGGGTGAGGGGGGGGGGGGCTTTTTACGCTTGTTACAAATTTAGATGTAAAATATACGGTCAGGATTGAATCATTGGGCCACATTGGAATTCTTTCCTGTTTTCTTCACGATATGACCTTGAAAACCTGTTGGTACATGTTCTTCCAGTTTCTTCCACTAGATGTCAGCACAACTCAATTATCGAGGGAACTATGACATGCCGCAGTTATTTCATATTTATGAAACGTTTTGGGCACCAAGAGAGAACATACAAAATAAAAGCGAGGCATTTGTGTATGTCTTCGCTTTTTATTCTACTACTACTGTCCTTCAGGACTCATATAAACAAAAAGTCATCATCGTCGCCAGCATCATTCCAAGTTATTTTGGGTGTTGTTCCGAGGAAGGCCTTAAACAGTAATAATAATACCGATGGTAAACGGATTCCATCTTACTCTACTCGTATTAAGTCTGACGCATATGAGTCACTTCACGTCACTCACTTTAAGATTATTTCTCCCGGTAACAGTAGAACTGATAATTACGAATGTACATTAAATGTCATTTTGCAAGATATATATTTTTAAAGTATTGTACTTTTGCTAACAATTTCCTGATAGCTCATGGCTCTCACAAATAATATATATATTATTGGTGCCGATTTTGTACCTGGGTCATTATCCAGCAGACGAGACCAGAACCAGCAGATGGCGCTGTGGTTTTAAAAATTTACAAACCACTTTCTTGGTGTTCATTTAGATAAGATATGATGACGTTTCTTCTGTCCTTGCCACCTTGTCCTTTCTATTCCGTCTTAGTCAGTGGGGTTCTATACGCCTATATTGTGGTGGATGTGAGGCATTTTTAAAAATTATTATTATTATTGTTGTTCTTTGGGGCAAGTCATAATAGCCGGCTAACAAGGGGCTGTATAAAGAATGTGTAGAAAAAAAGACGACTAATACATATAGTAAAACAGTAATACAAACCTTAAGTGCATATTTCACCAAGCTCAATTACTTTAGGGAGAGAGATTAACTGACGCGCACACATACGCACTGGAAAATGAACTTTCACCTTTTATGCTGAGTTTTGGCTGACTGGATTATTAGACAGGCCTTGAATTTACTCGGCAGCAGCGCTATTTATTCTATGTTCGCTTCGTCCAAATGCATTTTACAGCTTTTAATCTCAGTCGTTCCCACGTGTGATGTAATCACTGATGTGCCGAGGCCGCCTCCAGCTCTTACCATTGTGGATTTGTGTGTCAATTTTGCATCGTTTTCTCCTTTAATCTATTTCTATCCCGTGTCAGTGTTCTACTTGTGCAGCATTCTATTTTGGTAAGACGCGCAGCACACATACAGTACTTGCAAACGAAACAGTCCGTCCTTCACACTAATGTATGGATTATTGACAGGAGAATAAAGGACGCATATGTTTACATCTTGTTAGGATTATTAGCTTCACAAATGGATATAAAATGCTGATATGGGGCAGCACACATGTGCAGTGACAGTTTGGAAGCAAGTTAGCAGCCAACATGAATCCACCAATACATAACACAAAGTACTCACAGTACCGTACTCGATTTGATGAAAGACAGTAGGTTGTTAGCTGCTAACTGCTAACAATATTTGTTGTTTCTTGCAGAGGATAAAGAATATATGCTTACCACCTGTGGTTACATATTCTTGGTACATCTACATGGATGCTACTTTTGTAAGATTAAACTGCTTAGCATTGTATGATAGCATTAAGCTAGTGTACTTTTGTAAGACAAGTTTATTGCGGTTTGGTTAAAGTCATAATGTGATTCTCTTAGTTTTACAATTATTTTTACAGTAAACGTCTTTTTTTGAAGGATCGTTCAGTCAGCCAAACTGCTGGAGACTGCTCATATCATTTAAACAACTCATAAGTCGAGTCACTTGTAAGTCAAGGTACCACTGTATTATCCTCCTGACTACGAGGAAAAAAAATATTGTCCAATCATGTTTATTTTGATACTCCCCAATCTTTGTGAAGTAACTGGAATACTGCAAAAGAAAACAAATATATACAATATATATTTAAGCTGTGACGTGTCCACTACAGAGGACATTTTTTAAAACTTAAATGCTAGGCTCAAATACGGTTAAAATAATTCAAACAATACTTTTAATTAACAGTCTTGTAGAAAACATGCGAACAACATTTAAAGCCTAAATTTGTTCAATAAAAAGTGTTATACACTTACCTTTCCTCTTCCCTAAAAAGTGCTTGCACTGAGGGAAGCCATTTTCTTTTATGATGCAATCAAAAGTGGCAAAGCCCCACCCATACACATTTGGTATCATTGGAAAGCTCTGAATGTCCTCTATAGAGCACAGAAGGAGTTATTCAATCGTATGCACTGGGTGGGAGATATTCAGGTTTAAAAAAGGTCCACTACAGAGGACGCTCTTTTAGTTTAGGATTCACAATTTTGAAGTATTTCCAAACCGGTGAAGTTTTGGTGAAAAACACAGACACGCTTGTGGGTTCATTTCTGTCAAAACAGGAAGTGATCCTCATGATTTGCCATGGTGTTAAACTGCTGCAGGCTAGCGCCATCTACAGGCAAGGAGGACTCACTTAACGTTTTCCCCCTCTGCCATCGGTCGCTTGTACTCGTCGGCGTCACGAGTACTCGAGTACTTGAAAAAAGGCGGGTATTGGTACTAGTTATTATATAGGAACAATTTGTTAGTATATACATATGATATGGACTAGGTAAGTATGTGCACTTCTTCCTACTCCTTGAACATGTAAATTATGAAATTTATTTTTGACAAATTTTTCTTTCTTCCTTTAAATTTGTATTTAATTTAATTTTCTTTTTTTTGTTACACTTGCAATGTGTTTATGTTTGTATGTTCAAAACCAATAAACCAACCAACCAAACAATATTGTCCAACAAAAATTTAATTTGCGTGATATTTTCACACAGTTTGACTGCAAATCTGTGCATCAACAGGAAGCAGAAGCTGCTGTCACATTGACACTTCAGAAACAAACAAACAGGATGTGTTTGACTTTTATCAGGAACTATGAGCAAATTATACAGCGTTGTGGTTTTCTGCAGTGTTTCGTCTAGATTTCCAAATCATGTCTTTTGATCTTGAGTGTTCATTTCTTTCCACCGAAAGCTCTTGTCAGCATTACGGCATATTGTATGTAATTAAAGTGAGTCTTTTCACTATGTTGCATCTCAAGGTAACAGTGAATGAGGTGTTTTATCCTGTAGAAGTGCTACATTAAATGTCTGAACGCACACAATTTTCCATTTGTTGAGTACTGAAAGGTTCGGATCCCAAATGCAGAAACAAATAAGATTTTCTCCATTTATTCACATCGAGAGGCAGAATCTCAGAGACGCTGTACACAGGACAGTTGGACAATAAACCGGCAAACCACACAATTCTCAGCCTGCACCCACAGACGTAAAGGACTAAAGAACGACCTCACATAGGTCCCCGACATCACCTAAAGGATTAAAAGTTGACATCACGAACATCATATGTTGAAAACAGATACTAGGGGTGTCCAAACTACGGCCGGGGGCGATTTGCGGCCCGCCGTCCATTTTTTAGTGGCCCGCGACATATTGTAAAATTGGCATTTGACTCAGTTCAAATCAAATAAAAACAAAAATGTTTGGAGATGGTCAAAGTAAGAAGGGAAGGTGTCGAAAAACACAGGCGCTATTAAAGGTTATTTTAGTGAACGAAAACTAACGAAAAAACTGAAATTCAAAAGAACAATTTCGTTAACGAAATAGAACAAAAATGAAGATGCTTTTTTTAAAAAGAAAACTAACTGAAACTACATTTTAGGTTTACAAAACTAACTAAAATAAAACTATAATTATAGCAAAAATGTCCTTCGTTTTAGTCTTTGGTAATTAATTTAATGCATGAGCCTTTGGGGATGAATTTAAATGTGATTTTTAGTAGATTTATTTTGATATAAACCGGAATAATGACGTCGCGCCCATGGTGTTTTTTTTAAATGTTACGCACGAGTAATACACATTTAAAAAAAAATAAAACTAATACTGAAACTAATAAACTAAAACTAAGCATTTATTAAAGAATAAAACTAATTAAAAAAAAGTAACAGAACCATCCTGAAAATTAATCAAAACTAACTAAATAAAAAAAAACAAAAAAACTCAAAACAAAATAAAAACTAAAGTGAAAAATTCCAAAACTATAATAACCCGACTGCCATATTACAAATAAATTGGTTTATATACTGTAGCATTTTTCTAAATATGCAAAAGCACAAATAAATTATTTGTACAATTTTTAGGACTAAACACAATTTCTCTTCATAACATTTATGTGGCCCTTGCGTACTTCTGATTTTCTGTATGTGGCCCTCAAATGAAAAAGTTTGGACACCCCTGACCTAAACAGACACATAACAGGTCATGAACTCTGGCGCACGTGACCCAGGCCATGACGCCATTGTGCTCTCAAATGTAGCGTGAATGCTAAACGGTATAATGTTAGTGTTGCCCTGCGTTTGGCTGGCAACCAGTTCAGGGTGTACTCCGCCTACTGCCCAAATCCAGCTGGGATAGGGTCCAGCACCCCCCGCGACCCTTGTGAGGAGCAAGCGGTTCAGAAAATGGATGGATGTTAGTTAGTGTAACACATACATTACAATGGGCAAACATAACACAAATTTTTTATTTTATCAAAGCCAACAAGCAGTCGGCAGGCTCTAAATGTAAATAACAGAATATATTTGTTCCAAATCCAAGGTCGGATTACGTGTGCTTGCAATATATTTTTTTTTAGTGGATTAAGTCCGAGAGGTTGCGACGCTCTCATGCTTATCTTAGCCTGCATCCTCTTCATGTGGACTGCTCTTTCCTCTAAACGGTGATTATATAACACAGCACACTGTAATTTTGTCAGATGCTTGTGTACAATAGCATTAAAGAGCTTTTACAGTCCCCCGGAGGGGGGTGGGTTAAGGCTGCCAGTGTGTAAGAAGTGTGTCAGTTCAAAAGTACTGCCCTTACAATCCAACCATCTGCTGTCATTTTCGCTTTCTGAATACATTTGTTTGGGTAGATAGTACGAGGTCTGATATTGGAGCAGTGTGGTCGAAAATGTCGTGTTGTAAAGCTGAGGCACACACATTCAAATGATATCCCTCCGTCAACTGTACTGTACTGTACAGTAATATAATTCATTTATCCATATCACCAACACAAGAGCCGCACCTAAGATAAGACTTTTGATTGTCACACTCAGACATGTACATGTATTATTTAAACTGTTTATTTTTGTGTTTTGTTTTGTTTTTAGTTACAGTGCTGTATATATGTTGTGTGAAAAATATTTAGTGGTTGTATGAGTTTACTGTGGTCTGTAAGAACACAGAACAAATGATTTAAGCATTAACATTATGCAGCTAGCATGTACACAACAACGGACCCATGTTAGATAAATAACTGTATTCAATAGTTAAATTATTATTTACATAAACAAATCTGCTACATGAGGCTTATTAGATAGCAAACTACGCGAAATAACATGTCAGCACAAACTGACTTGACGTAAAAAAAAAAAGGGGGGGGGGGCAAACAAATATGCGCGCTAGCACTTTACACAAATGGTATAAGTCAATACATTCAACTTACAGCATATTTGCTCAGAATAATAAATCTTAAGCGGCAAAGTACAATTAGCTATTAGTATCTACGCTTGTACAGAAGCAAAAACAAATGTTAAAGGTGGGCTTAGGGTTGCCAACTGTCCTGTCCTGTATTAGCCGAGACGCCCCAAATTTTGGGCTAAATTGTTATGTCCCGCACGGGACCTCAAAAGTCCTGTAAAATAATTCTCAATTCTTACACGAGATGTAGCAAACAGCATCTTTGCCGTTTTTGGATCACAGCTGCTCCCATAGTTTGACAAGTGACAAGGAAGTTGCTCATAGCCAATCAAATGAGTCTCTGGGTGTGACGCTATGTGGAGATATTGCAAGGTAAGAGAGGCAACTAGAGCGAGCGAGCGAGACACACTTCCTGGTTTCGTCACAATGTCGCCTACACTCTAAACGTCGATCTTAACACGTCCCGATCAGCGGGAGCAATACAAGATGTATTCTCGCACTATTTATGAACAAATTCTGCGAGAATTTAGCTTGCTGGCAAGTTTCGCAATCAGTGCTTAACACAGCAAACCACACTCGACAGGTCCTAGATCAGCTGAAAACGGCAATGTCACGAAGCACGGCACCTGTCAGCCAATCACAGGCATCAGGCATCGTCACGTGCATTTGTTGTAGCGGTTTATACTGCATAAGTGGCTAGAAAATAATAAGGAAGAGAGAATTGATAAACCTGTAAGAAAGAAAAGAAAGAATAGCCTCCATGTAAAAATTAAATTTGGTGAGTCACGCTCCTCTTTTGCAATTCAATCTGCGTAACGACGTCGTGCGTGCTCGTCCCCAGCCGCGCATGCGCACGTCGAGTGTTTGTAGCATGTAGCTAGCTTCGTGCAGTGAGCGTCGGATTCGGCCATTCATCGTTGCAGAGCTCCACCGAGCTGACCGCGCACTTTGAAAATATCTGAGAGCCGCAAGAGGACATCCGGAGAAAGCAAGGTCGGCCTCAGAGACTGATGAAGATGATGATGATGAAGATGAGCTCGGACGTTAGCGACATTTGAGAGGCGTTTCCCCCCGGATGAAGCAGGAGAGCTGGTAGGATGGTCTTCCGCATGCGCAGTTTTTTTAAATGTGACAAGCAGATGTTTGGCTTCCACTTTTCGAGAACATCACTGAATCCACTTTTAAATTTCACTTTGCTCATGCACAAGGTTTATTCAAGAACAACAAATAACTTACGGTAGATGTGATGTAGCCATTTTCAGGACCGAGTATTGTTCGTGCTCTGCTCTAATTTCCTCAAATAGCATTCAAAGAGATGTGAAAATTAATTAACTTGTCTCCTTATCTGCTTTTAAAACCCTCATTAGCTGATTTTTACCTTTTGGAATGTGCTATTGTACATAATCATGCCATTTTATTATACATCTGCACAGTACTGCATGTTTACAGGCTCACTATGTGGTGGATTCTCTTTGTATTCCTCCTCTGTCAGCCTCTGATCTTTTGACATTTTACATTCCAGCCATCCGGATTTCTCATTTGGCTTGGAGCAGCATCCCATCACTTCGAACAGAGTGCTGAAATCCTCAAGTAACATGTATTTTGCAAGCCTTATCGATGAGCATATTCCACCCAAGTATGATGATATTAATGTATGTGTGCTCTGATTTTGAGGTAGCTTACCCACACTGTGGCAACGGAAGCAGGATGTTTAAAGGTCAAGTAGTGAGTCTCTTTGACGTGCGCGGTATCTCTCTCTAAGTCTGCTTGTGCTTTTTTTTGTATTTTTTTTTTAATTTACTTTTTTCTCAGAATTTCACTCTCCTTGTTGCAACAGATTTTTTTTTCCAGTCAAGATTAATATGTAGTGTCTGACTTGTTGTCATTCAAAAATCAAATTGGTAAAAGCCTTCAATTTTTTGAAAAGCTGACCATCCGCCTTATAATCGAGTGCGCCTTATATATGGATCAATATTGAGCCGCAACAGGTCTCGCTGTCAAGACGCTATCGGTGACCCTGCACGATCGGTGACGCGCATGCGCAGAAAATCCCGCCATCTTGGATCGCTAGCTAATACTAATACTTTACCTCAGAGAAAATAATAAAACAGCTGTTTATTCATTTTGGAGTTGTCAGAAAGCTGCTTTGTAATCTATTAATAAAGTTTGATTGACCTATGTGACTGTTTTGTTGACATTCCCTTTAGCGCAGCACCATCTAATGGATGCATAACGTAACCCCAGCCTCTACTGTAGCGCCTTATATATGGAAAAAGTTTGAAAATATGTCATTCATTGGAGGTGCGCCTTATAATGCGGCGCGCCTTATAATCGTGAAAATACGGTGTGTGTGTGTGTGTGTGTGTGTGTATATATATATATATGTACACCGTATTTCATCATTTCATAATCCAAATGAGACATTTAGATGTGCAGTTATAGATTTGCAAATGGTGACATGTCAGAATATGCCTATAAGTGTAATATGTGAATAGTAATTTGGTTGATTGTGTAAAATATCTTAAGTGGGGTACACACAAACCGTTTTTTTAATATTTTAACCTTTTTTTTTTTTTTTTTTTATGTGAGAGACCCCACACATTGCGCAACTTTCCAAGTGCGTTTTTTACTGTTCTTATAGTATGTGGTGTACTCAATATGACCCAGACAGCTTACCACACATAAAAATGTCACAACCGACAATCGCGAGTCTCCTCCCCCAAACCAGATACCGGATCTGTCACAACAGCATCGCAAGTCAAGTCATCCAGACTGAAAAAGAGCAGCAGTTTGAGTAGAAGTGTCGTACTTAAAGAAGAAGCAGAAGGAGCGAGGCTAACTGTTCACTTAGTCGTGCTTGGGATTAGCGGTGGGAACCTCAAGATACGATATGTGATACAAGGCTCATGATAACGATTATCTCATGATATGACGATACAGCGATTATCGATATATTGGTTAGGAAATAAGTCCACGATATTCTAAGATAAAATTAATCAAGACATAAACTGATGTTTTTTGTCCCATCACTGAAACACAATATTAAAACTGGTGTCTTCATCACAGTGGGTACTTTAGTGTATTTTATTTATTTATTTATTTTAACAAATACAGATGTCTTCTTAATAGACACAACTTTCTGTGAACACATTTGTGTCTTTCTTAAACACTATTGTCATGCAACATTTCATTTTATAAACTGGGACACAATTTTTTTTTGTAACAAAATAAATATATAAAATTACTGAAATATTAAATCCAATTAAATCAATCTTAATATTCATCAGAAATCCAAAAGTCGACACATAAAATGTTTTAAAACTTTAAAATTGAAGATATAATACACATTTTTCATAGAAACGTATGCAAAACCGACTCAGATGCTGGACAAGCAAACGGAAGCTGATGAGTCTTCTTCGCCTGAAGACTTCCGTACATTTCCCCGCCACTCTTATGAGACGCTCCCACTAGTGGTCCGCCAAGTAATTGCTCAATAAGTAATGGACAATGGAGCCGTTATAGTGGCTATATATGAACTACAAATATCAATACTTGGCATAGGCGTATGGATTTATCGAGATATCGTCACACTCCTACTTGGGAGTACTCTTGTTCAACGCTTTCTAAGTACATGGAAATAAATGCCGGCCTAAGCTCCGGAGTTGGTATCAGTGTAGGGCAGTGCTTCTCAAATAGTGGGGCGCGAGGGTCCATTAAGGGGGGCGCGTTTGACCTCGGGGAACATGCTTATTTATTTTATTTTGATTTTTTTTTACTGTCCTAGAATAACATGACAGAAAATATCCCGTTTTACTGTGGCCAGCTAACTTTTACGAGCTGCACCGTGACTGTTGCGGCAAATGTTTTCCACACGGGGCCTGTCACGTTTGGCCTTTAACATCTTCTCCCTCATTGGATTGGCAACAATACTTTCTTCTTCTTCCATACCCATGAAAGCTCTTCCACCCTCATATCCAAAAGATGTCGCTTTTTATACCCTTTTTGGTGAACTACAAAGATCTCTTCAAGCTCCATCTTGTGGGAGTATTTACACAAAGTGGCATTCAACAGCCACATGCACTGAAAACGAGGCGCTGAGTGATCACACAGTGGCTACACCAGACCACAGTCGTGGCACACGGGATGTACTATGAGTGTTATGAGTTGCCCGCTAAATTTGAAGCGCACCTGTTGCATTTTATTTATTTATTTATTTATTTTTTGAGAGAGAGATGTGTTCATTTTTTCGACATTTAATGTTATGAGGACGTCTTCAAAAATTGATATCCACTGCACACGCTCATCCTGCTTTTTCTAATCAATTCATTATTTGCACAATTTAAAATGGGGAAAAAATGACCTACGGCATATGTCAACATTTATTAAATGCGTTACTTTAATGCATGTAGTTATGTTTATTGCTCAAACTCCAACAGCTACCTTTTAATGTAACCATCCACTGTCAGCTAAAAAAGATCATCTGCGGTCAAAATTAATAGTGCGATTAATCTGTAATAATCTGTGATACAATGATTAATGCGATAATTTTTTGTGATTAATTAATTAGTTAATGCTTTAACTTTGACAGCACAATTTTTTTTTTTTGCCTCACCAATCTGCAATCGAATCAAAACGAATGACGCAGGAAGATGAGACCATGCCGCTCAAGCATACTGTATATTATGTATTGCAATAACCCCAAAGCCTCCGGCAGCGTTTTGCAAACCGCCCACAGCAACTCTCAAAAGCCTTTTTGTGCCTCTCGCTCTCTCTCTGCCTTTGGAGTCTTTCGTAAGGTATGTTTTTGGTGTAACATCAAATTACATCTTGTAAAATAGTGGCTCCCAATTAATGGATATCATATAAGTCATCAGTGTGCAAATAAATGTCTCCGCCTAAAAATAGAAGCCTCAACCTTTTCCACAAAAATAAATAAATGTGTACTACTAACTGTAATTTTTGAAGTCAGTCGCATTCATTTACATAACATTAACTTCTGAGTCCTTCTGTTGCTAACTAAAACAGCAGCACCAAAGCACCTCTCTCTCTCTCTCTTTCTCATTATGTATTTTTAATAGGGATGGGCGAGTACCAATACCAGGTATCGGTATCGGGCCGATACCAGCCTTTTTTCAAGTACTCGAGTACTCGTGACGCAGACGAGTACAAGCGAGCGATGGCAGAGGGGGAAGACGTTAAGTGAATCCTCCTTGCCTGTAAGTGGCGCTAGCTTGCAGCAGTTTTTCACCAAAACTTCACCGGTTTGGAAATACTTCAAAATTGTGAATCTTAAACTAAAAGAGCATTTTTGTGTTTTATTTTGAGCGTTAAGACTATTGAAGAGTGACTGTGCTGTTTTTTGTTTTTTTTTCAAAATTAAAGGAAATATATTTGTTTAAAAATATCTTTTAGTGATTTTTTTTTTTTTGTCAAAATGTACTACTGGTATCAGCAGTTGATATCGGTATCGGTGAGTACTGAGGGTCTGAGTATCGGTCTGAAAAAAAGTGGTATGGAACATCCCTAATTTTTAATAAGGAAAATAGCATTCTGTAATTTTGTGCTTTATAATAGCATACATACATGATATATGACAAATAAAATGTAAATTGTCATTGTACTCCTCATTCTGGTTTGACTGCCTTGGCTACCTGGGGACAGTAGATATACCGATGGCCGCAGTCATTCTTTGCAGAGGATAAATAATGCATGCTTGTGGTATTGTTACGTCTACATGTTTGTGTTCAAATCTATTGCTTAAAGTCATTAGCCATTCTATGATGTTTTGCATTGGTTGTTAGCATTAGGCTAAATTAATTCATCTAAAGCAAAGCTACCATTCCATGACATGCTCCAGTGGGTACCTCTAATAGTGTATGTTAGCTGTGATGGGTCAAATTCCATGTACAAATATTATATGTACATGGGAAAAAAAAAAAAGAGTACCCTCATCTTTATATTCGCTCCATAGATGAGCAACTTCTGTGTTTCAAAGATACTGGTGAATGCACATCACTTTTAGTGGGAAATGGGGGGGGGGAGAATGCAAAACCAGACAGGAATCATCAAGACTGAGTGGAGAAAACTGGTCTTTAGCCAACATCCGCAATTCTGTTGTCTTGTCTGTGTGTGGTGAAACGTATTCACGATTACTTCCTTAACAGGTCCGATTGTTATCCCACAACTGCGATTGCAATGTCATGATTATGCATGAAAAAAAAAAAAAGAGTCTTGCATCACACCTCTGCCTGCTGCCTGATGTGTAACTTGAAATAAGGGCCAGTTTTGTAGGTTACGCATTTGCTTCTGAACCTCTTTATTCTCCGATTACGTCTTTGCCCCCCCTTGGCAATAAACCATTTACATAACAATCTACCCTGTATGCCCTCCTTTGTTACTTTCTACCCATTGAGTGCTTTCTTGCCAGTGTCAAATTTGGTCTCCGTCTGACATAACGCACCCTATTTGTTTGCTTTTTATACAGCGTACAGTACGGTGTTCTTCAAATAGTTGCGGTAAAATCGTTCAAATTCATCTCTTAACCAGATTTCTGATTGAGGACACCATAGTAATGTTTAAGCCAGTGCTTCTCAATTATTTTCTGTCATGCCCCCCCTAGGAAGAAGGAAACCCCCAACCCCCCAAAACGACTATAAATATAAATAAATAAATATAATTATCTCCGTCTCGCTCCGCCTGTCTTCTCATCCCTGTTAATTTTTTTTTTTTATGGTGTCACTTGAGGCTCTGATGCACTTCGTGCCTACGCTTCATACAAAAAAAACAACCTATACCACCGAGCGAATGCTCCCTGCGCACACTCTGCCAATGAGAGCGCCACTGCCCCCTAATGTAGTGGAGGTGCAATTGCACTTTAATCTAAGACATTAAAAAAATAAAATAAAAACAAATAAAAATAAAAAAGCATGTTCCCCGAGGTCAAACGCGCCCCCCTTAACGAAGCCTCGTGCCCCCCTGGCGGGGGCCCGCTCCACTATTTGAGAAGCACTGGTTTAAGCGGACCAGCAGGTGTACTCAAATCTCTTTTCAGGCTCACAAAACGAGTATGAGATCATCCAAAACATGTTGCACCACTCGAACACAAAATAAAAAGCCATCCTGTGTCCCCGTATTAATGTTCATACTTTTAAGCCATCCAAGTGTTGTGAAAACTTCAAATAAGGCGTTTTTACTCCTGGAGTAGCCTCATGAATAATTGATTCACCCAAAACCAAAATAGTGCGGCTTTGAAACGCGAGCCACCTTAATTAACGTGATCAAAGCCACAGGATGCAAACTCACATTTTTTTTCACGACCACAAAAGCCTTGCACGTGTGCTATTAAGTAACCAGCGGAATAGGCAAATAAGCGAAATAAACATCAGGAAAACAAATGAGGCGGCCTTGCGAGTACACAGTAACAGTCGAGATTAGCCATGTGAAAAGAAGCTTTCCAACTCACACGCCGGCACACGGGCTTGACCTTTGAAAGAAGGTGACAGATGGGCCTTTCTGTGTCCAGGTCTCTGCTGACAGCTGTCCAGGATACGAGGGGGGGGGGGGTCTCATAAGCGACCTTGGGGTCAGACATCCCCGTTCTTAGAAAGAACAGAAGATTTGCATGAACGTATACAAAAGCACACGCGCGTTGGCAGGCAGGCGCCAAATCGGACAGTAGACGTCATTTACATATGCATCAAGTTTTCTGTCTGCCGCAGATTTTGTTGGTCCAGCTGGCGCCCCCCATTGACCCTTCATCTGTTGTCTGCATTCACTCTTCTTTTTTTCTTATGCCAAATGAAACCACCACACGTCAACGCTATTTCATGGCAACCCTAACTGCTACATCAAACTGAGTCTACACTGATGCCACTTTTGTACTTA
Source organism: Festucalex cinctus (assembly GCF_051991245.1). NCBI lineage: Eukaryota > Metazoa > Chordata > Actinopteri > Syngnathiformes > Syngnathidae > Festucalex > Festucalex cinctus. The sequence continues at coordinate 8,639,617 of NC_135411.1, read as the reverse complement.
CATTTGAGTATTTGCCAGTATTTGCCAGTACCAAGTACATACTGACAGTATCGGCACTACAACGGCATCGGTGCATCCCTTTATGAAACCCGGTGTGCCCTTGCGTACCCGATACATTGAAATAAGGCTGGGGCATCGGCTCAATACTAAGGATGAGTTTTAAAAATCCAATAATCGATATCGAATCGATTTTCCTTGTCCAGCCCGATATTGATTTATGAAACCACAAATCGATTATTTAAAAAAAAATATATATATATTGTCCATTCATGTTTATTTTGATATTCCCCAATCTTTGTAAAGTAACTGAAATACTGCAAAATATATATATATAAAAAAAAAAAAGGTTTTATGATGTGTCCACTACAGAGGACATTTTTTTAAACTTAAATGCTAGGCTCAAATACAGTTAAAATAATTCAAACAACACTTTAATGTGTTCTTAAGAGTCTAAAAAAACATACTAACAACATTTAAAGCCTAAATTTGTTCAATAAAAAGTGTTATACATGTACTTTTCCTCTCCCCGAAAAAGTGCTTGCACTGAGGGAAGACATTTTTTTTTATGATGCAATCAAAGGTAGCAAAGCCCCACCCATACACATTTGGTATCATTGGAAAGCTCTGATTTTTTTTTTTAAATCTTAGTTTTCTTGAAATTTAAATTGTTAATTTGCGGAATAATTTTGGTACTGAGCTGAGAAGATGCAAGTCACTTGCTGAGTTTAAAAAAATGTTTAAAAGCAAAGTTCAAGACCATTATTTAAATCAGACATGAGTTAGTACAATTGTAGAAATGATTTTTTTTCCCCTTTGATGTACCAATATGAGTGTAATGAAAATTGTGTATGTGAGTATGCTGATGTATTATTATTGTGTATTTCTATTGATTTTATTCATACGCTGTCTGAGTAGGATTATACATTTTCTTTTCTTTTTTTTAAATTTAATTTAATAGTTACATACTGTTCACATGAAGTGAAATATTTTCTTATATTTATAAAAGACCTGACTTATTACACGTTTAGACAAAATAATTTTTTTCATTTATAATCACAATTATTCACTTAGAATTATGAGGATATTTTTATCTCATCCTTGCATATTTCAGTATTTCTACGCTTAAAGGCAGGGTTCCTCAATTCCGGTCCTCAAGGGCCGGAGTCCTGCAGGTTTTCCATTTTTCCACCGACCAGCACACCTAATTACTAAAGATTAGGATCGTTATCAGGCACGCTGATGAGCTCATTATATGAATCAGGTGTGCGGCCTTTGAGCACCCGAATCGCGGAACCCTGCTTAAAGGGATTCTTGACTCATTGTGCCATTTTCAGCAGTAAAAAGTTAATATTTTGTCTAGATTTAATGTGGTAATTTCATTATTTTTCATGTCCAATTAATTAAAAAGTCATTTTTCTACTTGCTGTCGACTGATGATGACATCACCAGTGCTGATGAAGTAGGTAACGACCAATCATGACTCAGTTTACTGAACAAATCCAGAAAACAGGTGAGCCATGATTGGTCATACGTACTTCCTCAGCACAGGTGATGTCATCAATGTTCAATGAGTCAAGTATCTCTTTAAGTGATTATAACACGTGTTAATATTTACTTTGGAATTTAATATTTGTGGAGTTTTTATGGACCCCTTCATGGCCTACGTCACAATGACGTCACGGTGTTTACTGGACAGCAAAAACAACCGCTGGAGGCAACCAAGTGCAGCTAGAAGTAAACAATGCTGGTTGGCTGTTTATTAGATTCTATTTTTATCAGTTTACTCACATATTAACTCAAATGGCCGTTTTCCACGTCCTTTCCGACGTGAACTTTCTGTGAAAATATGCTGACCGGTGTTAGAACCACTGAAGTGTTTTTGCCTCCAGCTAAGCCCCGCCCTTTGAATTGCGTCACATTGTTTACAAACTTTGAAGGGGTCTATAATGACCTTGCCATTTAAGAAGAATTGACATTCTATAATTAACTCATTTGCTCCCAATAACGTGTAAATACGTCTTTTTTTATGTTTTAAGTGTCCCAAAGACGTATTTATACGTTTTTGTTTGTTTGTTTTTCATGCTAAAGCATGCAGAAGGCTTTAATGCAGCCTCTCAACTGCAAGGAACGGTTGCAGAAATGGTAGTTATTATACAAACGGCCAGCAGGTGGCAGCAGAGCAAAGGAGATCAACCAGGGCCATGTAGAAAAAAAGCTAAATTACTTACATTTTAAATAGACTTGTGAGAACTGATGAAACTTAGCTCTCTTCTAATGCTAATTGCTGCAAAACGGAAACCGATAGAAACATACTTTTTTTTCCTGATGAAAGAAGAGACTTTAATCTTTCTTCTGGTAGGTTCCGTGTTTTTATGGCAATAGAACACAATATTCTGTGGGCCTTGCAAAATCAGTCCAAATCCAGTAAAACAGCAGTGAAAATGGCTGGGAGTGAATGAGTTAATCAATATCGGATTGAAGTGAAGTGAATCGAATCGGGATAAAAAAAACTAAATCGAATCAAACTGAACTCTTGTGAATCGAAATTTAATCGATACAAAGTCCTACTCAATACTGATACCTGCTACTGGCGTTTCGCCCATCCATACCAAATATCCAACCCGAAGTTTTCCTGAAACACCAAACCCTTACCTGTCCCTATCTTGCCCTATCTTGAACCTCCATTTTGTGGAAACCTTAACCCCTAAACCTTGAAACTAAATCCAAACACCGTCTTTTGTGTCAACCCTACAGTTTCGTTAACTCTTATTCTGTAGCAAATCCAAATCCTGCATCTTTGGATAAAACAAAAACACATCTGTGAAGCTTTTCTGTGTCAACCCCAACCCGAAAACAAAACCCTTTGCTGCAAACCATCCCTATCAGTCCTAAAACTGCATCTGGTGGAACCAAACACGTATGTTAGAAACTCTTCTAAAAGTGCCATTTGGCGGAAATCCTAACATTGAATCCTGATATCAAACCAAAACAAATATGTTAACCTTTGAGGTCTTGAACTAGGTCGCAAACGCAAGACCTAGAGGCAAAATACAGTTCCAAAAATAACACAGAGTTAGTTAAATGGAGCCAGTCAACAAAGGCAACTCTATCCAAAACGTGAGGCAAAAAAAAAAAGACAAGGTCACTAATCAAACTGGTTCAACGCCTTTGAGTCAGCTGGCACGTGACAACAAATAAACTTGTTATTGAGACAGAATAAGACAGGAGATGAAAAGGCATGAGGCAATCGGGGATGGAGACACAGGTGAGAAACAGGAGCATGTGAGCACAAGACAGGAAGGAGGGGCATAACAAGACAGTCAAGACAGTCATAACAAAACCAAAGTAAACCTCATCTCTAGCATCCGTGCCAAACCCATCCAAAAACCCTATCATGCCAAACCCTTAAACCAAACACAAACATGATTTTTTAATGTCAACACTAACAATTAGACCAAACCCTATCATGTCTGTATCTAACACTAGACCCGAAACCACCCAAAAGTCCTATCTTACGTCAATCCGAAATCCCCAAACATTCAACTGAACGATAACACATCTGTGAACCTTCTTTAAAAAAAAAAAAAAAAAAAAAAAAAAATCTTCCCTAACTCCTCTTTGACCCCGTTTTCTTAAGCCCCAACAGATGATGCGTCTCAGGCTATAAAGCCCCCATGAATGATGACAACATAACAGTAGGATAAGAGTTCCCTTTATATGTGGTGGTGGTGGGGGGGATTTCCTCCTCTCCAGTCTGGACATGTCAGAACACATTTCCAAGGAAGAAAGTGAAATCTAGACCGATCATGAAATGAGGAATGTTGCTCATGCGGAGTTTCCCACGTACCGTTTTAGTTTCGTCCCGTTTGTTTTTGGTGCAGTGCATTCGTATGTCGATTCACAGTTGACAATTGATAACGACTAAAATGGCAAGTCAGCCTTGACCAGGTTGACTGTCCCACTCGATTCTATAGTATAGATTGCAGAGGTGGCAAAACCAGGTCCAGAAAGTTAAAAAAAAACGTGCCACAGTTTGGCTTTAGCCGCAGTTGCTCCGGTGTCAGTTTAGTAGAAGTAACTGTGGCAGGGTTTTAATTTCTGGGTCTAGATTCACCACCTCTGATAGGTTGGGAGATATGGACAAAAAATTAAATCTCGATTACCCCACTCCCCCACCCGAGAACGTATCACGAGACGCTAAGCTAACTTGGGCTGTGGAGGTGCACAGAGGAACAGAAGTAATAATCCGACAAAAACACACCCTCCTCAGACAGGCTTATATAGACAGCAAATCGATCTGATTGGGTGTGGCTTGACATGTGGGTATCAGGACTGACATGGAATTATCTGATTGGCTGTTGACCAGAGAAAGAGATTAAAGATTATTGACATCACATCACATAGCTTCTGACATCACATAACGTACATAACACCCCCACCCCCACCTTATTCACGACAATTACGATTTTAATATAATAAACCCAACAAACATTTATTTAAAGGTTTGTAACTTCTCATTTAGGCATATATAGACAGTGAATCGATCCGATTGGCTGTGGCTAGACATGTGGGTAACAGGACTGACATGGAATTATCTGATTGGCTGTTGACCAGATAGAGATGAAAGATTCTTGACATCACATACCTCCTGACATCACATAGCTGAAGACCGGTTGAAACTAGATGCCGGTTACATCAGTTCAAGACTCTCACGGCCATGACCCAAACTTAACCCTGGCATGACCCAGTCATGACAGCTACTGTATGACATAATCCTGTATTGTTTATATTCATCGATAACATCAATTCTAACCCCAAAGCTTATTTTGCAGTCTCCCGTACCAATCGACAAACCCTATTTTGTGGCTCGGTCCTTCCCTTGTTAGTCTTTGCTCACATAACTCTGTGCTTTCATTTAACGGGCACTAAGTAGCCATTCGATTGCAGTCATGGCTCAATTAAATGAAGATAGTCCTCGATTCCTTTGTGTGACATGTTTCACTGCCGGGCAATAAATATGGATTGGCCTTGATCCTGTGCGAACACTTGGAGACTGGTCCCGACCCACCAATCAATATCGCTCCCTCCCAATGCAGTGATAGCGGAGAGGAGTGTCATTCACATTTTCTTTGAAGAATACGCTAATGTCAACAGGGAGAAAAAATGGAACGATCCCCTTGGAGGACTTTTTTTTTATTATTATTATTTACATAGGTGTGTTATCATCTGCTGTGAAGATAAAGCCACTTTAAAGTTTGATAAGTGGGATCAGAATTCACAAAAACAGTATCACATATACATGAGCGGACGCTAATGAGTGAAGCAACAGATGGACTTTAGATTATGAAGGAACAGAGGAATGTGATAATTCACATATTCACCATGTACAAAACAAATCGGCAGGTATCGGCAAAATGTGCTGACTAGGGGTGTGCTAAAAATATCGATACGGCAATATATCGTTGCGGGCCTCATTACAATCCACGTATCGATACGCAGGCGTCAGAATCGATATTGCTCGTTAACTTTAATTAGGCAGTTAACGTTTGCCTTTGCAGCTTGCATTGTACCTAAAAAATAAAAACCAGCAGTGTCTTTGAAGTTAATTGCTTTCAATTAATGCAAAAAGAGCTCACCAGTGATTGGACACTGTGTCTTGGCAAAGAAAAATTAAAGCAGAGGAGGAATATCAATATTTATTTACTTATAAACTTAACATGGCGCGTGTCTCAATGTACCAGTTTTCCTATATTTTGTTTAAAAAAAACGAAATAAAATGTGTTACATGAAAAAAATGCTGTTTTTATTTCCCCAAATATTTCAAATAAGCACATTTTAGAGTTGTAATTTTAGTACTTTGATATTTTTGCTCATATCGACTCATGCCTATTAATAAATATTCCCGGTGTGTCTGTGAAAACTGATCCTAAATTCTGCAGTGCGTACACATTTAGAGCAGGCATGCCGCTTGGTGGTGAACCAGAAGAGCTACTAACAAAAACATTTTTGTCTCCAGCATAATAAACATATCCTTTAGGTATACATATGACTGTTGTTATAAAATGCAAGTAAATTAATGTAAAATATCGGGATACGTATCGCCTTGAAGATCATATATTGGAATACATATGTATCGCGATACGTATCGTATCGTGGGTTGGCGGCAATACCCAGCCCGAGTGCTGACCATGCAGACAGCTTTCCACATTTTGCAGGTATACGTGGAATAACTGGAATATTAAATCCAACAAACTCCAAAATCTCATAAGTCACAATTTGGTCAAATTCACTATTGGTGAGTGTTCTGTTTACACATTTTTGACCAATCAAACGTGTTGAAAATGGCTTGCTTGCTTTGATGATGTTAATGGGTGAAGTTTAGTGTCACAGTGATTTACAAATTGTGTATTTAAAACAAATACACACATTTACATGAATGATATCTCAATGCTAACCCACAATGCAAAACAACAGGCTAACAAATAGCATCATAAGTCACTGTATTATTATTATTATAAGCCTTGAAGCAACAAATATTTGAGCGTAAATGGTCGAACAATACCTTTAAGACAGACTATATAACAGTATTCTTTGTTGTCATTCATTCCATGTGTATTTTACGCACGCGATACGTCACGATGATCACGTGACTGTCCGAAACTGGAATCGATCAATGTCATTTTCACGGATTAATGTCATTTTCATTCATTTCTTTGGGGAATGGACTATTTGACATATGATTTGACTTCTCTTACTCGTGGATGCTTTCACGTTGCACTTTAAGATGAGTTTGACAATGAAAATTCCCTTTCAGTGCATTTTTACGGTCATTTGCTAAAAAAAATAAAAAAATAACAAATAATTCTTGGAAGTTAATTAGTTAGTTAAACTAGTTCCTTTTTTTTTGTTTTTAAATAATAAATTTCCTTTTCATTGTAGCCTTCCATGGTTTGTTTTGAAAGCAAAAGAATTGTCGTGAATCGTGTGACCATTTGAAAAAAAATGTGGAAAGTGCTGCTCTTGGTGGAAAAGCACCAAATATCTGCGGTAACAGCTGGCTTGGTCGTGCATCACCGCATTCCTGTGCCCCCCTTCCCCCCCACCCCCGCCCATTCTTCCGCTTCTATCTTGTCTTCCTCTGAGGCGGGCGTGCTACAGGGACAGGTGCGGGCCCACCTCCTCCCCACCACACTTGGACAGCCGCGGCATGCGATTTTCAATCATGCCATTCTGTGGGGCTGAATAGGAACCAGCAGGGACCCCCCCCCCCCTCTCTGTTTTTGCGCCTCAGCTTGACAGACGAGCAGCCGCGTCTTTGTGCCGAGCAGAGGGGCCCCGATTCATTTAGCAGCGGCGGTGGAGGTTGGGGGTCTGTTGGGCTTGTGTGGGGGCCTTGTCCCAAGTCAAGTGTCAAGACAGGACTTGCTGCTTTTGCTGGATTTCTTCTGATCTAAATATACCGTACTTAGCATTTTCATACTTTTTTCTAGGGATGCACGATAATATCAGTGGCCGATAATTATCGGCAATTATCGACCTATTTGACGTCAAACAGATAAACCAGATAACAGAGAAATTTGCCGAAAATTATCGGCAATTATCAACCAATTTGATTTCATAGAGATAAATCAGATAATAAAAAAATTTGCTGAAAATTATCGGCAATTATCGACCTATTTGACGTCATACAGATAAACCAGATAGTAAAGAAATTTGCCGAAAAGTATCGACAATTTTCGACCGATTTGATTTCATACAGATAAACCAGATAATAAAGAAATTTGCCAAAGATTATCGGCAATTATCGACCTATTTGACGTCATACAGATAAACCAGAAAATAAAGAAATTTGCCGAAAATTATCGACAATTATCAACCGATTTGATTTCATACAGATAAACCAGATAATAAAGACATTTTCCGAAAATTATCGACAATTATCGACCGATTTGATTTTATACAGATAAACCAGATAGTAGAGAAATTTGACAAAAATTATTGACAATTTGACCGATTTGATTTCATACAGATAAACCAGATAATAAAGAAATTTGTCGAAAGTTATCGACAATTATCGACCGATTTGATTTCATACAGATAAACCAGATAATAAAGAAATTTGCCGAAAATTATCGACAATTTTCGACCGATTTGATTTCATACAGATAAACCAGATAATAACGAAATTTGCCGAAAATTATCGACAATTATCAACCGATTTCATTTCATACAGATAAACCAGATAATAACGAAATTTGCCGAAAATTATCGACAATTATCGACCGATTTGATTTTATACAGAAAAACCAGATAGTAGAGAAATTTGACAAAAATTATTGACAATTTGACCGATTTGATTTCATACAGATAAACCAGATAATAAAGAAATTTGTCGAAAGTTATCGGCAATTATCTACCGATTTGATTTCATACAGATAAACCAGATAAAGAAATCCGGCAATATTAATAGACATGCCACGTTGGTCCATTTGTTGTGGCTCATATCAATAAAATTCAGCTTCATGGCTGCTTTGTATACATATTGAAACATTGCGTAAAGTTTACACAATGTTTCAATGTATTTGTACATGTCCGACTTATAGTAGGACTCCAAAGTATATTTGTATCCATAGCGTTATCATTATTATTTGCATTCATAGAATTATCATGCATCCCTACTTTTTTCCATTTTTTTTTTCCCTCAAGTGTGTCTGTCAGTAGGGGGCTTGAGGGGTTGATCCCCCAATACAAGGCCTTTCACACTTTTCCACACTTCCCCCAACATTATGAACAGAACTCTAAACGGATTTCTAAAACCTTAACTGCAGGCGCTCATATGAATATCAAAGTGCGACTCGTGCAACGTCTGCTCTCGCTGCAGCATGTCCCACAATGCAAATCTTCCTCTAAAGTCTCCGTCAACAAATTTGAACAAGTTTTGCTCAAAGTCTGGTCAAGATGTAGGTATGAATTAGTGAAAAAGTGAGGCTCATAGTAATATAATTCTCTTATTTGAGATGTGCTGTAATTGAACGCGATTCAACAGGATGATTGCGTATTTAAAACGACCACACAATTTTGCTTAGCTTCATGCTAACACAAAGCAGCAATGCATATTTGAATGCAAAGGGTGTTGACAAACATGTTGACAAACAGTATAAAAACACTCACTCAGGCGTATATTCTTTATCCTCTGCGAAAAACAACTCAGTGCGGCGTATACTGTGTCACTTACGGTTAGGGATGTTCGATACCACTTTTTTTCAGACGGATACCGATACCGATACTCAGACCCTCAGTACTCACCGATACCGATACCAGTAGTACATTTTGACAAATAAAAACCCCCCACAAACAAATATATTTCCTTTAATTTTGACAACAACAAAAAACAGCACAGTCACTCTTCAATAGTCTTAACGCTCAAAATAAAACACAAAAATGCTCTTTTAGTTTAAGATTCACAATTTTGAAGTATTTCCAAACCGGTGAAGTTTTGGTGAAAAACTGCTGCACGCTAGCGCCACTTACAGGCAAGGAGGACTCACTCAACGTCTTCCCCCTCTGCCATCGCTCGCTTGTACTCGTCTGCGTCACGAGTACTCGAGTACTTGAAAAAAGGCTGGTATCGGGTCCGATACCGATACCTGGTATCCGTACTCGCCCATCCCTACTTACAGTAGTTGTGAAACTCTTCTTCATTTGTGTGCATGACCATGGCCAAATCATGCACAAAATGAATTAATTACAATGCAAAAAGTGGTTCAATCTTTCTGTTGTATTTAAATGGATACTTTACTTATTTAGCCGTTTTTGGCAGTCAAACATTGATATTTTGTCTATAATTAATTTGATACTTTCATTATTTTTCATGTACAATTAGTTCCTTTCAAAACACATTTTGCCATTTGCTGTCGACTGAAAAATGACATCACAGGGGCTCAGGTAACCAATCACAGCTCAGCTTGTGACACAGGTGAGCTGTGATTGGTTACCTGAGCCCTTGTGATGTCATTTTCAGTCGACAGCAAGTTGCAAAATATGTTTTTAAAGGTACTAATTGTATGTGAAAAATAATACAAGTATCAAATTAATTATAGACAAAATCTTAACTTTTTATTGCTATAATGGGCTAAATAAGTGAAGTATACCTTTAATTATGATTTTCCTACACACTTTTAAAAAGTACAGTATTAAAAAAATAATAATTTTTAAATAGATTTTCTTTATTAAAAATCACATGGGATTTTTTTATGGGGGCTGGAAGGAATCAATAGTATTTCCATTCATTTCAATGGGACGAGATGATTTGAGATGAGTGTTTGGTGTTACAAACGTAATCACGGACCAAATTAAAAATGGATTCAACTGAACAGAATATCTCCCTATTCATATACAGTCGACGAACATCATCTAATGTTAGAAATGATCACAGCAGCACAGTTTCTGGCTCGTGCCAGCTGCGAGAGTTCCTCCTCGTGAAATATTGAAATTCTTGCGAGCGCTCAGGGACGTTCGCAGAGGAGTGGAGAGTCAAGTCCATTTATCCTTGAATAACTCTTCTCCCTTCTGTTTTCAACCACATTACCGAGTGTGCGAATCCTCCCACAAAGATACCGTAGGACTGGGGTGTCCAAACCACGGCCCGGGGGCCATTTGCGGCCCGCCGTCCATTTTTCAGCGGCCCGCGACATGTGCTAAAAATGGCATTTGACTCAGTTCAAAGAAATAAAAAACAAAAATGTTTGTAAACGGTCAAAGTAAGAAGGGAGGGTGTCAAAAAACACAAGTGCGATTAAAGGTTATTTTAGTTAACTAAACTAACGAAAAAACTACACTTCAAAAAACAATTTCGTTAAAATAAAATAAAAACAAAGATGCCTTTTTAAAAAAAAAGAAAACTGAAACTACATTTTATGTTTACAAAACTAACTAAAATAAAACTAACTATAATTATAGCAAATATGTGCTTTGTTTTAGTCTTTGCTAATTAATTTAACGCATGAGCCTTTGGGGATGATTTTAAATGTGATTTTTAGTAGATTTATTTTGATATCAACCGGAATAATGACGTCACGCCCATGGTGTTTTTCTAAATATTGTGCACAAGTAATACACATAAAAAAACAAAACTAATACTGAAACTAAGTAAACTATTAAGCATTTATTAAAAAACTAAAACTAATACGAAAACTAACAGAACCACCCTGAAAACTAATTAAAACTAACTAAATTTCAAAAAAGAAAACTCAAAACAAAATAAAAACTAAAATGAAAAATTCCAAAACTATAATAACCCTACTGCCATATTACAAATAAATTGGTTTATATACTGTAGCATTTTTCTAAATATGCAAAAGCACAAATAAATCATTTGTACAATTTTTAGGACGAAACACAATTTCTCTTCATAACATTATGTGGCCCTTGCGTCCTTCTGATTTTCTGTATGTGGCCCTCAAATGAAAAAGTTTGGACAACCCTGATGTAGGATTTGGTAGAGAAAAAAAAATATGTAATTGTAATGATTAGAAAGCAAATCTAATTAACTTTAGTTTCTTTTAAATGCTGCTCTTTTCATTTTATAAACCAGTCTTTCGGTTTTATTACGCAAGCAGTGACTTACAGCTGTTCACGGTGTGAACGTCATATGCTACCGAGGTTTTCAATATATTTGTGTGATCTTGTCCTCACTATTTATTCAAATACAATTTTTTTTTATTTTTTTTTTTTGCATGGCTGTTTTCCTCACAAAAGGAGTCAGACTCATTTTCAGGATTTGTGTCCTCTGGCACACTCGGCTTATTGGAGACAGTGATAATCCTCTTTGCCATTGTTTATTGTTATTTACAAGCAGTGGCGTTTTTGGCAGCCATCTTAGTTTTAGACATTTGGACAAAATGCTTATACGCTTTAGTCACATTTTAGTATGTGTGATAAGTTTGAGTTCTGTTTTTGTCTAAATAGTATTAAAAAAAATACACAGAAAATTCTTTAGAGTAAATTTGGCTCCATTTAGAGTGGGACCAAATAGACTCAGTTTTAGAGTAATATTTACAAATTGGAAGAGAGTACAATAAAGAATTGAAAAAAAGAAAAAAGATAGGAACGAACTCACGACCTTCAGCTTGGGAGACAGCCGAGCTATCCCCTGAGCCGCGCAGCTCCTGCTTTCTGCTCGTATGTCAGCTGCAGCTGATTCCATGATTGCATGGAATCTTCCTAACTCCAACAGACCAAAAACGATCTATGGTCCAATGGGGAAAAGCAAACAGTAGGAGGGGCATCGCTCAGGCGCGAGTGTGGCAGTCTCCCAAGCTGAAGGTTGTGAGTTCCTTCCTCAACCCTTGAGTGAGTTTTATTTATTTTATTTTATTTTTTTATTTTTTTTTTAATTTCACTCTCTACATAGTATAAATCTTACATTACTCTAAAACTGAGTCTATTTGGTCCCTATCTAAATAACGTCAAATTTACACTACAGAATTTACTGTGTATTAGAGTTTAAGCAAATTATCATCGTTTTGAACAGTTTGACTTTTGCATAATTTTGATAAAATACTAGCAAGTTAAGGAAACACATTGGCCTAAATTATCAAACAAGCAAAACAAAAATACAGTTTGATAGTTTATATTAACGTCATGAATGCATCCATAGTTAGGATTGTTTGCGCTTTTGTGCGTAACACCACCCCCAATCAATCACCACCAATCAATAAATAAAGTTATTACACCAGAGATTGAATTAATAATAATAGTAAAAAAAAAATTAAAAAAAAATAAAAATTCAATCAATAAATAAATAAGGTTATTACACCAGAGATTAAATTAATAATAATAATAATAATAATAATAATAATAATAATAAAATGAAAAATAAAAATGTAATCAATCAATAAATAAGGTTATTACACCAGAGATTAAATTAATAATAATAATAATAATAATAATAATAATAATAATAATAATAATAATAATAATAATAATAATAAATAAAAATTCAATCAATCAATAAATAAGGTTATTACACCAGAGATTAAATTAATAATAATAATAATAATAATAATAAAATGAAAAATAAAAATGTAATCAATCAATAAATAAGGTTATTACACCGGAGATTGAATTAAATAAATTAAAGTACAGTAAGCTGCCATCTAGTGGTAAATTTTGATATTACAATGTAAAACTACAGCGGACCCCTGCATATAGTCATTCAGCACCCGTGGATTTACATATTTACTGATTTTTTTTCTGTATTTTTTAAGATATATTTTGGATATTATCAATTTTTCTGTTGTTTTTTTTTTTTCATTTCCGTTTCTGTCAGTTGCCGATCCCTCATTTAGTCTATTTAATCTGGAGGCTTGATATGCCCTGTGATTGTCTGGTGTCCAGTCCAGAGGGTGTCCCCTCCTCCTCTTGCCTCAAGTCATCTGAGACTACAAGGGGCGATATCGAAAATGGATTTATGGATGGCCGTGGCATAGCTTTGCCCTCGACTTCCCATTCTAGTCTCACACGCAATCTATTACTGTGTTGAATGTGTGACGCGGCACTTTGATAGCATTAAGCAAAAGTGAGGATGAAGGATCACGGACGAGTGGCGTAACCTCGTTTCGCCGGCCGGTCTGGTCTGAGCTGTGACGTCAGCGCACCCCCCCCTCCTGCTTGAGTGTCTTGTCTCCACATCTGCTTGGTATTCTGCACTCGAAGGCCCGTCCGTCTTGAGTCAGATTTAGAAGCACGGCGGGGAAGGTGAACCTGAAGGAGGGAGGAACAAAATGCAAGACAGGTGATGTAAGTGAGGCAGACGGTAAAAAAAAACGGGGACCCCTGGGGAGATGCCTGGCTGTCTGCAAGCACTGCTTCTGGGAAAGAAAGCTATTATACCCCCCCCCACCACCACCACCACCCCTTCCACGCATTTCCTCCATTTCTGCCACTTGTCTTCTTCCCACTAACTGCAAGAGCCGAGAGAGGCACGCTACTACCATCCCGTCCTCCTCCATCATTCATGCATTGCTCTCCGTCCGTCTCCGTGCGTCCCGGCAAGCGTGCAAACAGACTGCAAGCTCTTCGGATGAAAACTTTCATTTTCATTGAGATTTTATTAACCTCGGTCAGGCAGCATAATATTGCACATACCGGCTGCAGTGTGCATTTAACTCATTTGCTCCCAATAACGTGTAAATACGTTTTTTTTTATGTTGTAAGTGTCCCAAAGACGTATTTATACGTTTGTTTGTTTGTTTTTTATGCTAGAGCATACAGAAGGCTTTGATGCAGCCTCTCAACTGCAAAGAACGGTTGCAGAAATGCTAGTTATTACACAAACGGCCAGCAGGTGGCAGCAGAGCAAAGGAGATCAACCAGGGCCATCTAGAAAAAAAAGCTCAATTACTTACAATTTTAAATAGATTTGTGAAAACTGATTAAACTTAGCTCTCTTCTAATGCTAACTGCTGCAAAACGGAAACAGATAGAAACATACTTTTTTTCCTGATGAAAGAAGAGACTTTAATCTTTCTTTTGGTAGATTCCATGCTTTTATAGCAATCGAACACAATATTCTGTGGGCCTTGCAAAATCAGTCAAAATCCAGTCAACCAGCCGGGAGCGAACAGGATTGCGAAACATGAAAATGGCGGCGAGTGAATGAGTTAAGGACACAAATCATCTCAGAGCAAAGAATAAAGAAAAAAATAAAATGTTGTGACCTTCATACATCCTAATTTTCCTCCGCATTGATCTGCCGTGCCTGCGAGGCGCGTGACGTTCTTCTTCTTGAGCGCGTTATCGATTACACGTCCGCTAATCGGACAGAGCATCGATCCAAGCGCCTTGTTTGGCTGGATTGACGCACATTTAATGAAGATTTCATTTTGGGTGGTTAGTGGAAGAAGGTGATGAATGCAAAGATGATCAATGTGTCACACTCAAGACATCGAGGAATGCAAAATAGTTTTGGATAGAGGAAAATTGTTATGCCAAGCCAAACTATTGATGTAATGCAGTGAGTGTGGTTACCTCACACAAAACAATGGAGCCTCCCATATTTAGCATTTGCAAATGATCACTCAGCCAATCACAAACCTAACAGCAGCCCTTAGTCATAAATGCAACTCCATTGGATCAACCATATATCAGAATGTGAATGGTGCATTTTACGACCACATTAATAAAACATACGATGTCTTGCCAGCAGTGAGTGCTAGCGTCTTCATTTATTATTTAGATTTTAAATGCAGAGTACATAGACGATATTTTAGTGCTACTGTTCTTTATGTATCACTCACACTGCATTCTTTGCAAACAAGACACACCGGTGTTGGATCATTTTCCACGTCCATCATTTGACCAGACAACTGCAGCTGCTGTCACAGCTGGAGATCCACTCTCCTGCGTTCGGAGCCAGCTGAGGAAATTACTCCTGTTGCGTAAGGAGCCGAGCCAGATAAAACATCCCCCCCCAGTTTTTGCACCTCCAGTGTCACGTTTTTGCCAGAGTTCACACCGGTCTACCTTTCATAAATTTGTCGTTAGCACCGCATGAGGTCCCTGAGTCACGACTCACCAGAGAGGCGTCAATTCAAATACGTCTGAGAAAAGAAAATAAATAAATAAATCCTACCACCTACTGTGGTTATAAACCGGTATGGGGTGCGGTCCACTGAGAATCCAGTCTCCTAAAAGTGGAAAAAAGAAAATGGCATTGTTTATTTAGTACAGAGGTGTCCAAACTGCAGCTCAGGCGCTATGCACGGCCCACCTTTTATTTTTAGCGGCCCACAACATATACTCAAATTAACATTTGGCACGCCCTACATCATTTTTATTTCTTTCTTTTTTAAGTGTTTATTAAAAAATTTTTTAAGTGGGACATGAAAATGCAAGTGTTGAAAAAGTTGGGGGGAGGGGGGGGGGGGTTGCTATGCTAACAACATACAAAAACACAAAGGCGCTAACATCTACTGTTAATTACCGATAATTGAAAACTAAAATAGAAACAACATTTCTCTTCATTAAAAGCAGGGTCTGCCGTTTTCATTCAGGAAAATGCACTTTTTAAATACAGGATGTACACACTTTAACTTTTTCTCAGTCTACACATCTGGGCTTACTTTAATGTTTGGTGGTGATTTTTTCTAACCCTTTTACTGTTTTTAAAGGGGAAGTCAACCCCCATTTTTTGGGGGGGACAAAAATATGTTCTATGCAGCCCTACTAGTCAGTACTTTGGTTAATATTGTGTTAGTGGAATATGAGTTAAGCA
This sequence comes from Festucalex cinctus, assembly GCF_051991245.1. Classification (NCBI taxonomy): domain Eukaryota; kingdom Metazoa; phylum Chordata; class Actinopteri; order Syngnathiformes; family Syngnathidae; genus Festucalex; species Festucalex cinctus. The sequence goes on along the minus strand of NC_135411.1, from coordinate 8,623,341 downwards.
GCAAAATCCTGCATTTTTTTACAATCAGTATCAGAAGGCGGCCATTTTGCCACTTGCTGTCGCGTGAAAATTACATCACGGTTGCTCAGGTCTCGGGTAACAACCAATCACAGCTCAGCTGCAGAAAACAGGTGAGCTCTGATTGGCCATTCCCTGAGCCCTGAGCAACTGTGATGTCATCATCCGTCGACAGCAAGTGACAAAATGGCCGCCCCCTGAGATGGATAAAAACCGCTGGATTTTGCTGAATAACATATCATATTCTACAAATGTAACAATCAGAATGTCATGTTTAGACATATAACATATTATTGTCAAGAAATATTCCAGGTTGACTTCCTCTTTAATAAATGAAATGGAAAGAATTCCCTTGCTTCATTCTATTCTTCTGTATGTGGACCAGCCCTGATTGAGTAAATACTGCTGATGAAACATTATGATTTCTGGATTTGTCAGTGGCGAGAGGCAAAAGGTTGGCATTATCGCTTTGTTTAAGCACGAAAGATTCATAACACATCACCTGCTCATTTAAATGGGTCAAATGCAGAAGGACGAGCACCTTTTGTGCACAGCGGGATCTCAACAGTTGCATGTATTTATTCACCCGAAATTACGCCAGCAAGCAACGCGCACTCGGCGGCTGACTCACACCGCCGTGCGATTAGCATTGCCACGGTAACATATCCTGTCATGTGCTGAGGGATCACGCTCGTGGGTGGAAGGCGACGGTCACGTCACACTTGAAATCAATTTCCAGAGTCATTTGGCCCTGACGCTCGGGCTGTAATGTGGGGGGGGGGATGTGAGTGCTACTCATTTGTGACAAGAAAGGGAAAACAGTCATCTATTGTCATCAGGCATGAAGGCTAATAAAGAAGCTGCAGAAGACAGGCCTTGTAATATCGCCAATAATTGAGCTATTGAGAACTAGAGTGGCTACACAATTTTTGCCAAGTACAGAAATGAATAGACAAAGAGCATATTTCAGATAAATACTGGTCTAGATCAACATTTCGTTCCAATTTTGTTCCATTAGTTCAATGCCCTCACCATTATCCAACCTTTTATGCTCTGTCCCAGCGGCTATTGAACACTGGCTGTGCCATTTACCTCGTTCCGGTCACGCATTGATTGTAACACTGGAAGTATAACACGATGATTAGTAGGACTACATTTATGGAATTAGAATCATGCCAAAACCCCGTAAACACATAAAACATGATCTACGTGCACGAAATCTGATCTACTTACACAAAACATGTGATTGACGTACACAAAACGTGATCTACACACACACAAAGAAGCACATCTTCAATTACAAAAAAAAAAAATCTTTCAAGTGCAAAAAAAATGTTTTGCGTACGTAAAAGGCAATTCTACAACTACGGAAAAAAGTCACGTGACTTTTGGCAGTGATATTCTGCCGGGCAGTTCTACGTGCCGAAAACTCGTGATCCACACGCGCAAAGCCAGTAAACTTTACAGCAGGGGGCGCTGTTGACTCAGAGCCGTATTGAGAGAGCGTTTGGCCAGCTCGTTTAAGAACTACTACGCTGTGATTGGTCAACTGCTGGTCACATGACATATGGACACCTCGTCATTACCGTGCTGCTGCGATGGTATGGTATGATTCTAACAATACTACATTTCCCATGATTCTTAGATGCAAAAGTATGAAGTTAAATGAGTGTCAAAAGTTTTACTTGTACTTGGGGAAAAAAATAAACCTTAAACCTGAAAATTGTTGTGTTGATCTTGAATTTTGCAAAATATAAAAATGCATTCAAAATCAAAAAAATAAGTGTGAGAAACATTTTGTCGTGTCGAAATTAATTTTGATTCACTTTGGTCATTCTTTTGAATAAATTATTTGTTTTCACGTTTAACTTCTATATATATTTTGACGTTTGAGTCTTATTTTTTCCAGTTGCGTCTTTTTGCTTTTAAGATTCAGATCTTATTTTTTACAGTTTCAAAACTTATTTTTTCAGTTTAATTTTTTTTTTTTTTTGTTTGTTTGTTTATGTGGTCAAAATAACATTTCACAAATTCCGCCAGGAAACGAGACCCAAGACAGGACCGTCCCAGCCAAAACGGGACGTCTGGTCGCCCAGCGTAATTACCGGCCAAATATCATTCAAAGGTGGCCGCGGCCATGAAACCCGGCGGCGAAAACATCCCATAAAGTAAGGTTGAAAGATTGATAGACGACTCATAAAGTGAGCAGCGCTTTACCTTGAGTGCCAGTGCATCTGCATGGTAGTATAAGTGATGTTATTTATTATCGTTGGTGAAATATTTACATAGATTTGACAGATGTTTGGGCGCTTCCACAAAACTTTTAGGAGCAGCCGTAACATTTTAAATCACTCTTCTGCAAGATAACAAAAAAATGAAAACAAATTCACTAGCCCTTAAATTGATTTTATGTTTTTATTTATAAGTCAGTTTGTGGGTTGTGCACAACTCGCCGTACAAGAATCGAAACCACACACTGCACTTTGCTTACTTATCCTCCATTTGGATTCCCAGTCACTTTGTTTGCATTTTAACGTGCTTCTCCCACTTCATTCTTGATTGGTTGTTAAGTTTGTTCATGAATAACCGACTTGAGGCTTCACACAATTGCAACCTAGTAAAAAACTGAAATGCTTTGGAATGTCTACTCTGCTGTAAAATAACATATTACATCCTCCCACTTTGGTCAATTCATCAACAACTCCATTTTATTCTCAAACACGCCCCTCCTGATAAGCATGCCGAGTCACGTGAAGGAAACAAGGATGTTGTGATGCTCTTCCTAACAACTTATCTACGCTTCCTTCACTTTGCACGCCTGATGAGTTTATGTCAACACGCATTTATGTAACATGCTGTTACCTGCTCACGTTGTATAAATGATTACAATGTGTGCGAGTGCCACACGTGACGCTCAGGTGGGTTCAGCTTTGTTGACGCTATCATAAACTACATCCAAGTGATGTTTAACCGCAGTGCTAGTTAGTTGGAAAAAATGATCATTTCATAACAATCTTTTGTCAAAGTTCAGCGCATTCACAAGTTGGGAGTGCTTTATTTTCATGAGGACCATTTTTGATTTTCTAAGAACCAAGTAATCGATCAACAAACGATGATAGTAATGGAAATATTTTGCTTAACTCATTCACGCCCAGCCATTTTCACTAAAGCAAACAACCCCCTTCGCTCCTGGCTGTTTTCCTGGATTTTGACAGATTTTGAAAGGCCCACAGAATATTGTGTTCTATTGATATAAAAACATGGAACCTATCGAAAAAAAAGATTATAGTCTCTTCTTTCATCAGCAAAAAAAAGTAGATTTCTATCAGTTTCTGTTCTGCGGCAATTAGCATTAGAATATAGCTAAGTTTCATCATTATTCACAAATCTGTTTAAAACAGTGGGGAAAAGAGCTTGTTGCAACATGGCCCTGGTTGATCTCTTATAATCTCCTGCCACCTACTGGCCGTTTTTGTAATAACTATCAATGCTTGAAGCATTCTCTTCAATTCAGAGGCTGCATCAAAGCCTTCTGTATGATCTAGCATAAAAAAACATAAAAAAAAAAACAGATAAATACGTCTTTGGAAGTATGATAATGTTTAAACTAGAATGTATTTATACGTTTTTGGGAGAAAATGATTTAAATAGGCTATATTAAAAGAAGTGTATGTAATATATGTAATGGTAATGATTGCATTTTTGAAACAGCTATAGTAACAACAACAGTGCAGCTTATTTACATAACCGAGATTCTCCACACATGACTCGGAAGCTACGCTAGGTCAAAACCCCGCCATTTTCAAGTGACAGCTGGACTGCGCTGTCAGAAGCACTATGAGCTTGAATTACATGACCGGTAACCAAAGTAAATCCTGCGTGGAGGCAGGTTTAACCTAGTGTTGGTAATTTTGCAGATGACAACTGCGGCGCTGTGGGAGTGGTCACGGCGACTTCAATAACGGCCAATCAAAGCGGCTGTTTTTGTTTCATTAGTATGCAGCGCAGAGGTCACGCGCTAGCCTCATGACATGACAGAAGAAAATCTGCGCCGTGAAGTGGGCACTAGTACACCATCCTTGGTGATGAAGTGCTGCTTCCAGGAGGGAAAATATGCAGTCTGTATGGGCGCTCGCTTTTACTTTTTCACCTTCAAAACTCTACTTTACTCTTTATGAGAATAAGTAGTAAGCTAGCAAGCTAACAGGAAGCTAGGCCTAAATTGCACAATATGTTTCAAATCTGGCCCAATTGTCAGTATGTGTGTGGAATTTGGGATGAAGATAGATTAGCCAGGGGATACACAACTTACCACAGATAGGTCCAAGTCAAGATTCAAACCAAGCACTTCTTGACTGTGAGGCAGAAATGCCACCCACTAGTTCAACATTCAGCCCTAAAGCTATTTTTTACCTCTTTAATCAAAATAAAAATCTACAAAAAAAAATAGCAAACACAATAGACATACCTTATTTAACAGAATGTACTGCGCACAATCCCGCGACAGGTGTGGCTGAATATTAACGACGTGACACAAAAAAACAAACAAGTTCAGCGTCAAATAAAAATTGTGTGGAATTTGTGCAGCTTGTCAAAGTGGGAGTGTTGAGGGGAACGCAATGAAGACATATTTGAGCGCTCGCCACAGACTGATACCAACAACTCCTTTTGCCTGAACTTTGTCCAGACTCAAGGTTGCTGTAAAATTCTTTTTGAAGGATGAAAAGCGCTATCTCCTTGCTTTTACAGCAGCAACAGCTCTTCACCAGAGGGGTAACCATGACACTCACGGTGCTCGCTCAACAAGGCACCTTATGTAATCTATTGTGTTGGTGTGCGTTCGACAGAAAACATTTCATTCCACGGAACCGCAGCTATGTACTGTATTTGTGGTACCCACGTTTTGTGGTTCAATCATTGTGTAAAGTGTAAATGATGACTAATTTGCATGTTTTTTTTTTTGTTTTGTTTTTTTTAGCACAAGGTGGAGCACCTGCATATACTGTTAACCTCACAGGTAAAATAATGAATTTGGTGTCTCTACAAAGCCACATACAGGAAAATCGAAGGGAGGGCCGTTAAAAACATTCAAAAATATATATTCACTTTTTTATCGTTTAAAAAAACGCTCGACACTTAAATTGTAGCTTGATATCTTGTACAAAAAAATAATTATAATTTTATATAATCATTTTTTCTTTAAAAATAAATAAATAATAATAATAATTAATTAAAACAGTGTGGAGTTTGCTCTCCCGGTACGCCGGTTTCCCCCTGCACACCAAAACATTGCATGTTGGGTTTACTGAAACCTCTAAATTGTCTTTCATGGAATCTCAAATGCCAGTCACATGTTGACAGAATGCTAGCTAACTAATTACTAGCTATATGCGAGCTTTCTCCTTGTTGGCTTAATTTTAGCCACTAAATAGCCACATTCTAGTTACTTGCTTATCAAATGTACATTAAGTTGTATGTTTGCCACATCCTAAGCAACTTTTAGCTATTTACTAGCCATGTGCTAGGCAAATGTTTGCCACTCTCGCTACTTAGGCCACATGCTAGCCTAACTTTTGGCATGTTTGCTTCTTGCTGGTCAATTACTAGCCATATGCTAGTTAGCCACATGCTTGCCAAATGTTAGCTACTTACTAGCCATATGAGAGTCCAAAGTCAATCATATTTTCCTCATGTTAGCCAACCATTTAACCTACTAGCTAATGTGCTTGTCAAAAGGTAGTCACATTTATGGTGGCTACTTACTTTAAAAAGGTTGTCACGTTTTCTTCTTATGTTAGCGTTTAGTAGCCACATTCTAGTCAAATGGTAAGTCACATTTTCTGTACCTTATGCTAGCCATTGCTAGTCATTTACAAGCCACATGCTAGCCATAGCTTAGCCACATGCTAGTCGCTTGTATGCTACACGCTAGCCACAATAATCACAAAAATCCAAATATATGATTATTTTTACAGTTTCCCCAGAAATATTTTCCTTGATATTTACGATTTCAACAACGTCACATCATAACAGCTAGGTACTGAGTCATTTCACATTGCATTTTTTTCCCCCTGCAACCAAAACAAAGTGATGTGAGGTTATAATCGCTTTGGACAATACAGCCAGTAGATTCAAAATATAATTGCACTAAAATGATAAGAGCTATATTAGCCACATGTATTCATAACACATAAATACTTACTGTGAATGCGTATCTTATCTGTGAGCCATCATAAATTAGAGTCTGACATTCACGTGAGTGGCACCTTCCTCACCTTTTTCGATTATAAATTAATTGCCTTCACACGGAAGTCTGGTTGTTGCCAACTTTCGTTCCAGATACAGTACTGCCCCTAAAACATTTGGACTATGTAGGACCCAGGCTGTCCTGTATTCACCACACAAATGTTATTCAAGAATTAACTAAGGACAACAGCAACAAAGTGGAGACCGCGGGCCCAGTATAAATCCGCAGCAACAGGCTAAGCTAACATTAGCTGTGTGTTTATTTTTGTCGCATGTCGTTTCACCGAGACAAAACACACCTCCGCATGTTTGAACTGCTCGTATTTACGGGCAGCAGATTACGAATGCACGTTTGTTTTTGTAATAAAGGCGGCATCTGTGTGCAGTTTATGGACTCCCATAAAAAGATATGAAAATAAGTGGAATGAAAATGAGACAAGAAATATTATAGCCCTCCTCCTCCTCACTTGATATGACACCTGGCTACCATAAAATAGAAAATTCCCTGCTGTCAGCTTTTGATTGCACTACAGGGAAACGTTTTACAGTATTTAAAAACAAAAACAAAAAAGCTATAAATAGATAACGCGTGATCCTTTGTTTCTTTTGTGTCTCCACCCACCTTTTGACTTATATGGGCCACATTCAATCTCACATGATGGCAGATCCTTTAATTATGGTTAAAACACACCCTGAGGCCCTGTCCGCACAGGAATCAAAATGTTTCTTCTCTTTTCTGTCAATTTGGCGTTAAACAGTTAAACAGTATTAGAAAATATATTTTTTCAACACAAAACCAACCACCCAACCTGATGTAGTTCATATGAAGCGCTGTTGTGATTCCACATAAATGACCAAAACAACATTTTAATCAGCAAAATAGCACTTTCTAGTATTGTACAAATTAAACAGTTTGTGCATCACAATTCATTCATTGTGACTTTGCCACCAGGAGGCAGTATAACGCAGTCAAGACACAAACAAAGAAGACTTTCACAACGAGTGTTTAAGTGACCCAGTAAAAGGTTGTCATATTAGATGTTTGTTTGCAGAGGATAAAATTGTCCGTCTGTACCGTTTGTGTTCAAAAATGTGTTGCTTAAACGGTTATAACATGACGATTATCGATACATTAATTCCCTGTACCGTTTATCCTCACAAGGGTCATAGGAGCTGTCAGGGTTACCTGTTTGACATCTATTAAACGCGACACAAAAAGGAGAGAAGACACTCAGTTCAGAGCTCGCGAGGAGAGGAACTGACTGATACAATTCACTCCTGCACTCTCTGAAGATTCCTCTCCTCACCCTCTCTTTTTATTTGGTTTTCCACGCCCCTAGTTACATGGGTGTTCCAACTTTAAAAATGCAAATACAAGGTATAGTTGGAACAAAGTGTACTTGTTTGTCTATGTGTTGTGCATGTAAGGAGAATATTACGGAGTACATGTGTGGTCAAGTTTGCATGTATAACTTATTATTTACAATTATTCCTACAGGAGCATACCACAAAAATATGCCTGAAATAAATAAATATGAGTTTTCATGTGACCATGGCCTTTGTCTACAACTGGGAATGTAGCAGAATGAGCCGAGTCACACTGGTGCCTTTTCCCTACATTCATTCTTAATTAGATTAAACTTGAAGGTGCTTTCCACAGATGCGTGACATCATTGTTGAGCCGTCACGTGAGCGACATCAAAAGGACAAATAGGCAAAACCAAAAACAACCTTCCATTTCTTTCAACTCAAACTGGATTTGGACCACATTTTGGATTTTAGCAGAAGCTTTTGTCATGAAATCCTTATTGTCATTTTCATATGAATGAACAGCTATAATTACTGCCGTTTAAAAAAAACTTTAAAAAAAACAAACATAAAAGGGAAAGTAATGAGTTTGACTCTCATGCTTGTGTCTTTTTTACTGAAACGTTTTTAGGCACCATGTGTGTGTGTGTGCGTGTGTGGGAATTCCCCTGTTATCAGATGCTCTGGAATCTGTCCCAGGCTCTCAAAGTCTGTTTTGTTTTGGGAGAGGAAAGAGGAAATGCAGTCTAAATATACAACAGCAACAAAAAAGTAAAATAATGTCTTAACAGTTCCTTTACATTAATTAATGTATCTTCCCTATGATGTTTGTCTATCTAGACTGAAATCACTATTAATCATAGTAATCCTTTTCTTCCTGCTATTCAACCATTTGGTGCCTGTAATTTGTAACTCAAAACACTTAGTCCACATAACCCACAAAAAAATGCAACAACAATATGTTCTGTAATAACAAAATAGCACTCCATATTGTTATACTTAATAGAAACATACACAGTCAAACCCTGCTGTAAGGAATCGGGGCTGGTATTGTAAAAAGCATAAATATGCGTGTAATTGACACCCAATGAAATACAGTGAAAACCAAAAATAATAAATAAAAATAATTCTTCAAAAACACTGATAGACTTTCATTATATGTTTGACTTTATGGCCACGACGGTTAACGCTACACATTAGCTTGTCTATGGCGTTTTGCATTGCGTGTTAGCATTAAGCTACTGAAGGGCAATGTGTGGTTGTTTAAAAAAAAAAAACGTGCCACTGTAGTTTGGATTCCTACATTAATTAGTTAATAATGATTATGAACATGTAAGGTAGGTTTCAACTGACCTTACCGTGGCACACCCCTCCCCGTTCGAGGAGCAGCTCCCTCCTACATTGTTCGGGCAAGATTAGCCAAACGGCATACGCTGTAATGGCAAAGTTGTCATATCGTCCTTGTGATTTCTCAGTCAGGTATTTTCAGGATGCCGATATTTCTCTTCGAAGCAAGCAAAATTTACATATTTTTTTTTTAGCAAAGAGTATTTTCCCTCCCTCACTATACAATTTTGCCCAAAAACAAAGGAAATACACGTTGCTGTCAGGTGCTGCAGAAGTCAAGACAAGAGTCGCCTCAGTCACTTCAACCGATTGTCGGCAAAACCAAAGTTTTTGGACATTTATTCCTGTCAAGCCGGGTAAGAATGAATTTATACGACCTCATAGTTTTAATGTTTTGTTGGCATTTATAGTAAATAATAAGTCAAAAAAAGCGTGGACGGTTAGCTACCCGGAGCTATCGTTAGCCTTTGGCTAAAAACAACAATGGAGAACATTAGCTTAGCGCAGACGTAGTGGTTTTTGCTCATTTTAGAGGGATTCAACTGGTCGTGTGTGCAAAGTTTGTTCTGTTGGCATTTATAGTAAATAGTAAGTCAACAAACGCATGGACGGTTAGCTACCCGGAGCTATCGTTAGCCTTTAGCTAAAAACAACAATGGAGAACATTATCTTAGCACAGACGTAGTAGTTTCTGGTCATTTTGGTGGGATTCGACTGGTCATATGTGTGGTCTCCCACAAAGTTTGATCCAGCAGAGACATTTTTCGTAGTTGTTTGAGTGTTTAGGGAAGGGAATAAACTCTTTTGTGTCTCTCTTACACAAGCCGTGACTACAGCAGGACGCTGGTTAGTCGATCGGGATAACGGCTATCACTCTTACACAAGCAGTGACTACAGGGTTTAACTATTTTATTGATTTTTTTTTTCTTGGCTTTGGATAACCACACAATGCACTCCCGGGAGTTGGATTGCTTTTGTTTGTCCGCAGCAAAACGCAATTTGCCGTCACAGACATGACGTTTTGCATCTTGATTGGTTCGCTAGGTCATGCGGGCGTGGTTTCCGGTAAGTTCGATTACTATCAAGTATTTCATTGCTTATTCGAAAGCTGGACCGAAATGTGACTTTGTGATCTCGTGAGTAAAAATGACGCCAGTTCATGCCCACAAATCCCGAAATTCCTCCAACTTTATGGACCTTCCTTTTAAAACACTTTCCCTTGTGACTGTAGCACATGATTGTGTTTGCAGGCAGCATTTTTGTCACGTGGAATTTTGAGACGGCGGGCGAAATCTGCACGGTGACGCGAAAGGTTTTGGATGAAGGCTCGTCATGGTGTGTCATGTGAGCGGAGGAGGAGGAGCGCTCCATGCTCAATGAGCTCATTCAGAGGAAATCACACAATCATGTGAGTGTTGCTTGGTCACACTGATGGTGATGATCAGTTGATGACCGAGGAAAAATCGAACACTCTGCAAGTGATACAACAGTTCAAGTTAGCGGCAGGCATATTTGGACAGTTGGACACAGTAGACTTTCATATTTAATTTGGTGCGGCGGCAGCTCGTCTGTTGGGCTTTTTCCCCTTGAGGGATTATATTGAATAATACATTCAAATGTGATTTATTTATTTATTTATTTTTAATTCAGAGATTTCACAAACGTTTACAAATTAGTATTAACAGATATTTTTGTGGTGCCTTAGACTAGTGCTGTCACTATTGAATATTTTTAGAATCGATTAATCTATCGATTATTCAATCGATTATTCGACTAATCGGGTTGATTGTACTTTTACATTAAAGTGTTTTACAAAAGCATGTTTTCTCTGATTACTGTTTATTAACCAATGATTGGTTTTGATTTTGTAATTCGTATAAGTGTAGTGATAAAAAAAAAAAAAAGGGGGGGTGGGGCTAGATGCCGTATTATGTTATCGGTTTGGTCATTGTTTTCCAAAGTAAAAAAAGATGTTTGCAAATGTCTTTTTTTTTTTTCCTTTCTTTCTTGAAGGATTACCAAAATCATTGAACAATTACATGTTGATATGCTGAAGTCAGAGAATTTCAGCATATAAATTAAAAATAGCTCCAAATGATTACTCGATTATTAAAATAGTTGTTGATTAATTTGATAACTGATTGTCGATGAATCAATTATCTGTGACATCTCTAATTGAGATTATTTTATTCATTTTTTTTGCTTTAAGTTGCAATCAAAGATTTTGAGCTGCGAATGACTTGGCACGTCTGTCTGGTTTAAAATTTCAAAACAAAAGGTTTTCCCTAATCTGTGCATCCAAGACATGAACACTGCAAGCTCGAACAGCAAGATACACTCACCAATTTGTTTCATAGATGCTGTTCATCCTATTTCGTAGGCACTCTCAGCAATGATAAATCTGAACCCCCCCCCCCAAATGTGCAGATCTTTAGCTGCGTTACGTCACGTTAATCCGAGGCGTCCCCGCATGGCTGTCTTTTGGCCATCTGTTCTTCAAGCTGTGCATTATTTTGTCTTGTCAGCAGAGTCCTCCCAGTGGCCGAGACATTAATGGATTAACAGGCCCCCACCCCGCACTCAAGGTGCTCCGGCATACATTCAAGGGTGTGTGGACATGTTTCGCCTACTTAATGCTACATGAAAAAAAAAAAAGAAGACTCATGGATCTTGTGGAAACATATGATCAGAAACAGTGCAGCGACGTTCGTATCAGAAATCATCTGTTGCCATTGAAATGAATGCAAATGGCTTTAATCCGTTCTAGTGCACCCTAAAAAAACAAGCATTTTTGTGACTTTTTGTTTTTTATTAAATACTGTAGTTTCTGCATCATGATCAGTCAATGGGCATTGTGCTGCTCCAAACCAGCTTCACGCCTTGGCCACCATGGATGTCTCAGAGAAAGTGGGCGTGCGTTTAGTCCGCAGAGTGCGGGGGTGTGTCCGCACCTTATGACATCATAAAGTGAGCACTGGCTCATTTTCTCAGGTTGGGAGGGGCTGGTGCTTGGAGAGCAGAATGACCTTGAATTTCTCATAGAGGGTCGAATGGAGGAAAACGCCACTTCCGTTATGTTTTCGGTGAGGAGTTAGCATTTTGACACGGCTAAAAGCTCCAAAAAGTTGATTTTTCATGTTGCTGTCCCTTTAAGACACGAAAGCAGTACAAAATGATAGAGCTGGTTGTTAATTCTAATTTTGTCAATTGATTCGATTTCGATTCACAAGAGTTCAGTTTGATTCGATTTTCATTTTTCCCACTTCGAGTCGATTCACTTCAGTTCAGTCCAATATCTATTAATTATGGAACATTAATTCTTCTTAAATATCAAGGACATGATTAAAAAAAAAAAACTCCACAAATGTTAATTTCCAAAGTAAATTTTGTGGAGGCAGTAACTGGTCAAATGATGTAATTTATTAATGAAAGTAACGCATGTTAAAATCCTAAGTGTTACATAAACACTAGCAAGGATGAGATGAAAATATTTTCCTAATTCTAATTGTAAATATAAACTTTAAAGATTCTGAATTCAGGTCTTTCATAAATGTAAGAAAAAAACTTACATTCGTGTGAACAGGAAATTTCAAGAACAGTAAGATACAAAAAAAAATAAGCCTTTAAAATTGTGTTTTCTGAAGAATTTATGGGAAAAAGGCGATATTTAAATAATCGATTCATGAGTTTATGAATCAATATTGGGCTCAAAAACGAAAATATCGCTAACGATTATTAAACCCAGCCCTACAAAACCTGTTTTGAAAATAAGCTATGAATAAGCATTTTGTTTTTATCTATATTGTGGCAACAATCGAATTTTCTCCCCCCATGTCATCTCTGGGGCTCCGTTCTTCTAAAATAAGTCATCCAAAATATTCTGACAACACTGCTTTTCAAATCTTATGACTTATGAAGCAATTCCATAGCAACGTAAAACGTTTTTGTTTTTTTTGTTTTTTTATATTGTGTGGGCACTGCAACTTCCTCTGCAGCTGCCAAAAAAAACAAAAAAAAAACACGAGTAACCTTTCTGTGTATCTCTTAATGTATGTATGTGTGTGCGCATGTTTCAGGATGTGTGATAATCTCCGACGATCTTTCTACAAAGTCGCTTTAGCCCACCCTATAAATAGTTGGTGTGTTTCCACGTGCAAACACTTTGGGTGTGTGGTTCACCCACACACTCGCAAATCAACAGCAGGACGTCCGCACTTTTGACTCGTCTGTTTTTCAAACTTAAAAATAAATAAATAAATACAAAATAAAAAAGGATAAAAATGTCCTGAAAGCCATCTGGATTTGTAGTCGCAAGCAGCATGTAGCACATGTCAAAAGCTTGAAAGTAGACGGATGGAGATAATAATTCCAAATATCGCTTCAAAAAGATGAAGTGAAAATGTACATTCAAGTTAGTCACTTTAAAAGTGTACTGATGCTGAAAAGAAATCCATCTAATACCTTCTCTAAACTATCCAGAAGACAGAAAAGACCAGACAAATATATGGAAAAAAAAGAAAAGAAATATATATATATATATATATATATATATATTAGGGGTGTGAATTGCCTAGCACCTGGCGATTCGATCCGTATCACGATTCATAGGTCACGATTCGATTCGATACCGATTAATCCCGATATGAATTTCCAAGTCGATTGTTGCGATTTTTTAAATCAAATTTAGAAAATACCATTCAGTAAACTTGTACAATGTACACTGTAAGATTTGTATGAAAATGTATTATTTATTGATCTGAAACTTCAGTTTTATAACTGAGCCACTGTATTTAACAAACAGGTTGTGACCTTTTTCATGTTAGAACAGCATTGAAATAAAATATTAAGGCTTAATGTTCCATTCATATAACATTCTTCCATGCTTAAGGTGTGAAAGTTAGACGTTTTGTTGAATATTTTTCCATCAAAAATGGATGTTAAAAAAAAATCTATTCGGCTGCCTATTGAATCGATTCGAGAATTGCGCGATGTAGTATCGCGATATATTGCCGAATCGAGTTTTTTAACACCCCTAATATATATATATATATATATATATATATATATATATATATATATATATATATATATATATATATATATATATATATATGTATATGTATGTATGTATAAAAGGATAAAATATAAATAAAAACAAAAAACATCTGTAATAATCCCCCGTAATAAACAGGGGTTCCCTGTAGAGGAAAATAACTTTCTTATTGATTTGATTTTTATTTTTATTTTTTTGGTCACCCAGACTCACACGCACGCACCCACAGAGTGATGGGAAGGGAACGAGAGCTGATGAAACACACAGCAATGAGTGGAAAAAAAAGGTCTGCTTCCTGAGAGGAAATTCATGAAAAGAAAGCGGCCGCACACGCTCATCGCACGCCCCGGCTTGCGGCCTGGCCTGGAATTTGCAGGAAGCAAGAAGCATGATGACAGCGGCCTTTCACACACGCACACACATATGAGCAGTCGCGTCTGGGAAGAAGAGGGAAAGCTGGACAGGAAACACAAGTTACTAATTAGCTAAAATTGCCCCCCTGCACTTAGATGTCTGCTTGAATTCTTCCCCTTCATCGTCGTCGTCTCACCGCTTCCAGATGTTCCACTTCCTGGTCCGCTCACTCTTTGCTTTCGGCTGTTTTCAAGTCTAGTACCAATTTCCAGTTCCAGTCATAACGTCGGGTCGTTACAGCGCATGAATGACAAGGCCACAAGGAAGCTAAAAATAGTCGATAGGAAGCTAAAAATACATGGGAATTAATCATTTAAAGGAATTAAAATGAGTCAATTGCTGAATGAAGGTGGCGTGGTATACTGGTGGTTCGCCAGTCTGATTATTTCTTTCCTTTAGCACATGACCGGATGAAGGTCACGGTCGGTTCAACAGGCACGCCGACACTAACAAGACGTCATTATGTTGTCGCTAGCAAGCTTAGCAGCGCAAACTATAGCTAGTAGGGGTGTGAATTGCTTCGTACCTGACGATTCGATTCCTATCACGATTCATAGGTCACGATTCAATTCGATACCGATTAATCCCGATACGAATTTGTTAGTCGATTGTTACGATTTTTTTTTTTTTTTTTACTCAAATTTAGAAAATACTAACCAGTAAACTTGTACATGTGCACTGTAAGATTTGTATGAAAATCCATCCATCCATTTTCTTGACCGCTTATTCCTCACAAGGGTCGCGGGGGCTGCTGGCGCCTATCTCAGCTGGCTCTGGGCAGTAGGCAGGGGGTCACCCTGGACTGGTTGCCAGCCAATCGCAGGGCACACAGAGACGAACAACCATCCACACTCACACGCACACCTAGGGACAATTCGGAGCGCCCAATTAACCTGCCATGCATGTCTTTGGAATGTGGGAGGAGACCGGAGTACCCGGAGAAGACCCACGCGGGCACGGGGAGAACATGCAAACTCCACCCAGGAGGGTCCGAGCCTGGACTCGAACCGGAGACCTCAGAACTGGGAAGCGGACGTGCTAACCACTCGACTACCGTGCCGCCCATTTGTATGAAAATGTATTATTTATTTATCTGAAACTTCAGTCTTATAACTGTGAGCCACTGTATTTAACAGTTTGTAATCTGTTTCATATTTGAACAGCTTTGAAATAAAATATTAAGGCTTAATGTTCCATTAATTAACATAACATTTTTCCATGATTAAGGTGTGAACCCTAACCCTAAGTAAGACATTTTGTTGAATATTTTCCATCAAAAATGGACGTTTAAAAATCGATTCGGCCGCCTATTGAATCGATTCGAGAATTGTGCGATGTAATATCGTGATATATTGCCGAATCGATTTTTTTTAACACCCCTAATAGCTAGCTAGCTACATTATGCTTATTAGGGCTGGGAATCTTTGACTGTCTCACAATTCGATTAGATTAGGATTTTTGGGTCTACGATTCGATTCAGAATCGATTCTCGATTCAAACGATTTTCGATTCAAAATGATTTGATTGACAAATGAATTCTGCTTCAATTTACAGATATGCACAACATTGTCATGATCTACTCCAGTCTTCTTTGCAAGACAAAATGACAGATAGAGACATTAAAGTGTCTTTTTTTTTTGTTGCTTTTTTTGTTTAAACATTTATTAATTTTGTATTGTAAGTGCCTTTTTCCACAAAAACAGCATGTGGGCGACAACTGCCCTTTTCCCCTACTTCTTCATTTCTAATTTAAATAAAATCGATTTTTGGATATTAACTCTTTGACTGCCAGCCATTTTCGGAAAAGGTCACCCCGTAGTGCCAGCTGATTTACAGAATTTTACCGATCTTTCAAGCTCCACAGAAAATGTTGTGTTAGAACTATGGAAACCCGGATATTACCAAATGAAAGATTGAACTCTCATCTTTCATCTAAAAAAAAAAAAAAAAAAAAAAAAAAAAAGTTTGTTTCTACCTTATTCAGATTTTAAGTAATCAACAATAGAAAACAGCTTCGTTTCACCCAAATTCTCTATTTTCTTCCAAAATACGGAGAAATCAAGCTTTTTGTTAAACGATGTTATTTCATGCACTCTAGTGAATTTGACACTTTTTTTTTTTTTTTGCATGAGTGATTCTACAAACACCTAAACTTCTATAAAACACTACCCCAACAATAAAACATAGTTAACGTCAATTGATGTTTTTGGCGGCATACCCTAGGTTTATACTAAACGTCATATGACGTTTTTGGCGGCCAAAGAGTTTTAATATCGATTCGATTCGATTAATAAGTGAGAATCTCGATTCTTTTATGAATCGATTTTTGGCACACCCCTAGTTTGTAGTATTTAGCCAACAAGGACGTTCAAACGTACTTGTATGTCCAAACATTTAAATTTAAATATGTTGTGTTGCGCTGCTGTACTTTGCCCAGTGACTTTACTTCAAGTTCCTTTTTGCTCTTTTACTGTACTTCACGCTATTCTACATTTTTTTTTTTTTACTTTATTTCATGTCAGTTGTGTGTTACTTTAGCTGAAAGTTCACATTATGTTACGTGTCTTTGCCTCGGTTCACTTCCAATTACATTCCATTGAATTGTTTAACTTTACTTCCAGCTACTGATACTTTACATTGTTTTGCTTCTGTTACGGAAAGGGTCGCTGCCCCTTTAAACAAAACAAAAAAGCGTTACGATAAAGAGGCCACAACGTTGTCAGATAGCAGATTGCTCGTAGGGCAAAAGGGAGTGAAAGTATTTTGGCTGCGCAGGCGTTTGTGACATGCTTCTTTGTTCCACTAATGGGACACAGGAGGAGATCGGTAAAAGGAAACACACGTTTCCTGGAGGGCGGTGGCGTGACGCGCGTGAAAGCGTTTCGTGATGCGCTCGCTGCAGCACTTGTGACATCAGCGCGGCGCTGCGGCCAACACAAACACACACGCAGAGGGGGTCGCAGAAGGAAGGACATCCCTTCCTTCCTCTTGACTAAACCCCCACTCGCTTCTGTGCTTTCTTGAGCTGGACGTGAATGCTTCCAACAGGCTTCTGCTGCTGCCGCTGGATTGTTTCCACTCAATGTCAACGTCACACTTGTACTCACATCAACTCTTCCCGAAACTACCGTCGTCTTTTAACATCTTCAAGGGGATTGTAAGGATGCAGATGACACAAGGTGCAATGCGTGATTGGTTTGGGCCGAATGCTTTACTTTCAGTTGCTATTAGTGCTGTCATGATCAAATATTTTTTCGATTGATTGTTTAATCAATTAATCGACTAATTGGATTCATTTTAATTTTGCATTAAAGTGTATTACAAAAGCATTTTTTCCTGTGATTACTGTTTATTGGTTATTTTGAATCATGTAGTGATTCAAAAAAAAAAGTGGCAGTGATGTCGTACTATATTACCGGTTCGGTCATTGTTTTCCAAAGTAAAAGCGGATGTTTGCAAATGTCTTATTTTGATTAAACACATAAGAATACTCGATTATTTAAATAGTTGTCCATTAATTTAGTAATTGTTTACTTGTCGATTAATCAATTAACTTTGACAGCTCTAATTGCTATAGGTCAAGGTACTCCACTTAACATTTTGCTTTGTTTAACTTCATTGGACTCTGATTCTTTTCTTCATTACAGTACTTCACATTGCATGACGATATGTTGTTTTACTTTGTTACTTTTCGTCAAATTTCAAAACTTAAAATTCGATTGCGTTGTACTAGATTGCTTTGTTTCGCTTTATTCCAAGTAACGTGACTATATTTTTACTTTGTCAAGTTACTTCATATCACCGCTTTATGTCAAGTTTCTTAATGTTACTTCTGTTTATGTTGTGTTTCTACACTTCCCGCTATTATGCTCAATAATATGCAAAAAAATATGTTCTATTACATCAACGTAGCCTACATTTATGTATATATATTGTTTTTAATACATAATCGCAGGCTAATTATATTACATTGGTCGCCCCGATCCTTACAGGAGGTTGCCATGTTTCGCCGCCATTTTCCTGCTACGGTGCCCAAAGGACAACTTCGCGAACGCACAAAAAAAATAAAAAAATAAAATAAAAAACTTCGCGAACGCACGGTAGTTAAACCTGGTGATCGACCGCCGCTTACCTTCCACAGCTGGGGCCTGCAGGTGGTCGTCGCTGAGTCCTGTGATTCGGTTGTCTCTCTCTGTTCTGCTCTCGCTATCATTTGCTAGCTTCTCCCGATAGCCACTCTTGTTAACTGCTCCAGCGAGTTCTTGCTAGCAGCCACTCTCCCTCGCCCCTCCCACTGCTTCTACTTTATTTTGCTTTATGCTGAGTTACTTTCTGTGACTTTACATTGTTTTGCATTACCTAGTTTAGTTCATCTTACGTCATTTTTTTTAAAGACATGTTTGTTTGTACCTTCCCCCGCCACCCTATTAGCTAATTTTGCGGATTTGGGATGCCATTTTGACGCACAAACAGTACTTCACAACACAAACGAGTGACCAAATGTGTATTATTTAGTATCACATCTAAAAAAAAAAAAAAAAAAAAAAATCCAGCAACATGAGCTTTCATAATCTGAAAATGTTCTATTAATACATAAACACTACTATATAATCAACTTTAAATGCTGGAGTTCACACGGGTAAAGAGAATGTGACAGGAGAGTATGCAGTGACGCGAGCACGTCATTTGGCAGCATTTGAAGGTGTCAAATCAGCACGTTAGTGCTACGTGCTCAAAGCAAAGCAGGTTGCAGAGCTCGTTGGCCCACTTTCAGGCCTCTCCTTGACTTCTGGTGACAAGTGGGTGCTGGCATTTACACAAGTAGTTATGAAACAAATTATATCTGCTTGTCTATTAGTGTTTTGGGAAAATATAATTAGGTTTTATACAAAAAGTTGAGACAGTGGAGCATGAACTATAAAAATGCTGCAAATGAGGTCAGCAAAAATTGAGACAAAGCAAATAAGTGGAATATTGTGCCCATGAGTCATTTATTTTTTTAATAAATGACTGACGCATAACATTTTCTTTTCAATAAACTTTATTTTTGTCCCATATACCCCCCCATACAATACATACAAAAGGTGAGTAGAATTGAACATTTCCTTGTGTCAAGACCATACATATACGCAATAAATTAAAAAAAATAATAAAGTAACCCAAATAAATAAAAAATAAATTAACAGGACATTATGTGCCAGAAAAAAAGAAAAGAAAAAAAAAATCAAAACTTCTCTGAATTGGCAGACTCGCTTTCACAATGTTTCTGAAAACACGACACTTTGAACGAGACACTTTTGCATTCCGGATCACAGCTTTGAGGTTACAAACTCTGGTGGAGAAAGCAAATGTAAACCGACGAGGGTCACAGTACGACGAGCACGTTTTTCTTCTTGCTGGGGGATTATACGTGGATGAGAGCGGGTTCATTTTCAAAGCTTATACCAGGTTAAGTGACAGTGTAGCGCCGTCGGACGCGCCTTCGAACGCAAAAGCGCGCGCAAACTATTGACAAAGCCGTCAGCTTGACATTCACAAAAAGAGGCTTGTTATTGCACTATACAGACATCCCTCAGAAAGGCACTTTTCACCCCCTCCCTTCCTCGTCTCCTCTCCTCCGTTTATTTCCCGGACCGGCCGTCTGTTTTGCCAGAACATGTGGGCAGACGCGTTCACCTCCGTGTCAATTTAAAACTCATTTCTAAAAATCTGACGTAAGAAAACAGGCATTTTGGTAATGAGTTAAAATCAAATAAAACTGGTGAGAGTAAAAAAAAAAAAACTAAAAAAAAAACTGTGCACTATGTCACTCCCATAAAGTACTCCGTGTCAGTGAACAAAAACGGGCAACAATGAGGCAGAAGCAGCAAAGGCTCGCTTTAAACCTCAGCGTCCAAATATGGCCAGGAATGTCAAGTGTGCGCGTGAGGTAAATAAAGATCATAGCGTGATCTGCTGCTGGCTCATATCTATTTTTTTTTTTTTTTTTTTTTTTTTTTTTTTGCAAAAAACTGAAACAAATGAGTGCACCAGTCGGTTTCCACAGGTCAAGAATCGGCAGAGAGAAGAAAGAAGAGGGTCCACCACCATGTGTTTAACCATTACGAGTTGCAATTTTAAGTGTTGCGTTTCCATGGAGACACCACACCCGGCACTAACTTCATCTATAAGAAAGCGGCAGGCTCCACTGGCACCATGCAACCAAGAAGGAGAATTGGTGGTTGGGTTATAGATATACGTATATAGATATAGATTTTTTTTTTTTTTAGGCATCTATCATGGAGTGTCCAATCATTCAACATCGCCAAAAATAAACTTTGGACAGGCACAAAACCTTGAGGCCAACGCGTCATCTGATCAAATGGGCAGGAATATTATATCATAGCTCATCAGCTGCCTCGGCACCAGTTCACGAGAGGCCCGTTACGGCGCTGCAAAAACTGTCAAGCAATCAAGCAGAAACCGGTCATTGAGCCTCCTCGAAAGTCACAGTTAGTCAGTCTGTTTTTTTGTTTTTGTTTTCCTTTTCCTCTCAGGCGTCGGCGTGGTGCTGCAGGAGATGAAGCACGTATCTGAGGCGGTGGCGCAGCTCGGCCGTGCAGCCCATCTCGCTCAGCACGCTGAGGGGGTACGCGTAGGAGACGCGCTCGCGGCTGATGTAGGTCAGCAGGTACGAGTCCGACGACGACTTGGACAGGATGATCTTGGTGTGGTCCGTGTAGAAGTTCACCTAAAAACGCAAAAGGAGAGAGGATGAAGAAAGGCATCTAGGATTCATACACAAAATGATATTCATTTTCAGAGCAAGTTTTATTATTTATTTAATGCTTCATTTTAACTTTTAGTATGTTTTAGTTTAAAGGGATAACTTGACTCATTGAGACATTTTCACCAGTGAAAAGTTTATATTTTGTCTATAATTAATGTGGTAACGTCATTTTTCATGTGCAATTAATACCTTTAAAAAGTCATTTTTCTACTTTCTGTCAACTGATGACGACATCACCTGTGCTGAGGAAGTAGGTAACGACCAATCATGGGTCAGTTTACTAACCAAACCCTGAAGACAGGTGGGCCATGATTGGCCGTTACCTACTTCCTCAGCACAGGTGATGTCATCATCAGTTGGCAGAAAGTAGAAAAAATACTTTTTAAAGAGGTATTAAATGTAATATGAAAAATAATGAAGTTATCAAATTTATTCTGGACAAAATATTAACTTTTCACTGCTGAAAATTGTTCAATGAGTCAAGTATTCCTTTACAATTTTTTTTTGAATTTCTTGTGTGCAAGATTTTAAATGTATAAATATATATTTTTTTCATATTTGAAGCAAAATAATTAAATTAAAAAAATTACAAAATTAAAAAAAAAAGGAGAACACTTGTTGCATAGTGTCACATTTCAGGAGCCATCCGAGCTATAACGAACACAAACATGGTAGTTAGTTGCCAAGCAGTGATGTCATCCGGTGGGGCTTTTTTTTATTGGCTGCCGCTAGATGATGTCACTACAAGGCGACAAAGTTAAAGGACAACAATTCCCAGATGACAGTTCGACCTTCATTCCTCCAGTTAACAGCCGTGCTGCTGTTAACGATTAAAAATAAAAATACATCTTTATAAAAATCAATCAATCTGAGACTCGCATTAAATTAGTTGGTAAACTAATATGTACTTTTTTTTTTTTTTAAGCATTTTTGTTTTTATTTCATTAACGAAAACAGTTGCTGATTCCAGGCTGCGCATTGATAGATTAATGACAAGAATTCCAACACATCCCCTTGTGGAATATTTCTACAAATACATGATTTTGCACTAAAAAAAAAAAATCATATTAATTTTAACTTTATCTTTTGTTTTAATATGAGGCTAAGAAAGTACTAAGAAAGTCTCCCTGATATTCTGAGACAAGATGGCTACTTTCTCTACTCATTGAGGTCCCAACCACAGTGGTACTAAAAACACTGTGGTGGAAGGTTCATAAATTTTTTTTTAAAATAAATTACAAAAAAAAACTGTGTTGAACTAAGTGGAAGATTGTGTTATGTCATGATGGAATGATGTCACTATTTATTTACATAATTGATGCCGCTGTCATTCTGTCCTCTGATGACAAGTCTAATTAAGGTTTACTTAACGTTACAAACTATACTGCTGTTATGGCAATTTGATTTTTCAATAGCTTGTATGCAAACAGTTGTGCCTCGGGACTGCCAGCACACCCAATCCAGGGAGAAATTCAAAATGGAAATCCTAAAGTAAATTTGCCTATTTTGCAAAATTTGGGTGAAATGAGCCAGTGGTGACTTGAAAAGTGACTTCCATTCGCAGGCTGTCACATTGGGGGTGGTGAACACCGACGGCTCTGCAGGGCGGCACAGCCACCACGAGTCTCCAATAGCACCACAAAAAAATAAAAATAAAAAAATTAAGTAGCTAAATTTAGCCACAGTCACCAAGTTGGCAACACTGAGTGTAGCTGCTCGTTTCATTCCGGTCGTCATAACGAAAGCCGTACTTAGCATTTGCATCAGACAGGACTGCCCCCTCCCCCAAAATGGAACGATTCCAACCAGAGTCTGACAAGTACATGGTGTGCATTTCGACTGAAGAAATAAATGTCAGACACCTTTAGTTGAAAACAGCTCTTCAATTGTGGGGAGGTGAAGAAGAAAAAAATTAATAAAAAAATAAATAATAATAATAATAATAATCAGAATAAAAATATAATTAAAAAAAATAAGTAAAAAAATATAATAAAAAAACAACAACAATAATAATAGCCATAATAATAATAATAATAATAGGCAGGTCTAAAGAAAAAAAATAAATGGGGAAAATAAATAAAAATAAATAATAATAATAATAATAATAATAATAATAATAAATAAAAATATAATTACAAAAAATAAAATAAGTAAAAAATAATATAATAAAAAAATAATAACAATAATAATAATAATAATAATAGCCATAATAATAATAGGCAGGTCTAAAGGAAAAAAATAAATGGGAAAAAATAAAAAATAAAAAAAATAAAAAAGGTCAGCCAAGCTATAATTTACTAGTTATTTTCCAGTTGCCATTTTCAAAGTGGTAAAGCAAACGTGCCAGTCTTGTACCAACCTGTAGCGTCCCGTTGTTGAAGAGCATGACGAGCGCGTGGTCCGTCTTCACCCACTGCAGCAGCAGAGGAGGAGGACCAGCAACTTGTTCATGACAGTGAATATCGCCACCCTGTTGGTCAACAAAATGCGTCAGAACCGACAAATATGCACTTGATTTTGCTTTATTTTATTCTCTCATCATCATACCTCCATGAGATTTTGTTCCATGTAGTTGGCCATGAGCTCCACAATTTGTTTCTGGCTCCGAAGCTGCTCGGGTAGCGAGCTGGCGGGGAAGCTAAAGTGCTTGTTGTTGGTCAAGCAGTAGTGGACCGTCCTGGGGGTGGAAGCGCAGCCACAAAAAACATCGACGTTTGTATTTGTTGACATTCAAGAGAGGTTGTCGAGGGCGTTGCACTCACTTGCGTTGGTCACAGAGGCTGAGGTGCGTCCCCTCGTTGAAGAGCACGCCGATGCTTTGGTCTGACAGCTGGTAGCCAAAACCGTATTTGTTGGAGTAGTCCACCCATTTGGTGACCCACAAGAAGGACTGCGGCCTGAACAGGCACGGGGGGTTTCGTGTGGCTGCACAAAAAAAAAAAAAAAAAAAAAAAGTCAAGACAAGCAGAAGGCAAGATGACCAAAAAAAAATAAAAAATCCACATCTGAGTTTTACACAAAAGCTACAAGGCATCAAGTCCCTTAAATCCACACAAGTCAGCAGAAAATGAAGCTTTAAAGCTCTTAGGCTAGCAAAAGGAATCCGTCTGATTAAAGTGTAACCGCTCCACTTCCTTCCATGTGACGCAACACCGAGTAAGACCCCCCCCCCTCCCCCAAGTGATTTACTGCACATGTGGAATGAAGCTTACCTGCAGGCATGACGGCCAAGCAGCCATTGAGAACCTTCATGGCGGATTCAGCCACGGCGGAGGGAGTGATGACATCCTCACACGCTAGAGACAAAAAAAAAAATAAAAAAAAAATAAAAAAATAAAAAAAAAAAAATAGTGTGTTACAACTCATTGGAGTGATTAAAAAAAATAAAAATGTTCCTACGTTCAGAGCTGCTGGCCATGGTGCCCTTGAAGGAGCGCGAGATCGACTTCCTGGATTCCTCCTCAGCGGGGGTCTGCTCGAGTGGCACCGAGCTGACCAGCTGACCGGTTGGTGTGGGCACCTGTGGCCGGGTTAGGAGAATTAAAGACCAAGTCAACCCAAAATAAATTCCAAGACAAAAAATATGTTCTTTGCATCCCCAGTCGCTTAATATGGTATTCTGGTTAATAATGGATTGTGAGTTAAGCAGCAAAATACAGCCATTTTTAATCCATCTCAGCGGCAGCCATTTTGCCACTTTGCTGTCGCGTGAAGATGACATCACAGTTGCTCAGGTAACAACCAATCACAGCTCGTCTGTTTTATCAACGCTGCACACGATGTTGCGATGCCCATTGAGAAAAACAAAACAAAACGTAATACACAAATTAACGTTTATGGCAGCATTCATTAGGATTTTAGAATACGTCATAAAACGTTTTTGGCGGTCAAAGAGTTAAATAGGGCCTTAACATCCTACATTTAGAGGCGTGTCCATTAAATAATTGCCAACGGAGGTCAACTAAATGTTATACAATATTTACATTTGTATTGTATAATACAAATTGTTCACTTCTGTGTCTCATCAAGTGTAAAAACAGCCATACTGAATGTGCATCAGATTAAAAAGTTGACAAAAATAGACAGTCAAAAATATCAGATGTGAAATGGTGAGGATAATAAATAAATAAATAAATAAATAAATAAATAAATAGGCCTCACCTCATTTGGGCCAACAGTTTTGTAGCTGATCTGGCGGTTGATGGAGCACTTGACGATGCCGGACACCAGCTTGGAAATATCTTTGTCCTCTTTCTCCTCACAAGGCGCCTTCTCCACTGCAACATGAGTCACACCCGTAAAATTAAAACTTGCAAATCAAAGCCGCGCAACTTGAGCAGAGTCCCTTTTGAAGCAAAAACGTTCCCACGAGACGGAACCGGCCTCTCAAGACGACAAGTGCCGTATAATTACCGGGCAGACAAGCAAATGCCGTCGACGCGTGCTTACCTTTGGCTTTTTTCTTGCTAAAGAGGCTCTTGGCCACTTTGGTGAAGAATTTCTTGGCCGGGGTGGGAGGATGGAGCTCGGGCACCATTACACAGCTGTTGGGGGGAAGCTTGTCTGGAGTGAAACCCTGCAGGGGGAAACGACAGACAATGACCGTTAAAACGACGCCGGCAGTTTAGAGTTGGGCTCCGTTCCCTTTCCCCACACGGGGGATCAATCAAGTTCTGTGAACGTGAATTACTTTGGTGAAGAATTCATGGTTGAGAATTTGATCCAGGGTGAGTCTGTCACTGGGGTTTTTCTGCAGGATGCTCGAGATGAGTTTCTGCGCGGCGGGCGACAGCCCAGAGGGCAGGTTGTACCGAACTTCCTTGATGCATTTGTACGTCTCTTTCAGGTCAAGAGTCTCAAAGGGGGGGTTGCCACACATCAGCGTGTACCTGAAAGCGAACGCCGCACACAAAAACCGGGTCATGACTCACCACAAACATGCTGAGTGATTAGACAGGGGCGGGGGCTGTCCAAATTACAGAAAAGTCTAAGGATGCAACTTGTTCAATTAGTTATTGTTTAATCAGCTTTTTGTTTTAAGACAAAAAAAAACAAACAAAAAAAAAAAAAACCCATTAAGGCAAATAACTTCAGATTTTTCTTAAATTTTTGGGTGGTCCACAGCCCTCGAGAATAGATCCACGCCTCAGCACTTGGTCGCAACCAATCTCTCCTAATTCAGAATCAAAATAAAAACTACCATCTGTAATAAGATGGCAATTTTAAAGGTGTTATTTGAGGATCAGTAAAGTGATACGTTCCATAAATTGCAACCTTGACAGAGCAGAAAATGGAGCAATTTTATTTTTATTTTTTTTGCTTCTGAACTGTTAGAAAGAGAAATGAGACTATTTTAGTTACAAATATAGTGGTGCCTTGACTTACGAGTTTGTGACCACACTTATTTCAAATCATGTTTCCCCATTAAAATGAATGGAAATGCCATTAATCTGTTCCAGTGTTGCCCCCACAAAACATTTAGTGTTTGTTTATTTAACTACTGTAAATGAAGCAATTTCTGGATAAATTGTGTGAATGCTAAAATGGGGAATGAAAAAAAAACACAAAAAAACAAACACAAATGAGGAATCACTGAATTCGGTAAATGGGGATGTTGGGGGGAAAAAAAAAAATTACGTTAAATGGTATTGAATGATTTGGCCTGATATTGAATGGTAGTGATGAAAAATGCATACAGTGAATGATGTGGAACCCTATTAAATGACAATTTTGTGGAAACAGGTGAAATGATACTGATGAAAATGTGCAAAATGAGAATTGAAAATCACTCAAGGTGAATTGAATGAGGAACATTTTGAATGTTGAAAGAGAAAGAATTGTTCAATGTGACTTGTCATTGGAAATGAATGGGGATTTTTCTTAAGGGGTGAAAAATGTTGAATTGTGGCAAACGTGTAAAAGTTAGGAATGAGAAAAATAACGGCCAGCGAAACATGAATTTTTGGAACATGTTGAATTTGGAAAGGTTTGAATCGGTTGAAAAATATACAAGTACTTGAAGGACAAAATACGGCGGAATAAAAAAAATATATATATAATAAGGGTCAAATAATAAGGAAACTAGACTAAGTGCAATTTCTGGAGAAATTGCATGAGAATGCTGAAAGCACATTGAGAGATAAATTATGAAATTATAACCTCCTGGTTACTGGACAATGCACTTTACCAACTGTGCCACTGAGCAGTATCAGACACCTGGTAATAAGATATATATATGGAAGTGGGCGTGGAAAGAGATACTTGGAAAAAGTTAGATGACTGTCCCATTGAAAATGAATGGGGAAAAGTTGTTATTAAATTGTAAATTGTGCAAATACTGTAAGTAATGTGGAATCAGACGATATATACCATGTGAATTTTTTAAGCTAGTTGAGATTTGAACAATGTAAATTGGAATTATGTGGGAGTTGTTGGGCGGCAAACAAAAGTGTGGAGAGTAAAAATCACAACATATGTGGGAATGCTTCAGCATTGTCTGCATATGCGCTGCTACCACTTGTGTTCAAGTTGTTTATAATTACTGCAAGTAATCAAAAATAGTTCATGGTGTTTTTGCATTGCGTATTAGCATTAAGCTAGCTGACTTTGATGAGACAAAAAGTGAACACGGTTTGGTTAAACGAGTGTAACTCTCTGTATTGAGTTTTAAAGTAAGGAATAGCAATAAGCAGTTTAGCCAAGTTCGATTATCTGCCCAAATACTGCTATCAAATTGGAAACAGACCGTATAAGACGTTTTGACATCACTGTATTCGGCACATTTTGTCCTCATTTCACAATTGACTGTCATTCATGTTCCGGCTTGCTCAAGACGACGCCAGTAGAACGACTTCAAGGCACACAAAGCTTCAAAAGGCCGACACAAAGGTGCGAGGTTACACATGACTGCCAAGTCTGTTGACTTACATGACGCATCCAAGCGACCAAACGTCAGACTCGGTGCCGTGGCCCTGCCGGTTGAGAACCTCGGGGGCCAAGTAGTTGGGCGTTCCGCAGATGGTTCTAAAGAGGGACGCACAGGAGAAGTCAATTAGACATCTTCAAACATTCAAAGCATGCCGACGCCATCTTGAAGGGGGCCACGCTAAAAACTATTTTGACTCTGGTATTCCACGGCAACGTGTCAAACCTGCACTGAAACTTGAGCTTTCAGCGCTACATTCAACCGCCGCCGTTTGGAAACCGGTTGAGGTGGGTGATCGAGAAAGGCTGCATGATTACACAAGCGCAGAAAAATTATGCCAAGTGTGCAATCACAGTTGGAAAACGGAACACCTTGAACTACAAATGCAAGGTTAATGCAATACATCCCAGTAGACAGGATTTTGCATTCATTCTGATCCACGTTATGACCAAAAAAAAAAAAAAAAAAACGCACTCGAGTGTTGTTTGGCCAACCTTGTGCTTCATCACCTTAGGCCAGGGGTCACCAACCGGGTGCCAAAAAGCACCCCAAGAAGAGTACAATCGTGAGTAGAGCCTGCAGGCCTATGTAAAAAATAGTTCAGAGAAGGGACATTGTGATTTCCTAGGACTCAAGAAGTGATCGTTTGACAATGAACACCAGGCAAAGATTGCTTGAAATACAGTATTGCAGTATTTTATGTTTCTAATCATTGTGATAAATAATAAACATTTACAATGTCTTCACATAAATTA
Source organism: Festucalex cinctus (assembly GCF_051991245.1). Lineage (NCBI taxonomy): Eukaryota > Metazoa > Chordata > Actinopteri > Syngnathiformes > Syngnathidae > Festucalex > Festucalex cinctus. The sequence continues at coordinate 8,594,506 of NC_135411.1, read as the reverse complement.
ACATTAGGGTCAATAATATAGGTTATTAAGTAGTCAAGCTAACACCGATAACCAGTTATTTGCAACTTTCACTAAAAGGGAAAATATTAAGGTCAAATTAAAAAAAAAAAAAAGAAAAAGAAAGAAAAAAGAAAAGAAAAAAAGAAAAGAAAAGAAAAAAAAGACACCAACTCTTAACTTTATTGATCATTTTTAAGCATGTTTATTGAACGCCTTTTCTGATTTTTGAATTATTCATTCATTTAAATCTTAGACATGAGATTTTTTTTTTTTTTTTATAAAATTCTAAAAGTTCTTGAAGCTTCCAGGTCATGAGCATATCTTTAAAAAAAAAAATAATAATTCTACATGAAAATTTTACAAAATTTGAAAATTCCTGAAACGTTAAATTTTTTACTTAGTTTTTACAAACAAAAACAATGTCTGAGATTTCCCAAGGTCATGAGCATCTTCTATAAAGTTAACTAAAAATTTGCAGTTACTGTAAGTTAACAGTTTTAAATTGATCTCATATTGGCCGTCAAATTTTTAAATAAAAGGCCAATAATGTCATCAAAATGCTCAATAATTAGCAATAATTACTCCATCCCAAAAAAACAAAAAAAAACAAAAGATATACAGGGTGTTCAAAAATGGTTGACCCCATCTCGTAGGCCAATAATTTTGACAGTTTTCATTGGAATGACCTCAGATTTTCACAGCGTGTATAGAAAAAGTTTCAAGTTTTTTGTGTGTAACGTTTGACATTTCGATCTTTTCAGGTTAAGAAATGCCGTTCACTTCAAAAGAAAAGGCATTTTGCGTGTTAGAGTATGCTCGGACTCAGTCACCGAAGACAGTGCAGCTTGCCTTCTTCACAAATTTTGCAAAGAAGGCACCAACTACAAAACAAATTAGGACTTGGCACCAAAACTTTCAAGAAAAGGGCCCTTTTTGGCACGAGCTTGAATACCGACTCGACGTGTGCAGAGTCACAGGCAGCGCTCATATTGAACATTAATGAAAATATGTCATAGAACCAACAAATATTTGTACTTTTCTTTGTAAATTTAACCAATAAAACTTACGACCTTCAAAAATGTGTATTTAGTTTCATTAAGATCCATCAAGTAGTTTCCGAGATATGAGCATTTAGAATGGGGTCAACCATTTTGGAACACCCTGTAAATCTGTGAGTTTGTAGCCCTGCAAAGAAACGTACTTTTTCCTCTGCTCGACCGTCTCCAGCTTGGCGGCGAGGCCAAAGTCTCCCAGTCGCAGTTCCATGTTTTCATTCACAAAGAAGTTGCCTGAAAAAAAAAAAAAAAAGAGACAAAAGCCTTTTTTTTCCTTTTCTATTTTTCACCCACCACCAAAGTCAGCATTCCGCAGCCTGGTCAAAGTCACAGCAGATACTTCGGATGCTTTCACGCTCGTTCGCAACATTCCCATCATAACAGAACATGCCACCCATCCCCCCCCCCCCCCCCTCCCACTGTCATACCTAGTTTAAGATCTCTGTGCAGGATGCCTCTGCTGTGGAGGTACTTGAGGCCCGATATGATCTGCCTGAGGTAATATCGCACTTCGGGCTCCGTCAGCGTGTGTCTCGCCTTCCAAATGTGCGCCAGTGACTGCATGTGGAGGGAAGGAAGAAGGGGAGAGGGCGCAATGAGCCAACCCCTGTAACCTTCAGCAAGACGTCAGCGGATGCACAAGGCTGCCATGGACTGACGTCAGCCGTCAGATTGCATTTGTTGCGCCCGTCGTGTTCCGGACAAGTCCTCACCTTGCGACTGCAGAGCTCCAGAAATATGTAAATGTTATCCTGGTCCTCGAAATGGTGCGAGAACTTCACCACGTGCTTGTGCGACAGAGTTTTGTGCAACTCGATCTCATTGGTGATCTGCGATAAGGAGACGGACATTTCATTTGTGATGGGGACACAAAAATAAAAATAAAAAATAAAAAAAATCACAACACTGTGTGCCGCAGTCATATGAATACCTTCTCCCTCTGGTGCGGTTTGGACACCCTGCTCTGTGGAATCACCTTGACGGCGAACATTTTGTTGTTCGACAGGTCTGTCATCTCGTAGCATCGCGCAAAACCACCCTTGGGGAGAAGAAGGGAAGTCAATAACCCGAGTAACTTTAATGCAAGGGTGGGGAATCCACACACAGATTCTCATTCACACAAATGACTCAAGACGCCACTAAGCACACTTTCTACAGTGGCAAAAACACTCTCTGAAACGGTTTTCATATCTTAAACAAGTCTATAAATATCAGCAGCTTGCAAGAGATGTCAAATTTTTATTTCATCATGAGAACATAATCGTCAATATCATCCACCGCCTAATATTTTGATTTAGGACTTTAACGGCCACCTCTAGCTCACATTAAGAGGCCATTTAAAACCACATTTTAATCAAGTCTCCTCCAAAAGCCCCCTTGGGAAGGAAAATGGAGTTGATCACATTTGAACTGGTCAAAATAGATTTCATAACTCGATTGCAGGGGTGGGGGAGAAAATCTACATTCGCAGGCCCATTTAACCTTTCATTTTCCATAGTACACATTGATTGGTGCACCACACGGGACCTTGAAATGGCCACCCTTGATTATATCAATTGAGTCCAAAACACATTCTTAATCTTAGAAAGCTGATAGTTTTTTTGTTTTTTTTCCCCAGTCTCGGTCGTTGTGCCTGAAACATCAATGGCGTCATTTGAATGAGTTTGATGCATTAAAAAAATAAATAAATAATAAATAAAAAAAAAAGGCTCGGATGGACGATAGCAGGCAGGCTGGGAGGGAGGCCGGGTTGCTGCATTCTCATTAACCGTGAAACTGATGTGGTCGGCGGCTCTGCGGCATCTCACAACTGCAGGCATGACTTGGCAGCAAGTGAGCGATGACGTGCAACATGTTGACCCAAACGATTGGCTGGCAATTTAGAAATAATAACACTACTAATAATAATAATTTAAAATAATAATATATCTTTATAGGCGCGGCGCGTCTTGTGACAAAAATAAGAAGCTTCGAGTCGTTTTCCGTCAAAAATTGACACACCTTGTACTGATTACACGCACACCTGCAACACCGCCGCGTGTAATTTTAGCCACACATGCAACATGCTAACGACACACGCACATGGAATCGCATCTTCAAGTACCTTTCCCAAAAGCTTCCCTTTACTGTACGAGCGTCCCGTCCTGGCGTCGACCACCACCTGCGCCAGCTCCGGTTTAGCCGACTCGGATTTCGAGCGGCCGGCTTTGGCCCCCGGAGCGCCGGCTTGTTGGGCTCCTTCGGCGGCAGGCTTCTTGGTTAAATCCGCATTCATGGCGTGGCACGACAGACGCTGCGCCGCCGTGAAACATCCGATATCCATTTGAAGGCGGCGGCGGCGTCACGCGAAACACACAAAAAGAATCTCGTTATATTCCTTTTTTTTTTTGGGAGGAGAAACGTCGTGTGTTTTTAGGGAGAACGTCCGTCTCAGTCCACTGAATCCATCTGGCATGTCCGGACAGAATGCCCCACGATGACTATATATAGGCGGTGGGACGTCACCAACTGGGCGTGGTTAGGCGGAGATGGTCCAGACATGCTCATCAAAATGGAAGAAAATGTGAATGAGTGGAAAGAAACACTTGATGCGGCCTTATGATGCGATTCCCCAAATGTGTCGCCTTGTAAGCTTTTATTGGGTATCTGGTGCCACACTCAGAACTCAAACCAGTCGGAACGTAAATCATCTTTTCGCAATGAAATGAATGGAAATGCTATTTATCGCCCCAACACAACCTACTGCAAGCAGTAGAACGCAAACGGCATCCGACGGTACCAGATGAAGAGCAAAGACTGTTGGGAATCAAATATACAGTAATTTATTTATCATTTAAATTATAACTGTATCAGCACTTCCGATTATGTTTAGGCCAGCAGACACAATGTTGTTGGCCTGTCAGCACACCACTGATATTTGTCGTATGCTGGATCAAATTTACATTATCTTACAACACTGATCTAGACTACGTCTCCCACAATGCCCCTCTCCTCTCACAATCTATTTCCAACGTTTACATACGTCCTCACGTGTGTGCGTCTTTAGCACTGATCGGTATGTTTAGACTGCCATCTGGTGGACAAAAGCTTCATAGCATGCATACGTTTTGAGGGTGCGAACCTTTTTGAGTTGACCACTACTTGTGGTCTTCATTTGTTTTATATTGATGGACAAGTGATTTTCGTACAAATAAATAGTTTTAACTTAGGTTAGTGAGACTACGATGTGTCCCGACGTACGTATTAGCAAATGCAGCGTAAACCGAGGACTCGTGTTTGTGCTCTGGAAACATGACTCAACAGTGCCACCTGTCGGTAGCATATTATGAGTGCATTCTGTTTGTTTGTCATCAAATAGAATCAAACTAAAACGAACAAAAAATGTGTTTTAGAATTGTATTTATGAGAACTGCACGAATAACTGGAATGGTGTGGGCTAACAATCCTTCAATTACATAAAAGCAACAAAAAAAGTGACTAAAAACAAAAAAGAATCACAAATGACATGGTGTATAAAAAAAAGCAACCTATTTTTGGAAACTTAACATCTCTGAGCTACCATTGTGTATTTATGGAATGTCAATTAAATAAAGGCTGATGGTGGTAAGCACTCATGTCAATATATATATTTTTTTAATATCAGGTCTAATTGCACGTTGCATATCTTGTACAGGACACAAATACAATTTTCTGAACGTGTAGATTTGCTCAAAGTTAAACCAGAACATCCTAGCAGTAGTGGGTTGTACACTCTTTTAAAACAACGCACATCATGACACAAGTCATCCAAGATTTCCACAAAGCGACGGAAGTAATCTCATTTGTGTATTGGTCACAGCTGGAAACAATCAACTCTCGTGTTAGTTCCTGCTACGGAGTTCAAAAATCCATCATGCCTTCTTCTCCTCTTATCTTCTTCTCCTGGGATTCCGACCAAGCTTTGTTGATGGTTCGCTTCATCTCGTCGTCGCCGTCCGTGTAGATTTTCTTCAACATGTTCATCAGGCCGTCGCTGGGGTCGGCGTTGTCATCCATGTTGGGCTTGCTGCGGGCAGGGAGAAACGGACGTAGGAGAAATGGGGATGAGATGGTTGCGTTCGAAAAATCATCCCAATCGAATGAGGCAACGTCTTACTCTTTCTCCTTGGACTGCTTTTCCAATGTGGTGAGGCACTCCCACTTCATGGCGGCCTGCTTCTTGCACATGATCACCACCATGTCTGTTTTTATCTGTGGGGAGCAGAACGGGGCTTTTAAAAAGACATTGCGAAACAAAATGGGAGCGAAGAAAGTGGATATGGAATAGAAATGTGCAAACGTGACATTTAATATTATTCTAATAAAGCGTTAATTTTGTAAATAATTGTAATTTACTGAATAGGAGCTTCTATGGCGCGAGTCCACTGTAAAAGTAAATGAAAATCCTGAGCAGGCATTTGAGGAAAAAAAATTATCATCACAATTATTTTGACTAATGTTGAGATCATGATTCACAAACTATTATTCATTGATTTTCAAATTTAGCATTCATTCAACTACCACAAATCAATTTTAAATATAACTTAAAAGAACCAGAAAATTATGAAGTAAAACGTTGAATAATCATGTATTTTAAAAAGCAGCAAAAACACACAAACTAATAAATAGATGTAAACATCAATGAAAAGTTACGCTTACTTTGGCCTCTCAGGGGCAGTGTGGTGCACACATGGAGATACACTTGCACGAAAACCAAAAGAATAGAAGAAGACAATGGTGGACTTTCTTAACTCATTCACTCCCAGCCATTTTCACATTTCGCAATCCCGTTCGCTCCCGGCTGTTTTACTGGATTTTGACTGATTTTGCAAGGCCCGCAGAATATTGTGTTCAATTGCTATAAAAGCATCAAAAGAACGATTAAAGTCTCTTCTTTCATCAGGAAAAAAAAAGTATGTTTCTATCTGTTTCCATTTTGCAGCAATTAGCATTAGAAGAGAGCTAAGTTTCATCAGTTTTCACAAATCTATTTAAAATTTTAAGTAATTGAAAAAGCTTTTTTTTCTACATGGCTCTGGTTGATCTCCTTTGCTCTGCTGCCACCTGCTGGCCGTTTGTGTAATAACTACCATTTCTGCAACCGCTCTTTGCAGTTGAGAGGCTGAATCAAAGCCTTCTATATGCTCTCGCATAAAAGAAACAAAAAAAAACAACGTATAAATACGTCTTTGGGACACTTAGAACATTAAAAAAAACGTATTTACACGTTATTGGGAGCAAATGAGTTAATGTAACTCATCACAGTTTAAAAAGATATGAGCTTGTGAGTATTTTTATATTACCTGACTGTAATATGTTCGTACAGTGTTTGTGTGTCACGTTTTCTTAGTTGAAGGTTAAAATTGAAGGTCTCTATTGATGTCTAATGCTAATTTTTGATGGCAGTTTTGCATTGAGTGCAAGCATTAAGCTGGCAAAGTAGCGAAAACAAACTATTTATTGTGTTTAGATAAACAATGTGTGTAATTATTTTTCTGCACAACCAATATGCTGCATTTAGAGCACTTGCAAACACACTGCGTCATTCGGCACATTTATCCTTTTTTCTTGAGTTACAATTTTTTTTTCTTTTTTTTGATCATGAGCATCCAAAATTGAAATCGCATCCCTACAAAATATGTCAACATGATTTGCTAAACAATTTGACGTTCGAGAGCTCAAAGTGTTTGTTACCTTGGTGCTGCTGTTCTGCACATCAATCGGATGCAACAGATTGAGAACGGTCATTTGGTGATTCTTCCCGTCGAGCTCCTTCACCAACACGGAAAATGACCTGCAGCAGTGGCAGGTACAACATCCACATGATTTGATGTCAAAGAATTATTTCCTAATGTGAGATTGTTCTCCCACTGTTGAAGGCAATTATTATTGAATTAAAGGATGGATCTTCCTCTTTTTTTTTTTTTTTTTTTTTACATTTTGAATGAATTTATTACAGCTAAAGTGCACATGTTAACCAAGTGTGCCAGTATGTCTGTAGTTTGCTGCTGCCTCTCCCTGCAACAAACTAAGGGACCAACTCCCCAGCTAGCTAGCGAGTTTAGCATGCGGCATCCACCACCACAAAGATTTACTATTTTACAACACCAAAAGGTGCAATAACCAACCAGGATTCCACCTTTGGCCACAATGTGATGTGTGTGGGATATTTTACTTATTTAGCCATTTTTGGCAGTCAAACATTAATATTTTGACTATAATAAATTTGATATTTTCAATATTTTTCTTGTACAATTAGTACATTTAAAAACACATTTTGCAACTTGCTGTCGACTGAAAATAACATCACAAGGGGTCGGGTAACCAATCACAGCGCAGCTTGTGAATGTCACATGACCAAACCTAGAAAGCAGGTGAGCTTTGATTGGTTACCTGAGCCCTTGTGATGTCATTTTCAGTCGACAGCGAGTTGCAAAATGTGTTTTTAAAGATACTAATTTGTATGTGAAAAATAATAAAAGTATCAAATTAATTACAGAGAAAATATGAACTTTTAGAGCTATAATGGGCAAAATAAGTGAAATACCTAGTTAAGGTAAGCCATTTTAAACTAAAAATAACTATTTTTCTTACAAGTGGAAGTTTCAAAACTAACCGGAACTTGTTCACTGTAGTCAACACAATTAGGGAATGGGGATTTTGGATTAGAGTCCGAGCTATAATTTTATTATGTACAAGTACCACCTGAGTATAAGTTGCAGGAACAGTGACTTAGAGTACAAAAATAAATAAATTGGTACAGTATATCTGAATTTATCACAATATGGTAGGGAAGTTGGCGGGGGAAAAAAAAGAAGAAAGAATTAGCTAATACAAAAAAAGAAAAACACACTATTATGATTTTGCACATTAAAGAAATGAAAATAGTATAAATATATATAAAAATATATAAATATAATACATATATTGAGGCACATAGTTGATAATGCAAGCACACATCGAGTTCCTCCACATATTGACTCGATTCACAAGCAAATTACGTTCCCCTTCATCTAACCATTAACGTGGATTTTAAACATAGAAGGGCCCAAACATGCCTTGTCAAAATTAAACTGCACTTAAAAAAGTAGCCACCAGAGGGTGCGAGAACTGCACAAATGGAAATCAACCTGACTCTTTGAACAGATGTGCTTCTTTTAATATCGTGACATGACGACAACGATATATTGCGGCAGTTTTAATATCGCAATATCACAACATTGCCAGGATCGTTACATCCCTACCCTGGACCAACTTGTGCTTTTCCCGAGTGCCACATACCTTTCTGAAAATTTGCATTCCACGTTCTCAGATGGAATCTTGTGCACATTTTTCAACGTGAGGTAAATTTTCACAAACTTCTCCGACTGGTCCCACGCTGTATTGGATTGAAACACGCATCGCACGCATATTGTATTAGATTGTAATCGACGGGAAATATCACAAGCATTGTGTTGCAGGCCCTACCATAATTGGTGATCTTGACCGTGTACACCGCCTTGGTGGACGCCACCGGGTCGGCCTGCCTCCGGGCTTGTTGCTCTTTCTGTTGACGCTTGGCGGCGAGCTCTTTCTCAACATTCTTCTGCTCTTGCTTGAGCAGCTCCTGCACCCTCTTCCTCTCCGCCTTCTCAATGAGCGAACGCAGCTCCTGCAAGTCTGCCTCCAACTGGTTGATCTGTTTTCAGGGAGAGTTCAAGTGTCTTTAAAGTTTTGTGAAAACTCAGAAATTCACATTTGAGCTCATTCTCATCTTTTAGTAAGGTTGGTGTTTACATTCAACTAGCAACCAACCAACTAAAGCAGAGTTTTCCCAACTTTATGTGAGAAGCTGCAGCTATTGAACATTTTTAGATTCTCATTAAATGTCAATCTAATCAAAGCTTTTACAACAAGTATCACCTAAAAAAAAAAATACTGACTGCTTCGAACGTAGACACCATCATGATCAACATCAAAACAGGAGTGTTGATGAAAATAATGTAAATTACAGTAGTAACGTTATAGACATCAGTAAGCTACCTGCTACTTGACATCATGGAAGAAAAATACGTAATATCTCCTTTAAAGGCAGTTTCGCAACTGATTGTTGTTCACGTGCTCAACCTAATGACGTCATGACTGATAGAAAACGGTTAGATGCATTAGGTTTATCAACGGTTTTAAATTCCGTCTTGATACATTTTGGTTTTCATGTCAAATGTCAAAATGATTAATGAAAATGTAAAAAAAACAAATTAATAATAAATAAATATATGCGTACAAGCTGCTCGTACTATGACGTCATTTCACATACATACAAGCTGTTCTCGAATGTTCTACAAGCAGAATGCCCCCGCCAAGTCCGAACAAGTTCGTTGGCAAAAAGTGGCTGCTTTTAGGTGACTACTTTAACTTTAGTCATCCTGTACAGCGTGAATATTCACCCAATCACTTGTATTGATTAAGTAGTCCAAACGACGAAGTACAAGCAAATAAAAGAACAGCACTGAAAAACAAATTCAAATAGAATATAAAGAAGAAAAATAGAAAGACATTTTATTATGATAAGTAATCTAGCTAGCTAGCATGTGTAGCATTACTTTCATTTTAACCGTAAAAAGCATGCTGGCCAAGTAAATAATTACAAATGCGTCTATGTAACCTCATACATAGATTAACTAAATAAGTTGAAAACATATTACGTACCTGCTCTGTTAGATCCATTTTGGGTTTGGATGCTGTAATTTTTTTGATTTACTTTAAAACGCAATCTTGTACCTAGCAGGTCCGCTAGTCATGTGCGTCCATTCAGTCGAACCACCTTCTTCCTCGCCGCCAAATTCAGCTGCCTCTCCACGAGACTGAGTGCGCTACCGCCACCCAGTGCTCAAAGATGGCATTACAGATAGGAGGGTAACTTCCTGGAAACGGTTCAATCATGTTGAACATTTACGTTATGTATATTCTACCTCTAAATTCGCACTAATTGCTCAACTTGGATAGATAATGTGACTATATTAGCACATTTACATTAAATTATTTTAGCGTCTTTTTAATTTATCTCACGTTTCAATGTATTGTGCACTCAAGTCTCAGACTACAAGTTGTATTAAAACCGATGTCACACACTGCACATATCAAACGAATTATAATTCATCATTCTGTTAAAACTGTAATTACATTTCCTACTGTACCATAGACGAGTCAACACATTACCTGTGGAAATGGCAGTTTTTTTTTCGTTTTTTTTTTGGGGGGGAATATAAAATTTAAGCCCAAGGTGAAACATTTCAAAACTTATCATAAATGTGACCTACAACTTATATAACTCAATTTAAAAAACAACAACAACAGCAACATATATTTTTAGATCAAGTAAAAATGAGCTAATGCGGTTACACAAGTGTGCCCAGTGCACCTTAACTGGGGATGTGACTTGGGTCGCAATTAACCAATCACATTCATGCTCATGTTAAACCATTTGAAATATCTCTTATTAACCCCAAATAATGTTCAGAAGTTGTAGGCTATATACAGTATATATTTGATATAGACAAAATGGCAATCACACATTATTTAAACATTTCTTGAAATAAACAATATAGAAACCTGAATGTACATTTGCATTTATTAACAAAATTATAGCGAGAATGTCAGTTTCTCCATTCAAACTTTAAATATGCAGTCATGTTCCCATAACTATAAGATGCCAAAAGGAGCTGCGCATCCACTGCCACTCAAAGCCACCGTCTGTCGCCAGCGGGTCACCACCTCGCTCTCAGGACGCCGGACAATTGGTTGTGGTCGGCCAGGTGCCGGAAGACGATCCGGCTGAGTCGCCACCTGCGCTTCAACCCCCGCGGCCGGGAGGTCATCACGCACCTGTTGCGTATCCGCACAGGACACGAGTCTCGTGGCAACGCTGCAATTTCTTTATCTGCCAACTCCTGGAATATGTTTAAAAAATATTTGAAGTATAAACTTTAAACAAAAAAAATTACAACTAGTTACGACTGTAGCGTTCTATTTTTATTTATTTTTTTATTAAATACTGCTGCATTGCGTACCTGGAGTTCTTTTGGCAAGATGGTGTTCTTCCTCAGCGAGTTGATCCGCAGCCGCTCGTCAGCGTAGTCAAAGGCCATCTGTCTTCTCTTGACATCTCTCAACATCTTCCAGTTAACATAGTAGGCCCTTGCTTGCTCCACAGCACTCCGGCAGACCCTCAGTGCCTGCACACATTGTTAAGCTGCTAATATCAACAACAACAAACAAATGGAGCGTAAAACAGATTCAAATCAATATTTCCTAATTGCATACAATAGGATAAATACCCTTAAAACATTTTAATCCAAAATATTCACGTTTTGTTTTCTTGTAGCATTATGACGTCATTCTTGAAAATAGCGTTAGAACGCCTGAATTTGTCATTCGTTTAACTCCTCCGTATCAGATCACGCTGGAAACATACCACAGTACAGCATAACGTTCAAACGTCAAAATCAAATGGTTACTTTTTTTGTACAATACCTGCTTGGGAGCGCACAAACTGTTATAAAGGACACCGATGCCCAGTCGTGCAACAACCGCCGCCGCCATGTTGAGTTAAATCGCTTGCTGCTACTGAAGCAGAGTCGAGACGGTTGAAGATCAATAGCGCCAACTATCGACCAGGAGGGCGAATGAACAACATTTTAATGTAAGTGTAACCGAATCGCAGATTGGTCAAGACTTTTGAGGCCGCGAGGCCGCCATATTGCTCCTCCCAAGAAACGTTTCTCGGCATATGATCCTATACAGTTACAGTATCGAAATTGGAGAACATTTGAGACAGTGCTTCGTTGAAGCAGCATGATTAATGGTGTTTTAAATTTGTTAAACATAAACAATTGGACTTCAGACATTTTACAACTTGCCTTAAATACATGTATAAATTATATGCTTAACGATGTTTAGAACCGAAGGAAACTTGTATGTTTTGTTTTTTTTATTTAAGAATGATAACTGTAATTCAACAAAAGATGCCTCTGCCAATGTAATATTGGGGTCTAAGGAACTGAGCGATAAAACAAAAGGTGGTCTTCAAAGCAGCGCATACATTCCACTTGATTTTTTTTTTACTTGTTCAAAAATAGTGACCACCCCGGCACAAACCCGCCTCCGGCCTTATACCAACTGCCTACGAGCTGTATATGTCTCATCTGCTCGCGAGGTGGGAGTAACAAGATGGCCGCCCTGTGACTTCAACGGCTTGCACTGGCGTGTATGGGTTATCGGCAATCCAGTCATATATACAGGTCAGTGGTTGGATGTTTAAAAAAAAAACTGTGCTGAATGTGCATCTAAAATGATACTGCCACCTAGTGATGGGCAGATGACGCTTTATGAAAAATTACAGAAAAACATTACAAACCGGTAATTTGAACTTGGCCTTTAGCCGTCTTATTATAATTTTTTTTATTTTTTCGCACATGTTACATGCGGAAAAAAAGTGCTGCCGTGTTGAAGCCATGTTTTATCAAAACCCGTCCCCCGAGGAATTTATTACGCTTATGAAAAAATGACGTAATGGGGATACCAATTATTGCAGATAAAGTGATGGGGAACGGGATTTATTGTTGTACTTAATACTAAGAAGTTAGAATAAAGACCTTATTGTAATAAATAATCCATAAATATTGTCTTACTTTGACCTTGTCAGGGGGTGCACCGTTCCTGGAAGTACTGCAATACCAGGTCGATGCGTGGAGTGGACGGAGCAAGCCCCTATTCCATCTCCATGTTCCAAAAATCAATTTAATATATGGTCCCCGGATAGGGAACGTATCAGATATTAAACTGATAAGAACAGATACTACACTTGATCTTAGCCAAAAGGCCGAGAAGCGATACCAACACAGTGAAAGGGGCCAGGTGTTAATTCCAGAGACTACAACTTTAAGTTACGGTTGCTCATATCGACTAATTATAATGTCACGTGTCCGAAATGTCAAACAATTATCCACCGTAACGCGCTGCGCCTTTAAGAGACTTCTCGGTTACATTCTTCCCGCACCAATTGACATGCGCATTCTGATCCCAGTGTTCAGTACGCGGAAGGAGCAGACAGAGTTAGACGACCGTATCAGACTTCCATGTTAACTCGCTTGTTGTGCGTAATTGACGCTGTAAGTATAATAACTAGTTCTTCATAGTTCTCTGTACCATTTGTCAATTCTAAGTCGAGCTAACCCATGTAGAACGCCCGAATTCTGCCTTTATTTACATTTGACCGTGGCCGCCATTATCCACGCTGTAGTTTGTAGTCTCTTATGTGGTCTTTGGCGCGCCCTTGTGGATATTTCGTGTAAACACACTGCACCACAAGCAATAGTGTTCTGCCTTATTTAAGTGTACATATAAGATTGTAAAATTCTTTGTGCCATTGATATATTTTGTTATTACTTGAAACAATTGATATTGTTTAGTGCGATGCCTCAATGGACCTCATTGTAATTGTTTACATTTATTTGTTTGTTATAGGAAACCACAACTCCATTGCAATTTATCACCATCACGACATCAAACTTTAATACCATCAACACTCTCATTGCAAGTGTCCGAAGTCCAGCACAAAAACAACCGCACTTTTGTATTTTTTTTTAAACAAGTTAATCAGGGGATAGCGCGAACGCAGTCCCCCACTACCACAAATTATGCAGTCGAGATTCCCACATTTGGGGAATTCGCAGGGGTCAGCACAACCGGAGTGCAATGGCTGAGCCTCACCCTGGGGGAACCACCTTCTTGATCATGATATCTCCCCCTGCCAGGTAAGTATGAGTTGGATACGACGCCAGCGCGATCGTCATTCACGCGCACACTATGTGAAGTGACGGTTTCCTAACACGTGAAATTGTGAACCATACAAGGACGTTTCTGAAGAATAAAGTAAGTCCTCATCACTGTCTGCTGGTCGTAACAATTTGCCCAGCTAACAGCAGAAAGTCCCATGTTATATTGTTTAATAATTACTCTACAATGCATGATGTGATTTTCCTGGCTGAGCGATGAAGCGGGTTTTTGGAGGGAACTTTATGCTTGAATTCACGCTAACGTAGGAGTTAAAAGATCATTCACTAATGGTTAATGGTTTCTTATGGGAAATAAATGTTCGGAAGAAGAACTTTTCGGCTTACACACACTCTCTGGGAACCAATTAAGTTCGTTAGCCGAGGTATCACTGTACCTGACTCTTTTGTCACCAGTTCTTCTACAAACCTTTACAGACAGACTTTCGGGGCGCAAGATAAGCAGGGAATCAGTGTGTTATCGTCACGTGACTATGCAACCAACTTGCGCATTTGTGTCTGTATTCACAATACAGGTGCTTGATTGGCTGCATAACTACGTGAGGAAGTGACACAGATTGGTGTTGGTTTACCCCCCACCCCCACCCCCCCTCCCCGAGTAGTTTGTTCCGATTAGGGAAAGGGGGAGGGGGGCGCGGTGCACTTTTGCTCCAACGAAGCAAACTACTAGGGAAAGGGGGAGGGGGGTGTGGTGCACTTTATGCGTCAATCGCAAATTTGGCAGAAGTTTATTCTTGGATATCTGGACATGTCATCAAAAAGGCATCAAGCAGGAAAAGAAAAAACAATGAGATGATGCTCGCGTGTCACTTGCAGGTATGACAATGACAATTTGTTTATTTTGTAGCAGCTACGTTTACATGACCACAGTTAGCAGAAAAGAGAAAAAAAAACACTCCAAACCGCCGCAGTGGAATGGTTGTGACCAGCACGTTCATTATACGGTATGTTAAATGGAATGTGACGAGACAATATTGTTTCATATGGAACGGCCAAGAGCGGCATGTACTGGTGAAAGTGTCATTTGAAAATAATAATAATAATCATCTTAAGGCTAAGTAGATTTCCTCATTTCATATTCATAGTTTTAACATTATGTCCAGAATTTTTACATAGTGCCCTATCAGTCCTTCTCTAAAAAGGTAGATTATTAAAATTTTCATGTACCTGTGTTTTAAATATAGGCCTGCACAATACCATAATCCTAATCAATTTAGAAAATGTTTGTACCATGGTTGGTTCAAAACCATATTTCATTGTAGAATCCCTGAATATTGTCTTGTATTTCTGAATACAGGATCAATGCTTCAATATGTTCAAGGAGCATTTCATACCCTAACATAAATGCGGAAATTGCACAAAATCTGTCATATGATGACCTGATAGCCGATTTTGCAGCCCAGAAATGGAGACATGTGCCTCTGTAGGGCCTCTACTAACTTGCTTGCACTTTGTTTATTTCTAGATGTTTATTTGTTAATAGTGGCATTGAATTTTATTTTAATTCATTTAGCTTTATTTATTTGAGTATTTGGTGTCATTGTTAGTTTTAGAAAGACTTATTATTTATCACTTATTTTTGTGAACATTTTTAAAACTTCAATATTGACACTTACAAGTAGGGCTGGGTATCTATTCAGATTTCCAGAATCGATTTAATTCGATTCACAAGGGCCCGATTCAATTCATGATTCACAAGGATTTTCGATTCAGTTGAGGAATTCATGCAGCACATATTTTAGACAGTCAAAAGTACCAATGCTGCAAAGAGTAGAAACTTCTTGCTCTAATTTAATGCATTATTAAGAATATGAATATTTACATTAGGAATTGAATCCATTGCAGTTGCATTAATCTGTTTCATTTAACATGGCCTGATAAAAAACAATAAATAATAATTTAAATAAATTACAACCACAGTACAGGCTGTGTAAATAAATTGACAAAAATGGGGGGGGTCGATATATTGATACATGGATTTATGTATCGATATTGGGATATGAAAAGGTGTATCGATATGATAGAGATATATCGATATTTCAAACCCAGCCCTACTTACAAGTTATTTTGTTTAATAAAGCAAAACTGACAAATACTCAGATCAGTTCACAGTTGAAAGTCCCCTTCAGTACTGGGAATCACAGAAATATACGCGTCCAATTCTATACAAACTTGCTATCTCATATCGATGCACCCCTGCTTCATCAGTACCATGTGAAAGAGTTTTTTTCCAAAGCAGGTGAAATTCTCTGCAAAAAAAAGAAACCGCCTGAGTCCAAAAACTTCGGAAAAAATAGTTTTTAAATAAGAATGAATAAGCACTTTATTTTACCTCCTTATTTCACATTTTCACTTGTTGCATAAGCACAAACATAGACAAAGTAACACAGAACAATTCATGTTAAAACACCCTTCAAATATATATTCTTTTGTATTTAGAGCATGATTTACACCCCACCATTTTATTGCATGCACCAAGCATGTTATAAATTTTTCTCCACATGATGGCGTAGTCGAGGAAATGAATCATCTGGAAGCCCCGACGTGTGTGTGAAGCATTTCACTGCAGGGCTTCACTGCTTTACGGGCCTTCATTTTGCCATCACTAGTTAACATGCAAGAAAATTTTTGACTTAACACCTTCAGAAATCACAATGTTCCAAAAGGTTCGATGCGCATGTTAAAAACAACGCAGTTGACGCATTATCATTCAAAACGGTGTATAGTTGTTGTTTGACGTTTCTGGCACGTGACATAATTAGTCGATATGAGCAACCGTAACTTAAAGTTGTAGTCTCTGGAATTAACACCTGGCCCCTTTCACTGTGTTGGTATCGCTTCTCGGCCTTTTGGCTAAGATCAAGTGTAGTATCTGTTCTTATCAGTTTAATATCTGATACGTCCCCTATTCGGGGACCATATATTAAATTGATTTTTGGAACATGGAGATGGAATCGGGGCTTGCTCCGTCCATTCCACGCATCGACCTGGTATTGCAGTATCTCCAGGAACGGTGCACCCCCTGACAAGGTCAAAGTAAAAACACAACAAAATGTGAATTTTATGTGTTGGCACATTTTATATTATTTTATTATTGGAATCTGTTAAAAACAGTACCGTAATTGCAGTGCATTACCTTCTGAGGTGAGATCTGCTCAAAGTGCTCCTAAACAAGGGAAAATCTCTTTCTTGTTGGTTCCATCGCAAAAATCGTCAAATCGAATGCCAAAAGCAAAAAAAGTAGCGCAATAAGGGACCCGAAAACACAAAAAGTGAAGGGGAATCCATAGCGTTTCTTTGCCGCTTTTACTTCGAACTACACTCAAACCTAGCGAATCATTTCCTGAATCAGTCACGTGGTACACCTGCTTCGTGGGGCTTCAAACGTCACCACCTACGTCATCAACACACGCATTGACACGCCGTTCATGAACCACTCATCTGCATTACTCGGCACACGCTTCAGGGATTCGACCCGAGAAGCACATCACTAATGTTAACCACCTCGACCCAATAAACGGTAATAAAGTGCCAGAAGTCCAGCACAAAAACTACCGCCATTAGCTTTAGTATTTTTTCTTTTAAACAAGTTTATCAGGGGATAGCGCGAACGCAGTCCCCCACCACCACAAATTATGCAGTCGAGATTCCCACATTTGGGGAATTCGCAGGGGTCAGCACAACAATAAAACAGACAAATTATCCGACTACATCAAAACAATAAACATAACTTTCTTGACCACGTATTCCACACAAGGGTCACGGGAGTGCTGGAGCCTATCTCAGCTGGCTGTGGGCAGTAGGCGGGGTAACACCCTGGACGAACAACCATGCACACTCACAAGCACACCTAGGGACAATTTGGAACGCCCAATTAACCTGCCATGCATGTCTTTAGAATGTGGGAGGAGACCGGAGTACCCGGAGAAGACCCACGCGGGCACGGAGAGAACATGCAAATTCCACCCAGGAAGGACATAGAAGTGGGCGCCGCATGCACAACATACATACAGACACTAAATTGACGGAGATACTTAGTGGTGTGGGTAATTTCTGTTGAACAAATGTTTTTACTTTCACCTGGTCAGTGGGTGCACCATTCCTGGAGATACTGCAATACCAGGTCGATGCGTGGAGTGGACGGAGCAAGCCCCTATTCCATCTCCATGTTCCAAAAATCAATTTAATATATGGTCCCCGGATAGGGGACGTATCAGATATTAAACTGATAAGAACAGATACTACACTTGATCTTAGCCAAAAGGCCGAGAAGCGATACCAACACACTGAAAGGGGCCAGGTGTTAATTCCAGAGACTACAACCTTAAGTTACGGTTGCACACATCGACTCATCATAATGGTCACATGCCAACACGCCAAACAACTATACTCAGATAATAATGAAGTTCCGTAAACTGTTTTTTTTCAACCTGCACATCAATCGAATGCTTTCAGATCTTCGTGTGTTGTATGTTTTGTGTCACGTGGTTCACGTGGGACCAATAGAATGCTGCGATAAACTTACCTCTTGATGTTGTACTTGATGCCTGAGGGAATTATTATTATTTTTTATTAACTATGAAAAAAATATCAATTTGCAATCGGTTGTTGGTTTAATGCTGTGGCCGACAGTAGAAGAGCTGTTTGATCAACATTTTCTCGAAAAGACAATCACGTGACCTGCCCACTGATCTATATATATGACTGGATAGCCGATAAGCCAAGAATTTTGAGGTCGCGAGGCCGAAGAAATGTTTCTCGGCATACGATACTATACATGTACAGTATCAAAATTGGAGAACATTTGAAACAGTACTAAGTAAGAAACAGCATGATTTATGGTGTGTTAAATGAATTAAACATAAAACAAGAGGACTTCAGACATTTTACAACTTGCCTTAATTACATGTATAAATTACATGATTAATCAAAGCAGCAGTACATACCTGTCCATTTTTTTTTTTTTTTTTTAACTTGTTATATATATTTTTTTTTAAACTTGTTAAAATATAGTGAGCACCCGGTACAAATCCCTCACCCCGCCTCCGGTCTCTACAAGCTGTATATATCTCATCTGTACGAATACCGTGTAGTTTACAGTTGTCTTCTCGCGAGATGGCAGTAACAAGATGGCCGCCCTGTGACTTCAACGGCTTGCATTGGCGTGGATGGGCTATCGGCTATCAAGTCATATATCCAGGTCAGTGGTGTAACTGTCTTGTATATAAGGCTGCAGAATATTTTATGGTTCTTTACCTGAGTGGGAAGAAATATACAAAAAATAAAAAATTAAAAAACAAAGGCTAATACCACGCTGTACTTGTATAGAGAATAAACATGTGGCTACACATTGGAATAAAATGAAAGATTCATTTTATTAAAATTGTAATCTCAAATATTAAAATGGACACTGTCAATGTAATGCCAAAATCGAATCCATCAAATAAGGCCTACAACGTGTCACTCATTATTTTAACTAAACTACTTGTCACGTCCATAGGGTGGCAGTATACACCTACCAAAATCAACATTGGCTTGGCTCCCCAAAAACATCTTGGGTAAACTTCAGAGCTCTAAAGTGTAATTGCTGC
This sequence comes from Festucalex cinctus, assembly GCF_051991245.1. Taxonomy (NCBI): domain Eukaryota; kingdom Metazoa; phylum Chordata; class Actinopteri; order Syngnathiformes; family Syngnathidae; genus Festucalex; species Festucalex cinctus. The sequence continues at coordinate 8,575,009 of NC_135411.1, read as the reverse complement.
TTGGTGAGGGTGATGGAGTGCTGCCACCCGTGAAAATGCAATCAATGGCTCTACGGCGGAGGATATGGTTAACTTCAGTTTGCCAGTGCAAGCGCCACTCATTTGCAATCTGGACGTCGAGGTATGAATATGAGCACCTGCTGGGGAGGGAGCGTGAAAGTCTCCTGAAATTTCACTGAATTAAATAAACGCTAGGTTTTGAAAACGAACGGGTTTTTTTGTAGATTTTGTGACTCCGCCATACTTTGCCCACCTCAGCTGTAGACCATTTTAATTGAAAAAGAAGAAAAAGAAAAGGGAGTGACTAACTGTACCAAACACATATCTTTTATTAGTTGACTGAAAAATTTTAAACAACTTAAGGTCCTATTGAGCTTTCCATAATTATACTGGTGTTCTATGGTGGAAAAATAAATATTAACACATGACAAACAGCAGTTGGTGGCTTCCTCTTTAAACACTTATTAAATAACAAACCAAAAAAAAAAAAGAAACTTGAACTTCTCAAAACACACCCAAAAAATAAAACAAATAAATAAGACAAAGATAATTAATATTAATATTTAAACCGAATACATAACTTTCCCTTATAGGAACTGATAGCTTAAATAGCTTAATGCTAACACAATGAAAATCCCCTCGATGGGCTAATGAATAGCGTTGGTGCTGCGGTTACAACTACAACCCTTTAAGAAATGTCTATTTGAACACAAATAATGAAAATGAACACAACAGAACACGACTCAAAGGCATATTTTATTCATCCTCTATGAAAAAAAACAAGCTTACTGTGCAGCTGTGGCCATTTCCTTGGTGTACTGTATATCTGTTTGTATTATACTGCCCCCTGGTGGCCAGAACGCACACACCAGAAGGAGCCACACAATGAATTAATCGTAGTCTATCCAGTTCATACTGAAAAACATTACAAAATGTTTTTGTTGATGTTTTATGGGGGAGTGGAATGGATGAATTGGAAATTATATTAATCTGTTCAAGTCATCAAGTCAAATGATGATTTGTTTTGGTTTTTATATTCAATAAAATATGTTGTAAAAAGGCAAAAAACAAAAAGTTGACCTTGTTGGGTTCATCACTCCAGAAGGGACATGACAACTTCCATGGGTGCATTTCAACTTGTAACAACAAAGTAGTGACCCAGTGTTTTTTTTTTTCCTCATTATGTGCAACATGACCAGTGGATGAACATGTGGATCAAATAGAATGGTGACTTAAGTTGTAACATCAGCATTTATTCATATACTGGAGAAATGGTGCTTCCCTAAATGCAATCTGACCAAGGCCGAATACATCCAGGTGAGAAATATAAAGAAGAAAGAACCCGTTGAACAAATGATTTATTTCTGTTTCTATGGAGCCTTTGTGAGATGCACTCCAGATCCCGCTGAGAAGGAAAATGTGAACGGGAGACGTTTCCCGTATTTCTGTCACCAGGTAAAATAAATAGCTTTTTGCCCGCCTCGAGATCTTGTCGGCTGAACATTTGGAGCTGCACTTTTCAAGCCTTCAACTGGCTCTTTGTTCTCCACGACGGATGAATGTGACGGCACGGGCGAGGAAATAAGCACATTGCAGCATTTGGAAATAAATCATAGTCAAACCATTCATATTTGAATGAAAATGAAATGCTTAGAGGAGAAATAGTGTGCAATGACTGTAGGCAGGCACGGGGAGAACATGCAAACTCCACCCAGGAAGGCCATAGAGGTGCAAAACTTTCAATATTAGAGGTGCGCGTGCGCAAACGGGGACGACGTGCACATAAGATACTGAAACGACGGGGGTTCCACTTAGTGGAGTAGATACTACCTTTGAAAATAAAAATATATAAATGTTTTTACTTTTACCTTGTCAGGGCGTGTACCGAACCCGGAAGTACTGCAATACCAGGTCGATGCGTGGAGTGGACGAAGCAAGCCCCTATTCCACCTCCTTGTTCCAAAAATCAATTTAATATATGGTCCCCGGATAGGGGACGTATCAGATATTAAACTGATAAGAACAGATACTACACTTGATCTTAGCCAAAAGGCCGAGAAGCGATACCAGCATACTGAAAGGGGCAAGGTCTTAATTCGAGACACTACAACTTTAAGTTGCGGTTGCACACGTCGCTTCATCATATTGGCACGTGCCAACACGCCAAACAAGTATAGACAGATAATAATGAAGTTCCGTAAACGTTATTTTTCAACTTGCACATCAACCGAATGCTTTCAGATCTTCGTGTGTTTGTATATGTTTTGTGTCACGTGGTTCACGTGGGACCAATAGAATGCTGCGATAAATTTACCTCTTGATGTTGTACTTGATGGGCTTAGGGAATCGTTTTTTGTTTTTTGTTTTGTTTTTTTAAACTATGAAAAAAAATAGCAGTCGAAAAAACTGTTTGATCAACATTTTCTCGAAAAGACAATCACGTGACCTGCCCACTGATCTATATAAATGACTGGATAGCCGATAAGCCAAGACTTTTGAGGTCGCGAGGCCGCCATATTGCTCTTCCCAAGAAATGTTTCTCGGCATACGATCCTATACATGTACAGTATCGAAAGTGGAGAACATTTGAGACAGTTATTACACACCCGTCACCATGGGCGGGCCATAGGGGTCCGTGCCCGCCCACCAAGATGATTGTGCCCGCCCAGTTGAGGCATGGATCTCTAAAATGGTTCTCCTTTTATTATTATATTTTTCCATTCATTCGGTTTAGTACTCTTATATCCGAGTGTCAGTAAACGCAACACAGGTCTCGCGGTGTCGGAGGTATGTTACGTTTGTGTTAGCTGCTTCAGTTCATTGCTTCTAATGCTCGCCACTCGCCGAATTGTTCTTGTTTTTGGCGTCGGCTACGGCCAACGGTGGCCATTTGTACAAGTAACGTTTTCTGGCGGCATTCTTGCAAGATGTCACAATATGAAGAAATAGTGGTATGGTTTTGTTTGATTGATTTGTCTTATCTGTAACAGCCATCACAGTCTTACTGAAAATAATGCTAGGTATGCCTTACGCTGACTTATACGCATATGCGACAAATATGTCAATGTTGCGTTCAATGCAAGAGTCATGTACATTTTGTACAAGTGAAGCTGCATGTTTCTGAGGACGCTGGCGCACAAGACAAGTGAGGAGGGACATACTACAAACTTCTTTCGTGTCGGCAACTAAAGAGTCACTTGGAAAAAAAACAAACAAACTACGGGACCCACATATCGTTTTGGCATCTACAATGAGGTAGGATTTTGCTTTCCTTTTTTTCTTTTTAATTCTGCTGCAGACACCGTTCAAACAGGTGGCCCGTTCGAAGCAATATGTCAGCACATCCGCCCTATTAGATGTGGCAATTGTATTTGCCATTACATCGGCAAAAATAGTCAGATTGACTTTGAATGGGATAATATAATCAAAGGTAATAATAATAATTCCTTATTAATCCAATGAGCTGTGGCTTGATGATACATCTCCAAGGAGAAACAGAAGGGGGCATCTTTACAAATAGCTTCACTTTGCCTCATCCAATATGGCTGCAGCGTCAACGTACTCACGACGCCACTGCAGTCTACTTTATGTGTGTGTACTGTAAATGCGGTATATGATAATACTGTCAGCGGGCACCATTCAATGGATAGATGCACGACAGTGCGACATAAATTTATCCAAATATATTGAGCAAGTTAATGCTGTCAGTTTGGTATTCATAATAATTGGGCCCGCCCATGCATTTCATGTGCCCCCCTTAAGCCTGGGCTCTGGTGACGGGTCTGAGACAGTACTTGGTAGAAAGTTAGAAACAGCATGATTTATGGTGTTTTAAATGAATTAAACATAAACAAGAGGACTTCAGACATTTTACAACTTGCCTTAATTACAAGTATAATATGCTTAAGGATGTTTAGTACAGTAGGAAACTTGTTAAAAAAAACATATATATATATATATTAAGCTGATTTTCCTTTACTCATGTTTTGAATCAAAAATTGATATTCGTATATATTACCTGCATAATTAGTAGTAGTAATCCGATAGATTTGGATTTCTTGTGTTCAGAGTTCAGTTGTTTTTATGTTTTTTCCCCCCCGTCGCTTCCCATTGTGACAGTCCTCTCACGATTACACCTGATCTCACAAAACTGAACAGAAGAATGTCACAGTGTCACATCGTGGCATGGTTATGCAGACAATCGGATGCCTGTATTGTGAATACGGAACACCCGATAGACTGGGTATCACAAATCTGTGCATGCTTCAAGGTAACATTGCCAAACAAAATTACATTTTATACAGAATGGCTCATTACTTTGCAGCAAAAACAAGACCACGATGATAGCCAATTATCAATTTTTTTCATCAATGTCATCTGGCAGGTCAGATAAAATTGGCAGTTGGCCCGTAGCCTGCAGTCGAGGGTGTCAATATTAAGCCCAATGGACTCTCTTTGATAATAAAGAAACAGATGAGGTGACCGAGTGGTTAAGGTGATGGACTGCTAATCCATTGTGTTCTACACGCATGGGTTCGAATCCCATCCTCATCGTTGTTTTGCATCTTCGACACTCAGAACACTTTCAACCATGTCCCTCAGAGGATATGGATGGTGATTAAAAGTACAGCGTAACAGACTGTCTGTTCTTCTAATCACCACAGAAGAACTGGCTTCAATCAGCCATGAATCAGTGTCACATCGTCACATAGTCAATCAGCCAATCAAGTACCTTGATTGGGAATACAGACAGCCGATAGGCCGCATAACACAAATGTGCGAGTTGGTTGCATAGTCACGTGACAATGTGACACTGATTGCCTGCTGGATGAAGCCGCTTCTTCAGCGCCCAGAAAGTCTCCCTGTAAAGGTTAGTAGAAGAACTGGTGATAAAGGACAGTCCAGTACTTTGTATTTCTTGAGCGCCATCCACATCCTCTGAGGGGCGCAGTTGAAAGTGATCTCAGAGAAGCAGCAGTGTCGAAAATGCAATGCCACGATGAGGATGGGACTCGAACCCACGCGTGTAGAACACAATGTATTAGCAGTCCATCACCTTAACCACTCGGTCACCTCATCTTCTACTGTTGCGTCACAGGGAGTCCATTGGTCTTAAAATTAATTGGATCTAGCATCCAGCCCGTGGGCCAAAATTGGCGCATCAGCAATTATATCTGGCCTGTCAAATGGCAATGAAGAAAATCCTGATAGAGATCTCACAATAGTCGCGGTGTTTAAAGTTATATGCTATCATTGTGGTCTTGTTTTGCTGCGAAGTGATGAGCTGTTCTGCTTAAAATATAGTTTTGTTTGGCGTTGTCGCGTTGGGCACTGGTTCGCACGTCCGCCTCCCAGTTCTGAGGACTCGGGTTCGAGTCCGGGCTCCAGCCTTCCTGGGTGGAGTTTGCATGTTCTCCCCGTGCCCGCGTGGGTCTTCTCCGGGTACTCCGGTCTCCTCCCACATTCCAAAGACATGCATGGCAGGTTGATTGGGCGCTCTGAATTGTCCCTAGGTGTGCTTGTGAGTGTGGATGGTTGTTCGTCTCTGTGTGCCCTGCAGTTGGCTGGCAACCAGTTCAGGGTGTCCCCCGCCTACTGCCCAAAGCCAGCTGAGATAGGCTCCAGCACCCCCCAACCCTTGTGAGGGAGGAATAAGCGGTCAAGAAAATGGATGGATGGATGGATGAAGACCAAATTTCATGTGAGGACCAGCATAGAGTATCGTGAAATCTTTATCTCCTGGTAGCATGGAGTTGGATTGAAATACATTTCTGTTTGCAATAGCTGTGTGAAGAATGTACAGCAATGAGGTAATTTATCCGTTTTCTTGATTGTATTTTGCGCCAATTTACACTCAGCGGTCCAGCAGAAGCAGATGAGGTGACCGAGTGGTTAAGGTGATGGACTGCTAATCCATTGTGTTCTGCATGCATGGGTTAGAATCCCATCCTCATCGTTGCTTGGCATTTTTCAACACTGCTGCTACTGTGGCAACACTGAGAACTGCGTCCCTCAGAGGATGTGGATGGCGCTCAAGAAATACGAGGTACAGTGATACCTCGGCTGACGAACGCTTTAGCTCACGAACATTAAATTCGCGAGAATTTAGTCTCTGCTGACGAACTACTTTTCGGCGGACGAACCAAACCACGCGGTCGAACAGCACCACGGTGGCGGCCACGAGAAGCTAACGCACGCTCACGGCGTCCCAGTTCGTCACCCCCTTTCTTTTAGTGCGGACGCGGTTTGTGTTTGATCGACATTTTGGACCATATTGAGTGTACTTTTGCTATTATGGGACCGAAAAAGACCCCACCACAGGCTAGTGTTAAGCCTAATGCTTACCAGCGAGGGACGGCGATTCGGCGGCGCGTTTGCATTGTAGTCAATGGAGTTCGCGCCACTAAAAAAAGCGAAAGTGCCATCACGTACCTCAAAAAAGGAGAAAATCGTGCCACGGCTGTTTAGTCCCAGGAAAGAGGTGAAAGTAGTTGGCGGTGCTCACTTTTTGTTGACTCGCTAAAGTGCTCCACTTCCTTGTTCACCAAGGGACACGCCTCCTCCACTCCGGTGAGCACGAAAGTGCGAATGAGCGGCAACCGTTCCATAAACACTCTACGCGGTGAAACGCTCGCGAATGAAGTAAGTCTACCATTGCTACTATCCTTAAGAACTACCATCACAAAGTAAAATAAAACGACTTTATTATACAGTACAATTTATTTCTTTAATTACAATACAATAGCACATTTATTATACATAAAATAAGGTATATTTTTGTGTAGTTTTAAGGCTTATTTAGTAGAAAATTATGTTTTATAGGGACCTGGGAACGGATTATTCTCATTTTAATGGTTTCTTATAGGAAATAAATGTTCGGAAGAAGAACTTTTCGGCTTACACACACTCTCTGGGAACCAATTAAGTTCGTGAGCCGAGGTCTCACTGTACCTGACTCTTTTGTCACCAGTTCTTCTACAAACCTTTACAGACAGACTTTCGGGGCGCACGATAAGCAGTGAATCAGTGTGTTATCGTCACGTGACTATGCAACCAACTTGCGCATTTGTGTCTGTCATCACAATACAGGTGCTTGATTGGCTGCATAACTACGTGAGGAAGTGACACAGATTCATGGTTGAATGAAGCCAGTTCTTCTGTGCCGCAGCAATTCTGTCCGTATAGGTGATGAGAAGAACTGGTGAAGAAAGGACAGTCCATCAGGCTGTACTTCGGAAGCACCATCCACATCCTCTGAGGGACATGGTTGGAATGCTCTCAGTGTTGAAAATGCAAAGCAACGATGAGGATGGGATTCGAACCCATGCGTGTAGAACACAATGGATTAGCAGTCCATCACCTTAACCACTCGGTCACCTCACCTGCTTTTAGCACATCAAGGAGAGTCCATTGACCGGCAGCGCACAGGCCTCCAATTATATCTGATTATCGATGACATTGATAATTGGGCATGTCACAATAGTCACGGTATTGAACTGGTGAAAAAGGACAATCTGGTACACCATACTTCTAAAGGACCATGCACACCCGATGAGGGACATGGTTGAAATTGTTCCAGCAGTGTCAAAAATGCAAAGCAACAATGAGGTTGGGATTCGAACCCATGTGTGTAGAACACAATGGATTAGCAGTCCATCACCTTAACCACTCGGTCACCTCATCTGCTTCTCTCAGCGGTTAAGGTGATGGACTGGACTGTCAATCCGTTGTGTTTTACGGTTCGAATCCCATCATTGTAGATTGGTATTTTCGACTGTTGGGAAACTGAGAACACTTTCAATCATGTCCCACATATGAAGCTTTCAACCTTCAATTCATATTTTCATAACTCTGCTGTCGAAACATCGACTTACAGCTAGATTAATGGAACCTTCATCATGGCGTGATGGAGTTTGTATAATTTTTACTTGCACGAAGCAACTTAGAGGAGGATGGGAACACTGCCACACAAAAAAACTACAAAAGTTCAGACTGCGTTACGGCATATGTCACGTCCTTAATTTCCCCATTCGTTTCAGATGGGGTCAAATGTCTGCGCACAATTACTGTCATGGAGAAGCTGCAAAAACGACAAGTAGATGAGGTGACCGAGTGGTTAAGGTGAAGGACTGCTAATCCATTGTGTTCTACACGCATGGGTTTGAGTCCCATCCTCATCGTTGCTTTGCATTTTCGACACTCAGAAGATGTGGATGGTGCTTACGAAGTACAGCGCAACGGACTGTCCTTTCTTCACCAGTTCTTCTAATCACCAAAACGGACAGAATTTCTGCAGCACAGAAGAACTGGCTTCATTCAGCCATGAATCACTGCCACACCGTCACGTACTTATGCAGCCAATCAAGCACCTGTATTGTGAATACAGAGAGCCGATAGGCCACGTAACACAAATGTGCAAATTGGTTGCATACTCACGTGACAGTGATTGACTGCTGGATGAAGCCGCTTATTCTGGTCCCAGAAAGTCTGCCTGTAAAGGTTAATTGAAGAACTGGTGACAAAGGACAGTCCAGTAGCCCGTATTTCTTGAGGTCCATCCACATCCTCTGAGGGACGCAGTTTAAAGTGTTCTCAGAGGAGCAGCAGTGTCGAAAATGCAACGATGAGGATGGGATTCGAACCCATGCGTGTAGAACACAATGGATTAGCAGTCCTTCACCTTAACCACTCGGTCACCTCATCCACATGTTGCTTGTTAAGGAAAGTCCATTGGTCTTAAAATTGATTGGCGCTAGAACAGGACAGCAACATCTGGCCCGTGGGCCATAATTGTTGCACAGGCAATTATATCTGGCGTGCAAAATGATCATAAAAAATAAATAAATCCTGAATTAGGGACCTCGTAATAGTTGCGGTATTTCAAGTTATTTGCTAATATACTTTGAAAAGGCAGCATTCGCGGTCTGAAATTTTTGTAGTTTTTCTGTGTGGCAGTGTTCCCATCCTCAAAGTTGCTTCGTGCAAGTAAAAATGATACAAACTCCATCACGCCATGACCAAGGTTCCATTAATCTAGCTGTAAGTCGATGTTTCAACAGCAGTTATGAGAATATGAGTTGAAGGTTGAACGCTTCATATGTGGGACATGATAGAAACTGTTCTCAGTTTCCCAACAGTCGAAAATACCAATCTACGATGGGATTCAAACCGTAGAACACAATGTATTATAGCAGTCCAGTTCATCACCTTAACTACTGAGAGAAGAAGATGAGGTGACCGAGTGGTTAAGGTGATGGACTGCTAATCCATTGTGTTCTACACGCATGGGTTCGAATCCCATCCTCATCGTTGTTTGGTGTTTTAGACGCTCCTCAGAGGATGTGGATGGCGCTCAAGAATATGAGGTACCAAGCTGTCCTTTGTCACCAGTTCTTCTAGTAGCCTTTACAGGCAGAATTTCTATCCACGGAAGAGGCTCCATCTTCCAGCAGGTGCTCCGTGTCACATTGTGACTTTATACTATCCGTTGGCATCCAAAGCCGTAAGTGAAATCCTTCAAGACATTGGCAAACAACCTTGACGAACTCAAAGTGGATGAGGTGACCGTGTGGTTAAGGTGATGGACTGCTAATCCTTTGTGTTCTACACGCATGGGTTCGAGTCCCATCCTCATCGTTGCTTTGCATTTTCGACACTCAGAGGATGTGGATGGTGATTGAGAAGTACAGCAAAACGGACTGTCCTTTCTTCACCAGTTCTTCTAATCACCAAAACAGACAGAATTTCTGCGGCACAGAAGAACTGGCTTCATTCAGCCATTAATCAGTGTCACTTTGGCACGGAGTTATGCAGCCAATCAAGCACCTGTATTGTGAATACAGACAGCCAATAGGTCGTGTAACACAAATGTGCAAATTGGTTGCATACTCACGTGACAGTGATTGACTGCTGGATGAAGCCGCTTATTCTGGTCCCAGAAAGTCTGCCTGTAAAGGTTAGTTGAAGAACTGGTGACAAAGGACAGTCCAGTACCCCGTATTTCTTGAGCTCCATCCACATCCTCTGAGGGACGCAGTTTAAAGTGTTCTCAGAGGAGCAGCAGTGTCGAAAATGCAATGATGAGGATGGGACTCGAACCCATGGACGGAGCAAGCCCCTATTCCATCTCCATGTTCCAAAAATCAATTTAATATATGGTCCCCGGATAGGGAACGTATCAGATATTAAACTGATAAGAACAGATACTACACTTGATCTTAGCCAAAAGGCCGAGAAGCGATACCAACACAGTGAAAGGGGCGAGGTCTTAATTCAAGAGACTACAACCTTAAGTTACGGTTGCACACATCGACTAATTATGTCACGTGTCAGAAATGTCAAACAATTATCCGACTTTAATACCATCAACAATCAACAAATCAATGTTCTGCCATCATTGTGATTTATGAAGATGTTCAGTCAGATTGTTCTTGTATGTTTTGCGCACGTGATTCACGTCGACCCAATAGACGGTAATAACCTGAACTCACTCTCATTGAAAGTGCCAGAAGTCGAGCACAAAAACAACCGCTTAGCTTTGGTGTTTTTTTTTTTTTTAAACAAGTTTATCAGGGGATAGCGCGAACGCAGTCCCCCACTACCACAAATTATGCAGTCGAGATTCCCACATTTGGGGAATTCGCAGGGGTCAGCACAACCGGAGTGCAATGGCTGAGCCTCACCCTGGGGGAACCACCTTCTTGATCATGGTATCTCCCCCTGCCAGGTAAGTATGAGTTGGATACGACGCCAGCGCGATTGTCATTCACGCGCACACTATGTGAAGTGACGGTTTCCTAACACGTGAAATTGTGAACCATACAAGGACGTTTCTGAAGAATAAAGTAAGTCATCATCACTGTCTGCTGGTCGTAACAATTAGCCCAGCTAACAGCAGAAAGTCCCATGTTATATTGTCTAATAATTACTCTACAATGCATGATGTGATTTTCCTGGCTGAGCGATGAAGCGGGTTTTTGGAGGGAACTTTATGCTTGAATTCACGCTAACGTAGGAGTTAAAAGATCATTCACTTATGGTTGTCGTCAGTGGATGATGATTATTATCATCATCAACCTATGTAGGAAACGATGAGTAGCGAGAGTCTAAAAATCTTATAAAAGTCAATATGGATGTAATATTGGGAAGATGAAACATCTCAGTCAATGTGCATCATTTAAGACTAATTTAAACTGAGAGTAATGAACAGAAAGTGAAGATATTTACTGACAGAAATAACATTTCAAGTCTAATGATGACTTTAACTTTGACACAGTATTGTATTCCTTTTATATCTGTCCATCTGTGCATCTCCTTGGGTCTAAGCCTTGGGTCTAAATTGGAATAAAACAGACAAATTATCCGACTACATCAAAACAATGTATTCCACACAAGGGTCACGGAAGTGCTGGAGCCTATCTCAGCTGGCTATGGATATTGAGGTGCATCAAGTTTCAATTTTCGATGTGCGCGTGCACAAACGGGGCTGAAATGAAGGGGATCGTAATTGGTAGAATAGATAAGTAAGTAAATGATAAATACCTTTACTATCACCTTGTCATGGGGTGCACCGTTCCTGGAAGTACTGCAATACCAGGTCGATGCGTGGAGTGGACAGAGCAAGCCCTTATTCCATCTCCATGTTCCAAAAATCAATTTAATATATGGTCCCCGGATAGGGAACGTATCAGATATTAAACTGATAAGAACAGATACTACACTTGATCTTAGCCAAAAGGCCGAGAAGCGATACCAACCCACTGAAAGGGGCCAGGTGTTAATTCCGGAGACTACAACCTTAAGTTACGGTTGCTCATATCGACTAATTATAATGTCACGTGTCCGAAATGTCAAACAATAATGCGCCCTTTAAGAGACTTCTCGGTTACATTCTTCCCGCACCAATTGACATGCGCATTCTGATCCCAGTGTTCAGTACGCGGAAGGAGCAGCCAGAGTGAGACGACCGTATCAGACTTCCATGTTAACTCGCTTGTTGTGCGTAATTGACGCTGTAAGTATAATAACTAGTTCTTCATAGTTCTCTGTACCATTTGTCAATTTAAAGTAGAGCTAACCCATGTAGAACGCCCGAATTCTGCCTTTATTTACATTTGACCGTGGCCGCCATTATCCACGCTGTAGTTTGTAGTCTCTTATGTGGTCTTTGGCGCGCCCTTGTGGATATTTCGTGTAAACACACTGCACCACAAGCAATAGTCCATCCATCCATACATTTTCTTGACCGCTTATTCCTCACAAGGGTCGCGGGGGCTGCTGGCGCCTATCTCAGCTGGCTCTGGGCAGTAGGCGGGGGACACCCTGGACTGGTTGCCAACCAATCGCAGGGCACACAGAGACGAACAACCATCCACACTCACACGCACACCTAGGGACAATTCGGAGCGCCCAATTAACCTGCCATGCATGTCTTTGGAATGTGGGAGGAGACCGGAGTACCCGGAGAAGACCCACGCAGGCACGGGGAAGGCCATAGAAGTGGGCTCCGCGTGCACAACGTACATACAGACGCTAAAATGATGGAGATAAGACTGGTGGGTTAAACAAACGATAAATGTTCTTACTTTGACCTTGTCAGGGGGTGCACCGTTCCTGGAAGTACTGCAATACCAGGTCGATGCGTGGAGTGGACGGAGCAAGCCCCGATTCCATCTCCATGTTCCAAAAATCAATTTAATATATGGTCCCCGGATAGGGGACGTATCAGATATTAATCTGATAAGAACAGATACTACACTTGATCTTAGCCAAAAGGCCGAGAAGCGATACCAACACAGTCAAAGGGGCCAGGTGTTAATTCCAGAGACTACAACTTTAAGTTACGGTTGCTCATATCGACTAATTATAATGTCACGTGTCCGAAATGTCAAACAATGATCCACCGTAACGCGCTGCGCCTTTAAGAGACTTCTCGGTTACATTCTTCCCGCACCAATTGACATGCGCATTCTGATCCCAGTGTTCAGTACGCGGAAGGAGCAGCCAGAGTTAGACGACCGTATCAGACTTCCATCTCTTATGTGGTCTTTGGCGCGCCCTTGTGGATATTTCGTGTAAACACACTGCACCACAAGCAATAGTGTTCTGCCTTATTTAAGTGTACATATAAGATTGTAAAATTCTTTGTGCCATTGATATATTTTGTTATTACTTGAAACAATTGATATTGTTTAGTGCGATGCCTCATTGGACCTCATTGTAATTGTTTACATTTATTTGTTTGTTCTAGAAAACCACAACCACAACTTCATTACAATTTATCACCATCACGACATCAGACTTTAATACCATCAACCAGACACGGCGCTCCGCATACGCTTATCACGCACTGCGCGTAGGACACCAACTGCCTGGCACCAAAAAACAAATCAAGCCCGTAAAAATAATAATATTCGTAATTATAACCACAAAACATTCATGCTTAGGGCACCAAAATAGCTAGCGCCGGCCCTGCCATCAACAATCAACAAATCCATGTTCTGCCATCATTGTGGTGATTAAAGACACTCAACCCCATCTCTGGATTCGCTGCAATCTTTCTAACCGAAGATTTAGGCCAGACGAGTGTAGACCCAGCACACTTTCAATAATATTCCACAACCGTTGTTTTTAACATGCGCATCGAACGTTTTGGAGCATTGTGATTTATGAAGGTGTTCAAATTCACATTTTTCTGTTCACAGTTGAAAGTCCCCTTCAGTACTGGGAATCACAGAAATATACGCGTCCAATTCTATACAAACTTGCTATCTCATATCGATGCACCCCTGCTTCATCAGTACCATGTGAAAGAGTTTTTTTTCCAAAGCAGGTGAAATTCTCTGCAAAAAAAAGAAACCGCCTGAGTCCAAAAATATTGTTTTTAAATAAAAATGAATAAGCACTTTATTTTACCTCCTTATTTCACATTTTCACTTGTTGCATAAGCACAAACATAGACAAAGTAACACAGAACAATTCATGTTAAAACACCCTTCAAATATATATTCTTTTGTATTTAGAGCATGATTTACACCCCACCATTTTATTGCATGCACCAAGCATGTTATACATTTTTCTCCACATGATGGCGTAGTCGAGGAAATGAATCATCTTGAAGCCCCGACGTGTGTGTGAAGCATTTCACTGCAGGGCTTCACTGCTTTACGGGCCTTCATTTTGCCATCACTACTAAAATGCCAAAATGGCAAGCTACTGCCGAAATACTAAAATGACGGGGATCGTAATTGGTAGAATAAATAAGTAAATGATAAATACCTTTACTTTCACCTTGTCAGGGGGTGCACCATTCCTGGAGATACTGCAATACCAGGTCGATGCGTGGAGTGGACGGAGCAAGCCCCTCTTCCATCTCCTTGTTCCAAAAATCAATTTAATATATGGTCCCCGGATAGGGAACGTATCAGATATTAAACTGATAAGAACAGATACTACACTTGATCTTAGCCAAAAGGCCGAGAAGCGATACCAACACACTGACAGGGGCCAGGTGTTAATTCCAGAGACTACAACTTTAGGTTACGGTTGCTCATATCGACAATTATAATGTCACGTGTCCGAAATGTCAAACAATTATCCACCGTAACGCGCTGCGCCTTTAAGAGACTTCTCGGTTACATTCTTCCCGCACCAATTGACATGCGCATTCTGATCCCAGTGTTCAGTACGCGGAAGGAGCAGCCAGAGTTAGACGACCGTTGTTCTGACAAACCAGCATACCCGTCGAAGTAGCATACCTCACACATCTGCGCACGCGCTACGCATGCGCAGTAGGCAATTACATCATCACGCTGTCGAACTCGTCGGAGCAGCATACCTCGGCTGACAAGTAAGTAAAAGTATGCAATAACCGATTATTTAGAACTGCATTTTACTTCGTTTTGTATTTATTTTATATAGTGTAAGTATTTTATTCAGAGAGTAAGTTTTGTTCTGCAGTTAGCGTTGTGGATCACTGTGCGTTATTATTATGGCACAGTGGCAGTTAGATGCTTGTACTAATTCAAAAACAATTTTGGGGCTTCACTAATGTGTGTTTTTTCTTCTTATTTTAAGGTGCAATGTGAATTATGTCTGCGGTGGACACATGCTGAATGTGCAGAATAACGTTTTTAAGTGTAAAAAAAATGAAACTTAAATTGCTGACTTGCTACAACAGCCATCGTAGTTTGGAATCTTTTGAGACGTTGTGTAGTTTTTGTCACTTGATGTTTTTGTACTTTTAGCAAACTGGCAACGTGTATTGTAGTTTGTACATAAAATATGTTTCATAGTCCTCCTGCATCGGTTTTCATTTTGAATTCAACAATAAAGCTCTTTTTTTTTCGAGTCTTCTCAAATGTTTCTTTCAAAATTAAGCAATGGTGTTTCAACTGGCAAACTCTCTCACAGCCTGCAAAATCTGTTCAATTAAATCTAGACAATTTTCTGTCATGTAGACAACTATCATACATAATGGGTATCGCTGGAGCCAATATTTTGATGTTTGATTATAATGTTGCCTTTTACACTAATTAGAAATGACAATTGTGTCACCTAGTGGGCAGTTCGTGTGCAAGTCATTATAATGTGCATTCAGCCTCAGTTTGGTGAGGAAACTGTCATCCGCGCCTGCATATGGTTTTTGTTTGATTTATTGACAACAGTTTGTTTTGATATATAAAAATGTTTTCGTATGACGACCCTGTGCACATAAGCCTACACCTGAACGCAGCAGTCAGCAAAATGAACACAACGGAATGAGACGCGAAGACTTAAATCATCTAAAAATACAGAAATTCATGCAAATCGTTTGTGGGAGCGCGTTGGCATATTGTCCTCTGAAGTTTTAATGTGGCTCTATAGTTGGCCTTATTTTTTCTTGACTAGTAAACTAAGGCAACAATGTGCTGTGGGTGCCCATTTCAGCCATCAAAACAGCATACCGATGTTACAATCAGCCGTCAGAACAGCATGCTCGTGTTAAAACTAACTACATATGCTTCTTTGGTAGCTCTAGTGTTTTTAATATGCATCTGTGTTTAGCCTAATTGCAGTGTATTATTATCATTTATGGGATTGTCGTAACATAGGAATGCTATTCTGACTACGTATGCTAGCCCGATAGAGGCAGCTGTCAGATCAGCATATGGGTATGCTGATCCGACAGAACATCGTATCAGACTTCCATGTTAACTCGCTTGTTGTGCGTAATTGACGCTGTAAGTATAATAACTAGTTCTTCATAGTTCTCTGTACCATTTGTCAATTTAAAGTAGAGCTAACCCATGTAGAACGCCCGAATTCTGCCTTTATTTACATTTGACCGTGGCCGCCATTATCCACGCTGTCGTTTGTAGTCTCTTATGTGGTCTTTGGCGCGCCCTTGTGGATATTTCGTGTAAACAGACTGCACCGCAAGCAATAGTCCATCCATCCATCCATTTTCTTGACCGCTTATTCCTCACAAGGGTCGCGGGGGCTGCTGGCGCCTATCTCAGCTGGCTCTGGGCAGTAGGCGGGGGACACCCTGGACTGGTTGCCAACCAATCGCAGGGCACACAGAGACGAACAACCATCCACACCTAGGGACAATCCAGAGCGCTCAATTAACCTGCCATGCATGTCTTTGGAATGTGGGAGGAGACAGGAGTACCC
The DNA here is from genome assembly GCF_051991245.1 of Festucalex cinctus. Classification (NCBI taxonomy): domain Eukaryota; kingdom Metazoa; phylum Chordata; class Actinopteri; order Syngnathiformes; family Syngnathidae; genus Festucalex; species Festucalex cinctus. The sequence goes on along the minus strand of NC_135411.1, from coordinate 8,558,353 downwards.
GGAGAAGACCCACGCGGGCACGGGGAGAACATGCAAACTCCACCCAGGAAGGTCCGAGCCTGGACTCGAACCGGAGACCTCAGAACTGGGAAGCGGACGTGCTTAACTACTCGACTACCGTGCCGCCACAAGCAATAGTGTTCTGCCTTATTTAAGTGTACAAATAAGATTGTAAAATTTCTTTGTGCCATTGATATATTTTGTTATGACTTGAAACAATTGATATTGTTTAGTGCGATGCCTCATTGGACCTCATTGTAATTGTTTACATTTATTTGTTTGTTCTAGAAAACCACAACTCCACAACTTCATTACAATTTATCACCATCACGACATCAGACTTTAATACCATCAACAATCAACAAATCCATGTTCTGTCATCATTGTGATTTGTGAAGGTGTTCAGTCAGATTGTTCTTGTGTGTTTTGTGCACGTGGTTCACCTCGACCCAATAGACGGTAATAAACTGAACTCACTCTCATTGCAAGTGTCAGAAGTCCAGCACAAAAATTAGCTTTCCTATTTTTTTTTTAACAAGTTTATCAGGGGATAGCGCGAACGCAGTCCCCCACTACCACAAATTTTGCAGTCGAGATTCCCACATTTGAGGAATTCGCAGAAGTCAGCACAACCGGAGGCTGAGCCTCACCCTGGGGGAACCACCTTCTTGATCATGATATCTCCCCCTGCGAGGTAAGTATGAGTTGGATACGACGCCAGCGCGATTGTCATTCACGCGCACACTATGTGAAGTGACGGTTTCCTAACACGTGAAATTGTGAACCATACAAGGACGTTTCTGAAGAATAAAGTCCTCATCACTGTCTGCTGGTCGTAACAATTTGCCCAGCTAACAGCAGAAAGTCCCATGTTATATTGTTTAATAATTACTCTACAATGCATGATGTGATTTTCCTGGCTGGGCGATGAAGCGGGTTTTTGGAGGGAACTTTATGCTTCAATTCACGCTAACTGTACAAAAGGCTCCTAGAAATAGTGTATTATTGTTGAGTGTTTATTTACATGAATCAGAACTTTGTTTGTATTGTTGTGCCTCCCCATGGCATGTGACTACGCGATTACGTATGACGATGTGTCGGGCGTGCATGCGCAGTTCAGTTCAGTAGAGAGCAGGTGGCTACAGCGGTGCTGTAGCAGTCGGATTGATCACGTTGTACGTAGTTTCGTTTGACAGAGTTCATGACCACAAAGTAAGTCAGAAATGTTTATTGTTGCATTGTTTATGTGTATTTCCAACTTGTATGCTAGTTTCGATGGCTATATACGGAGTTTAGAAGTGAACCGCGGGACGCTACAGTTCTGTAACAGTCGCCATTACCAACTGGCTATTTTACTGTTCTTGGTGGCCACTAGAGGTCCCCATAGACCAGTAAAACATTTACGTGCATTCAAGTGAATTCTAAATGACTGTAGTAGGTCATTTTGAGCAGTATAAATATAATACCTATTGCGTGGGCAATGTTTTCTTTGTGCTTGTCCTTTATGGAGTTTCTAAGGCATATAAATACTTATTAGTCATGTCATTGTATAATTTGTGTGACATCTAAATATTGTGCATCCCCTTATTATTGTTATTCTGATATTTCAGACTCTGTTTCATCTGTTTCACCTGTTTCATCTACATCCATTTCACCTGTTGCTTCAACCCGCTTGTCTCGACCTCATTGTCTCCACCTGTACCCTCATCTCCTGAATAACCAGTAAAGAATCAACAAACCACCATAACGCATTCTCCTGTATTCTGATCGATACACCATCCTGTGTAGTGTATACACCTTCCATGAGCCAGCATAATAGCCTCCCCAATACTAACGTAGGAGTTAAAAGATCATTCACTTATGGTTGTCGTCAGTGGATGATGATAATATAATAAGCGAAGTGCGCATCTCGAATTCAAGGTGCATTATGGGTAGCGGCGTGGTGCATTGTGGGTAGGCTAAGCTACCAAACGGTCATTGAAAATGAATTGGATCCAATGGAATTGGCTCTGAAAGAAACGTTTCAACGGCTGGAAAGTTTCAGTTTTTTTATTAACACGCATAGCATGTGGTTTACTGACATCGGGGAAGTTGACTTGCAAGCTTAATAGTGTACAGTTAGGCAAAGATTGTCACCACTCTAATCTCCGCCATTCAAATTGATAGGGTAGTTGGTAGCCTCGTTTATTCCCTGGCGCATGCGCAAATTTAATGCGCACTTCGCTTATTGACATAATCATCCACCTGTGTAGGAAACAGCACGATGAGTAGCGAGAGCAAGTGTGGAGCGACACCTACTGGAGAAGTGAGTGTAAAAAAAAGATTTGTGAAGCAGACATTGACAGTCTAAAAATCTTATAAAACTCAATATGGATTTAAAGCTACTATATGGAGGGTTTCCCTAAAAAATATCTTAACAATAGCCTTTTTATTTGACCATTTATGACTACAACATATTCTAATTAGTAGATCAACATCTTCGCTGTTCACAATGGGTACTCCGACAAGCCTCTGGCCAATATTATTTCGGAAGCGTCCGGTCCGAATCCTTCGAATTTCCCGCCCTCTGTCTGCAGGATGTGACGTCATGCGCAGTCTCGTCAGTTGTTTCCTGTAGTCACGAAGACGGAACTAGTACAGATTTTCGCTGCCCCAGACACCCGCTGTTACTCCGCGGAAGGCTGCTTAAAAAAAGTGAAAACAATGTCAAGTGCCACGAAAAAAAATCTAAACTTGATAGTGACCGATGCCAGGCAAGAACGTGAGTGAACATCAGTTTGACTTTTCAGCGGTGGACAGAGTTGAGCTCGGACTTGGATTAGAAAAGTGATTCACAGCTGGCTTTCTTTCTACTCGAAAAGGTAAGAAGCGAGTATCTTGACATTTAGAAAAAAAAAGTGTTGTTCTCAAATAGCAGTAACCTCAAGCTAAATCACTTCTCGGTCGTAACGAGGGGTGAAAGTAAGTAGACGGCAACATTTAGCGTGAAAGGGGCGGCAAAGTTGAATGTAATAGAAAAGAATGACTTTATGAAGAACAGACGTTCCATTCCGCGGCGTTTCAATCAGGCTAAATGTCGCCTTATTTTCCTCCGTGACAACAACCTATTGTAGCTACATTATGCTAGCGGAGTGTGAACGGTACTACTGTATGATAATAACATTCACGGCCGTATCATACCAAGCAGTGAATGGGTCTATATTGTGTTTTTCACAATCGTCAATTTCCATAAATGACAGCCCACCTTTCGGCTCATGCACAATGACGCTAGCCTGGGGACGACATACACTAATAATGACTAGAATCAGGTAGACGTCCGTCGAGCGGGGTGACTACAATATGGAACTGCATATTGACGTTGGAATGAGGTCCAATTAATTAACGTAATTTGCACATCGTTTTGGAGTACAGTACAAAACTGGTCTTCGACCGACTAATGCAATATGATCTGCACGTCCCGTGGACATCAATTGTTTAGTGGGGAAAGAGAGTCTCATTCCGTGAAGTGGCCAGTTTTGTAAAACATTATAAAACTTCTTACCTCTGAAAACATAGTTTCATTGGATATGAAGAGCCCAGTCTTCAGTATTGAGGTCGTGCACGTACGAGTGCGCGCAGCGTGTACGGGCTTGTAGTTTGTTTTCGGCCACAGGTGGCAGTAGCCATTTGAAATTTTAAATCTTCCATATAGCTGCTTTAATATTAGGAAGATGAAACATCTCAGTCAATGCGCATCATTTAAGACTAATTTAAACTGAGAGTAATGAACAGAAAGTGAAGATATTTACTGACAGAAATAACATTTCAAGTCTAATGATGACTTGAACTTTTACACAGTATTGTATTCCTTTTATATCTGTCCATCTGTGCATCTCCTTGGGGTTAAGCTCCACCCCCTTTCCATGAAACCTAGAGATGCCTCTAACTGTTCGCCGCAGACTGGGATCGGAACGCCCACGGAACGGAACGCCCCTAAGCCCTATCCTTGCCGTAAAGCGCTATTCTGCCCTTTTGTCCTTTAAGACTACTGTAGCCTGGCGGGGGAGGAAGGTTCCGCTTAGGGGGCGGAGTGTTCCGTTGCCGGGGGAGGAGTGTCCCGTTCTGTGGTCTGCAATCAGATACAATTGCGCATTTTTTTTTTTTTTTAGAAAAAAAAAAAAAAAAAAAAGATACAATTGCGCAAAGACACTAACACATGAATTTCTATTTAAGTATTTTAAGTTTGAGTCGACAGTCAATTGTGTTCCCATAATGCATAGCGGCACTGACACATTACGGCATTTCGAGAGATAATAATTAACATAACAATAAACTGCACCCATTCGCACGGTAAAACATGCAACATTTCAAATTGGAATAAAACAGACAGATTACCCGACTATATCAAAACAATAAACATAACTTTCATAAATACATAAAAAAACATAAATACATGTATAAATTATATGCTTAATGATGTTTAGAACCGAAGGAAACTTGTATGTTTTGTTTTTTTATTAAAGAATGATAACTGTAATTCAACAAAAGATGCCTCTGCCAAATGTAATATTGGGGTCTAAGGAACTGAGCGATAAAACAAAAGGTGGTCTTCAAAGCAGCGCATACATTCCACTTGAATTTTTTTTTTTTACTTGTTCAAAAATAGTGACCACCCCGGCACAAACCCGCCTCCGGCCTTATACCAACTGCCTACGAGCTGTATATGTCTCATCTGCTCGCGAGGTGGGAGTAACAAGATGGCCGCCCTGTGACTTCAACGGCTTGCACTGGCGTGTATGGGTTATCGGCAATCCAGTCATATATACAGGTCAGTGGTTGGATGTTTAAAAAAAAAAAAAAAAAACTGTGCTGAATGTGCATCTAAAATGATACTGCCACCTAGTGATGGGCAGACACTTTATGAAAAATTACAAAAAACATTACAAACCGGTAATTTGAACTTGGCCTTTAGCCGTCTTATTATTATTTTTTTATTTTTTTCGCACGTTACATGCGGAAAAAAGAGGCTGCCGTGTTGAAGCCATGTTTTATCAAAACCCGTCCCCCGAGGAATTTATTACGCTTATGAAAAAATGACGTAATGGGGATACCAATTATTGCAGATAAAGTGATGGGGAACGGGATTTATTGTTGTACTTAATACTAAGAAGTTAGAATAAAGACCTTGTTGTAATAAATAATCCATAAATATTGTCTTACTTTTACCTCGTCAGGGGGTGCACCGTTCCTGGAAATACTGCAATACCAGGTCGATGCGTGGAGTGGACGGAGCAAGCCCCTATTCCATCTCCATGTTCCAAAAATCAATTTAATATATGGTCCCCGGATAGGGGACGTATCAGATATTAAACTGATAAGAACAGATACTACACTTGATCTTAGCCAAAAGGCCGAGAAGCGATACCAACACAGTGAAAGGGGCCAGGTCTTGATTCCAGAGACTACAACTTTAGGTTACGGTTGCACACATCGACTAATTATGTCACGTGTCAGAAATGTCAAACAATTATCCGACTTTAATACCATCAACAATCAACAAATCCATGTTCTGCCATCATTGTGATTTATGAAGATGTTCAGTCAGATTGTTCTTGTATGTTTTGCGCACGTGATTCACGTCGACCAAATAGTAAACTAAGGCAACAATGTGCTGTGGGTGCCCATTTCAGCCATCAAAACAGCATACCGATGTTACAATCAGCCGTCAGAACAGCATGCTCGTGTTAAAACTAACTACATATGCTTCTTTGGTAGCTCTAGTGTTTTTAATATGCATCTGTGTTTAGCCTAAATGCAGTGTATTATTATCATTTATGGGATTGTCGTAACGTAGGAATGCTATTCTGACTACGTATACTAGCCCGATAGAGTCAGATCAGCATATGGGTATGCTGATCGGACGAGGTATGCTGATCCGACAGAACACCGTATCAGACTTCCATGTTAACTTGCTTGTTGTGCGTAATTGACACTGTAAGTATAATAACTAGTTCTTCATAGTTCTCTGGACCATTTGTCAATTTAAAGTAGAGCGAACCCATGTAGAACGCCCGAATTCTGCCTTTATTTACATTTGACCGTGGCCGCCATTATCCACGCTGTAGTTTGTAGTCTCTTATGTGGTCTTTGGCGCGCCCTTGTGGATATTTCGTGTAAACAGACTGCACCACAAGGAATAGTGTTGTGCTTTATTTAAGTGTACAAATAAGATTGTAAAATTCTTTTGTGCCATTGATAGATTTTGTTATTACTTGAAACAATTGATATTGTTTAGTGCGATGCCTCAATGGACCTCATTGTAATTGTTTACATTTATTTGTTTGTTATAGAAAACCACAACTCCACAACTTCATTACAATTTATCACCATCACGACATCAGACTTTAATACCATCAACAATCAACAAATCCATGTTCTGCCATCATTGTGATTTATGAAGGTGTTCAATCAGATTGTTCTTGTATGTTTTGTGCACGTGGTTCACTCTCAGTGCAAGTGCCAAAAGTCCAGCACAAAAACAACCGCACTTACTTTCCTATTTTTTTTTTTAAACAAGTGTATAAGGGGATAGCGCGAACGCAGTCCCCCACTACCACAAATTATGCAGTCGAGATTCCCACATTTGGGGAATTCGCAGGGGTCAGCACAACCAGAGTGCAATGGCTGAGCCTCACCCTGGGGGAACCACCTTCTTGATCATGGTATCTCCCCCTGCCAGGTAAGTATGAGTTGGATACGACGCCAGCGCGATTGTCATTCACGCGCACACTATGTGAAGTGACGGTTTCCTAACACGTGAAATTGTGAACCATACAAGGACGTTTCTGAAATATAAAGTAAGTCCTCATCACTGTCTGCTGGTCGTAACAATTAGCCCAGCTAACAGCAGAAAGTCCCATGTTATATTGTCTAATAATTACTCTACAATGCATGATGTGATTTTCCTGGCTGAGCGATGAAGCGGGTTTTTGGAGGGAACTTTATGCTTGAATTCACGCTAACGTAGGAGTTAAAAGATCATTCACTTGTGGTTGTCGTCAGTGGATGATGATAATAATATAATTGACATAATCATCCACCTATGTAGGAAACGATGAGTAGCGAGAGCAAGTGTGCAGCGACACCTACTGGAGACGTGAGTGTAAAAAAAAAAAAAAAAAAAAAAATTGTGAAGCAGACATTGACAGTCTAAAAATCTTATAAAAGTCAATATGGATTTAATATTAGGAAGATGAAACATCTCAGTCATTGTGCATCATTTAAGACTAGTTTAAATTGAGAGTAATGAACAGAAAGTGGAGATATTTACAGGAAAATAAATTGAAGGCAGGCAGCTCCAACGCGTCGTCATCCATCCATCCATCCATTTTCTTGACCGCTTATTCCTCACAAGGGTCGCGGAGGGGGGGGGGGGGGGGGGGGGGTGGCGCCTATCTCAGCTGGCTCTGGGCAGTAGGCGGGGGACACCCTGGACTGGTTGCCAACCAATCGCAGGGCACACAGAGACGAACAACCATCCACACCTAGGGACAATCCAGAGCGCTCAATTAACCTGCCATGCATGTCTTTGGAATGTGGGAGGAGACTGGAGTACCCGGAGAAGACCCACGCGGGCACGGGGAGAACATGCAAACTCCACCCAGGAAGGTCCGAGCCTGGACTCGAACCGGACGCGTCGTCATACACAAGCAATTTTGGTCTGCTTTAGTACAATATTTTAAAGCAAAAACACACTCAAAAGAACTAAAGACACATGCAAAGTACGGAAATAAAAGTTTGAATTTTAGAGATTACTAAAGTTAGTAAATAAAACTCGGAGTGTAAGAAAAAATAATTTGGGGTTAAAAACTCAGAAAGATCTCAATAGGCATGGTAAAAACTTAAAGCATCAAATATTAAATTGATTTAGAAGTCACTGAGTAATATTTTCTTTCAACCAAGCTAGTCAAATGCACCAAAATGTAGGATGTGACTTCAGAAGTATTTGGGAGCAAACAGTGGTTTGAGCCAAATGCATGTAATTTGCCGAATAATTAATTCAATGTATCTTAATTGAAAATGACTCACTTTATGATAACACAGTTACCTTTTTTTTCCCATACAGTTTTATGTACAATGTAGACAATTACATAATCATATATATATATATATATATATATATATATATATATATATATATATATAACCATATTAAAATACTGACAGAAACTTTTACACAGTATTGTATTCCTTTTATATCTGTCCATCTGTACACCCCCCCCCCCTTACCATGAAACCTCGTGACGCCCCTGAGTGTATGCAAATTCACTAACTAACACATGAATTTCTATTTGAGTATTTTAAGTTTGAGTCGACAGTCAATTGCTTCCCATAATGCATAGCGGCATCGACACATTACGGCATTTCGAGAGATAATAATTAACATAACAATAAACTGCGCCCATTCACACGGTAAAACATGCAACGTTTCAAATTGGAATAAAACAGACAGATTACCCGACTATATCAAAACAATAAACATAACTTTCTTGACCGCGTATTCCTCACAAGGGTCACGGGAGTGCTGGAGCCTATCCCAGGTGGCTTCGAGCATTCGACGGGTTAGAGACACTGGGACTGATTGCCAGCCAATTGCAGAGACGAACAACCATCCACACTCACAAGCACACCTTCGGGACAATTCGGAGCGCCCAATTAACCTGCCATGCATGTCTTTGGAATGTGTAAGGAGACCGGAGTACCCAGAGAAGACCCACGCAGGCACGGGGAGAACATGCAAACTCCACCCAGGAAAGCCATAGAAGTGGGCGCCGCGTGCACAAACGGGGACTACGTACATACAGACACTAAAATGACGGAGATAATACTTGGTGGAATAGATACTTTGTGCTAAACAAATGTTTTTATTTTCACCTTGTCAGGGGGTGCACCGTTCCTGGAGATACTGCAATACCAGGTCGATGCGTGGAGTGGACGAAGCAAGCTCCTATTCCATCTCCATGTTCCAAAAATCAATTTAATATATGGTCCCCGGATAGGGGACGTATCAGATATTAAACTGATAAGAACAGATACTACACTTGATCTTAGCCAAAAGGCCGAGAAGCGATACCAACACAGTGAAAGGGGCCAGGTGTTAATTCCAGAGACTACAACCTTAAGTTACGGTTGCTCATATCGACTAATTATAATGTCACGTGTCCGAAATGTCAAACAATTATCCACCGTAACGCGCTGCGCCTTTAAGAGACTTCTCGGTTACATTCTTCCCGCACCAATTGACATGCGCATTCTGATCCCAGTGTTCAGTACGCGGAAGGAGCAGCCAGAGTTAGACGACCGTATCAGACTTCCATGTTAACTCGCTTGTTGTGCGTAATTGACGCGGTAAGTATAATAACTAGTTCTTCATAGTTCTCTGTACCATTTGTCAATTCTAAGTCGAGCTAACTAGAACGCCCGAATTCTGCCTTTATTTACATTTGACCGTGGCCGCCATTATCCACGCTGTCGTTTGTAGTCTCTTATGTGGTCTTTGGCGCGCCCTTGTGGATATTTCGTGTAAACACACTGCACCACAAGCAATAGTGTTCTGCCTTATTTAAGTGTACAAATAAGATTGTAAAATTCTTTGTGCCATAGATATATTTTGTTATTACTTGAAACAATTGATATTGTTTAGTGCGATGCCTCAATGGACCTCATTGTAATTGTTTACATTTATTTGTTTGTCATAGGAAACCACAACTCCACAACTTGATTACAATTTATTACCATCACGACATCAAACTTTAATACCATCAACACTCTCATTGCAAGTGACAGAAGTCCAGCACAAAAATTAGCTTCGTTTTTTTTTTAAAACAAGTTAATCAGGGGATAGCGCGAACGCAATCCCCCACTACCACAAATTATGCAGTCGAGATTCCCACATTTGGGGAATTCGCAGGGGTCAGCACAACTGGAGTGCAATGGCTGAGCCTCACCCTGGGGGAACCACCTTCTTGATCATGGTATCTCCCCCTGCCAGGTAAGTATGAGCTGGATACGACGCCAGCGCGATTGTCATTCACGCGCACACTATGTGAAGTGACGGTTTCTTAACACGTGAAATTGTGAACCATACAAGGACGTTTCTGAAGAATAAAGTAAGTCCTCATCACTGTCTGCTGGTCGTAACAATTAGCCCAGCTAACAGCAGAAAGTCCCATGTTATATTGTCTAATAATTACTCTACAATGCATGATGTGATTTTCCTGGCTGGGCGATGAAGCGGGTTTTTGGAGGGAACTTTATGCTTGAATTCACGCTAACGTATCTGTTAAAAGATCATTCACTTATGGTTGTCGTCAGTGGATGATGATAATATAATAAGCGAAGTGCGCATCTCGAATTCAAGGTGCATTATGGGTAGCGGCGTGGTGCATTGTGGGTAGGCTAAGCTACCAAACGGTCATTGAAAATGAATTGGATCCAATGGAATTGGCTCTGAAAGAAACGTTTCAACGGCTGGAAAGTTGCAGTTTTTTTATTAACATGTATAGCATGTGGTTTACTGATATGGGGGAAGTTGACTTGCAAGCTTAATAGTGTACAGTTAGGCAAAGATTGTCACCACTCTAATCTCCGCCATTCAAATTGATAGGGTAGTTGGTAGCCTCGTTTATTCCCTGGCGCATGCGCAAATTTAATGCGCACTTCGCTTATTGACATAATCATCCACCTATGTAGGAAACAGCGCGATGAGAAGCAAGAGCAAGTGTGGAGCGACACCTACTGGAGACATGAGTGTAAAAAAAAAAATTGTGAAGCAGACATTGACAGTCTAAAAATCTTATAAAACTCAATATGGATTTAAAGCTACTATATGGAGGGTTTCCCTAAAAAATATCTTAACAATAGCCTTTTTATTTGACCATTTATGACTACAACATATTCTAATTAGTAGATCAACATCTTAGCTGTTCACAATGGGTACTCCGACAAGCCTCTGGCCAATATTATTTCGGAAGCGTCCGGTCCGAATCCTTCGAATTTCCCGCCCTCTGTCTGCAGGATGTGACGTCATGCGCAGTCTCGTCAGTTGTTTCCTGTAGTCACGAAGACGGAACTAGTACAGATTTTCGCTGCCCCAGACACCCGCTGTTACTCCGCGGAAGGCTGCTTAAAAAAAGTGAAAACAATGTCAAGTGCCACGAAAAAAAAATCTAAACTTGATAGTGACCGATGCCAGGCAAGAACGTGAGTGAACATCAGTTTGACTTTTCAGCGGTGGACAGAGTTGAGCTCGGACTTGGATTAGAAAAGTGATTCACAGCTGGCTTTCTTTCTACTCGAAAAGGTAAGAAGCGAGTATCTTGACATTTAGAAAAAAAAAGTGTTGTTCTCAAATAGCAGTAACCTCAAGCTAAATCACTTCTCGGTCGTAACGAGGGGTGAAAGTAAGTAGACGGCAACATTTAGCGTGAAAGGGGCGGCAAAGTTGAATGTAATAGAAAAGAATGACTTTATGAAGAACAGACGTTCCATTCCGCGGCGTTTCAATCAGGCTAAATGTCGCCTTATTTTCCTCCGTGACAACAACCTATTGTAGCTACATTATGCTAGCGGAGTGTGAACGGTACTACTGTATGATAATAACATTCACGGCCGTATCATACCAAGCAGTGAATGGGTCTATATTGTGTTTTTCACAATCGTCAATTTCCATAAATGACAGCCCACCTTTCGGCTCATGCACAATGACGCTAGCCTGGGGACGACATACACTAATAATGACTAGAATCAGGTAGACGTCCGTCGAGCGGGGTGACTACAATATGGAACTGCATATTGACGTTGGAATGAGGTCCAATTAATTAACGTAATTTGCACATCGTTTTGGAGTACAGTACAAAACTGGTCTTCGACCGACTAATGCAATATGATCTGCACGTCCCGTGGACATAAATTTTTTTTGTGGGGAAAGAGAGTCTAATTCCGTGAAGTGGCCAGTTTTGTAAAACATTATAAAACTTCTTACCTCTGAAAACATAGTTTCATTGGATATGAAGAGCCCAGTCTTCAGTATTGAGGTCGTGCACGTACGAGTGCGTGCAGCGTGTACGAGCTTGTAGTTTGTTTTCGGCCACAGGTGGCAGTAGCCATTTGAAATTTTAAATCTTACATATAGCTGCTTTAATATTAGGAAGATGAAACATCTCAGTCAATGCGCATCATTTAAGACTAATTTAAACTGAGAGTAATGAACAGAAAGTGAAGATATTTACTGACAGAAATAACATTTCAAGTCTAATGATGACTTTAACTTTTACACAGTATTGTATTCCTTTTATATCTGTCCATCTGTGCATCTCCTTGGGGCTAAGCTCCACCCCCTTTCCATGAAACCTAGAGATGCCTCTAACTGTTCGCCGCAGACTGGGATCGGAACGCCCACGGAACGGAACGCCCCTAAGCCCTATCCTTGCCGTAAAGCGCTATTCTGCCCTTTTGTCCTTTAAGACTACTGTAGCCTGGCGGGGGAGGAAGGTTCCGCTTAGGGGGCGGAGTGTTCCGTTGCCGGGGGAGGAGTGTCCCGTTCTGTGGTCTGCAATCAGATACAATTGCGCAAAGACACTAACACATGAATTTCTATTTAAGTATTTTAAGTTTGAGTCGACAGTCAATTGTGTTCCCATAATGCATAGCGGCACCGACACATTACGGCATTTCGAGAGATAATAATTAACGTAACAATAAACTGCGCCCATTCGCACGGTAAAACATGCAACATTTCAAATTGGAATAAAACTGACAAATTATCCGACTATATCAAAACAATAAACATAACTTTCATAAATACATAAAAAACATAAATACATGTATAAATTATATGCTTAATGATGTTTAGAACCGAAGGAAACTTGTATGTTTTTTTTTTATTTATTAAAGAATGATAACTGTAATTCAACAAAAGATGCCTCTGCCAAATGTAATATTGGGGTCTAAGGAACTGAGCGATAAAACAAAAGGTGGTCTTCAAAGCAGCGCATACATTCCACTTGAATTTTTTTTTTACTTGTTCAAAAATAGTGACCACCCCGGCACAAACCCGTCTCCGGCCTTATACCAACTGCCTACGAGCTGTATATGTCTCATCTGCTCGCGAGGTGGGAGTAACAAGATGGCCGCCCTGTGACTTCAACGGCTTGCACTGGCGTGTATGGGTTATCGGCAATCCAGTCATATATACAGGTCAGTGGTTGGATGTTTAAAAAAAAAAACTGTGCTGAATGTGCATCTAAAATGATACTGCCACCTAGTGATGGGCAGATGACGCTTTATGAAAAATTACAAAAAACATTACAAACCGGTAATTTGAACTTGGCCTTTAGTCGTCTTATTATTTATTTATTTTTTTTTCGCACATGTTACATGCGGAAAAAAAGGGCTGCCGTGTTGAAGCCATGTTTTATCAAAACCCGTCCCCCGAGGAATTTATTACGCTTATGAAAAAAATACGTAATGGGGATACCAATTATTGCAGATAAAGTGATGGGAAACGGGATTTATTGTTGTACTTAATACTAAGAAGTTAGAATAAAGACCTAGTTGTAATAAATAATCCATAAATAGTGTCTTACTTTTACCTCGTCAGGGGGTGCACCGTTCCTGGAAGTACTGCAATACCAGGTCGATGCGTGGAGTGGACGGAGCAAGCCCCTATTCCATCTCCATGTTCCAAAAATCTATTTAATATATAGTCCCCGGATAGGGGATGTATCAGATATTAAACTGATAAGAACAGATACTACACTTGATCTTAGCCAAAAGGCCGAGAAGCGATACCAACACAGTGAAAGGGGCCAGGTCTTGATTCCAGAGACTACAACTTTAGGTTACGGTTGCACACATCGACTAATTATGTCACGTGTCAGAAATGTCAAACAATTATCCGACTTTAATACCATCAACAATCAACAAATCCATGTTCTGCCATCATTGTGATTTATGAAGATGTTCAGTTCCTAGGCGCTTTCACACCGCAGGAACTTATGATGGAACTTCCATATGTTCCGGGGGAGTTTGTCCAAAGTTTGCGTTCGATAACACAGCGCCCACACCCATGTCTGAGGCGTCCACCTCAACAATGAATTGCCGGGTGGGATCGGGGTGGACCAGGATGGGAGCCGAAACAAAACGCTTCTTCAGTTCTTTGAAGGCCATGTCAGCATCGCTGGACCACCGGAAGGACTTTAGGGAGGATGTGAGGGCCGTGAGAGGGGCGGCCACACGGCTGTAGTTCCTTATGAATCTACGATAAAAGTTTGCAAAGCCAAGAAAACGCTGCAACTGCTTACGGGAGCAGGGTGTGGGCCAATTGGCTACTGCGGTCACCTTGGCTGGGTCCATTTGAAGCTCCCCCTTGGCTATGACGTACCCCAGAAAGGTTGTCTTGGGGACGTGAAACTCACACTTCTCAGGTTTGACATATAGTTTGTTCTCAAGAAGCCTCTGAAGAACTCGTCGCACATGTTGCTCATGTTCAGCCCGGGAACTGGAAAATACAAGAATGTCATCTAGATACACGAACACAAACACACCTATCATGTCCCTCAGGACATCATTAACAAATGCCTGGAAGACTGCAGGGGCATTTGTGAGACCAAACGGCATGACTAGATACTCATAGTGGCCGCGATGGGTGTTGAAGGCGGTCTTCCACTCGTCCCCCTCCTTGATGCGGACCAGGTGGTAGGCTTGGCGAAGGTCCAGCTTAGTGAAGAAAGTAGCACCATGGAGTGGAGTAAAAGCAGAGTCAATAAGGGGTAACGGATATCGGTTCTTTATTGTAATACTGTTAAGTCCTCTGTAGTCCACACAGGGACGCAGTGTCTTGTCCTTCTTGTCTACAAAAAAGAAGCCTGCTCCAACAGGCGAAGAAGATGGTCGGATGATTCCTGCAGCCAATGATTCAGATATGTAGTCCTCCATAACTTGTCGTTCCTGCCGAGAGATATTGAACAGTCGACCACTGGGGAGTGGTGCACCGGGCTTGAGGTTAATGGTGCAATCATATGGTCTGTGTGGGGGCAAAGAAGTGGCACGATGTTTACTGAACACAGGCGCTAGGTCATGATAACAAGTAGGAACGCGAGTTAGGTCTGATTGCACTTGTTGATTTGGGCTACTGGAGGTTCCAGCAGCTGACCCCAAACAGTTCTGGTGGCAGAAATCACTCCAGGAAGTGATCTTGCCTCTTGGCCAATCAATGTCGGGCTTGAGGTTAATGGTGCAATCATATGGTCTGTGTGGGGGCAAAGTGGTTGTGGAGCTTTAGCCAAGGCATACCAAGCACTAAGGGAACTTGTAAATTATCAAATACATAAAAACTGGTGACCTCGAGGTGGTTACCTGACAGTGTGAGGGAGACTGGAACTGTCTCTTGGTTTATGTTAAAGAGTAGCTGTCCGTTGAGGGCCCGGGCTTTGATGGGGGCCGATAGTGGCAGGAGGTCGATGCCAAAAATACTAAAATGACAAGCTACTGCCGTGCCAAAATACTACAATGGCAAGCTACTGCCGAAATACTAAAATGACGGGGATCGTAATTGGTAGAATAAAAAAGTAAATGATAAATACCTTTACTTTCACCTTGTCAGGGGGTGCACCGTTCCTGGAGATACTGCAATACCAGGTCGATGCGTTGGTAGAATAAAAAAGTAAATGATAAACACCTTTACTTTCACCTTGTCAGGGGGTGCACCGTTCCTAGAGATACTGCAATACCAGGTCGATGCGTGGAGAGGACGGAGCAAGCCCCTATTCCATCTCCCTGTTCCAAAAATCAATTTAATATATGGTCCCCGGATAGGGGACGTATCAGATATTAAACTGATAAGAACAGATACTACACTTGATCTTAGCCAAAAGGCCGAGAAGCGATACCAACACAGTGAAAGGGGCCAGGTGTTAATTCAAGAGACTACAACTTTAGGTTATGGTTGCTCATATCGACTAATTATAATGTCACGTGTCCGAAATGTCAAACAATAATGCGCCCTTTAAGAGACTTCTCGATTACATTATTCCTCCACCAATTGACATGCGCATTCTGATCCCAGTGTTCAGTACGCGGAAGGAGCAGCCAGAGTTAGACGACCGTATCAGACTTCCATGTTAACTCGCTTGTTGTGCGTAATTGACGCTGTAAGTATAATAACTAGTTCTTCATAGTTCTCTGTACCATTTGTCAATTCTAAGTCGAGCTAACCCATGTAGAACGCCCGAATTCTGCCTTTATTTACATTTGACCGTGGCCGCCATTATCCACACTGTAGTTTGTAGTCTCTTATGTGGTCTTTGGCGCGCCCTTGTGGATATTTCGTGTAAACACACTGCACCACAAGCAATAGTGTTCTGCCTTATTTAAGTGTACATATAAGATTGTAAAATTCTTTGTGCCATTGATATATTTTGTTATTACTTGAAACAATTGATATTGTTTAGTGCGATGCCTCAATGGACCTCATTGTAATTGTTTACATTTATTTGTTTGTCATAGGAAACCACAACTCCACAACTTCATTGCAATTTATCACCATCACGACATCAGACTTTAATACCATCATGCGCATCGAACGTTTTGGAACATTGTGATTTATGAAGGTGTTCAGTCAGATTGTTCTTGTATGTTTTGTGCACGTGGTTCACCTCGACCCAATAGACGGTAATAACCTGAACTCACTCTCATTGCAAGTGCCAGGAGTCGAGCACAAAAACAACCGCTTAGCTTTCGTATTTTTATATATTTTTTTAAAGACAAGTTAATCAGGGGATAGCGCGAACGCAGTCCCCCACTACCACAAATTATGCAGTCGAGATTCCCACATTTGGGGAATTCGCAGGGGTCAGCACAACCGGAGTGCTATTGGTCTACATTACTCATATTAGCAAGTTACTAACAGCCACACATTAGCAGTTAGCTATCAGCTACTGATAACAAAATGCAAACATTCGCCAAAAAACGAACACATAAATGACATTTACACTCATACTTTCTTACTAAACACTAATAAGAATGTATCAGCACAAATTAGAATTGGAACGAATCAGAACGGACGCTCACGTCGTCATTTACTACTGCACGCTGCGATCTGAAAGACGCAGGGAGGACGGAAAACAGGAAGCGGAAATCGAGCGCGGCCTTTCAAATTAAAAGCATGAATTTCAAAATAAGACAATCATAAACAAAGCAGACAGAAAATCTTTAAGAATTCTTAACAAAATGTTTCTACTTCCACCTTGTCAGGGGGTGCACCATTCCTGAAGATACTGCAATACCAGGTCGATGCTTGGAGTGGACGGATCAAGCCCCTATTCCATCTCCATGTTCCAAAAATCAATTTAATATATGGTCCCCGGATAGGGGACGTATCAGATATTAAACTGATAAGAACAGATACTACACTTGATCTTAGCCAAAAGGCCGAGAAGCGATACCAACACAGTGAAAGGGGCCAGGTGTTAATTCCGGAGACTACAACCTTAAGTTACGGTTGCTCATATCGACTAATTATAATGTCACGTGTCCGAAATGTCAAACAATAATGCGCCCTTTAAGAGACTTCTCGATTACATTCTTCCCGCACCAATTGACATGCGCATTCTGATCCCAGTGTTCAGTACGCGGAAGGAGCAGCCAGAGTGAGACGACCGTATCAGACTTCCATGTTAACTCGCTTGTTGTGCGTAATTGACGCTGTAAGTATAATAACTAGTTCTTCATAGTTCTCTGCACCATTTGTCAATTCTAAGTCGAGCTAACCCATGTAGAACGCCCGAATTCTGCCTTTATTTACATTTGACCGTGGCCGCCATTATCCACGCTGTAGTTTGTAGTCTCTTATGTGGTCTTTGGCGCGCCCTTGTGGATATTTCGTGTAAACACACTGCACCACAAGCAATAGTGTTCTGCCTTATTTAAAGCCCCAGTGTGTAGCTCACGACCGCCATCTATCGGTCAAACAAGATAATGCAATGATTTTAAGCACACGAACTACGGCGTCCCAGAGAGACCCTACTTCAACAGCCTACCACCAATTTCACCGGAACAGAACGCAAACAACTTCTGGTATTCCCTCGAGTGATGACGTAAGTGAATTGCATTTGTTAGACATACTGTACAGATCCCTAATAATTGTGATTTAGTCATTTAATTTCAGAATTAATATTTTTGTCGGCATTGTTTGGAAATACTGTACGTCAGCTAATGATAATGGCTATCTATGTTCATATTTGTTAGTGTAACTAAACCATGCAACAGAGAACACACAGTTATGTTATACGTTTTATAGACATGTGGACCATCTCAAAGGGGGCGAGAGAGACGACGAGGAAGAGAACGCGGTGCCTCGTAACGTACAATTATGTCATCATGGAAAAATAATTCCATTCGAGCATGCATGTGAATGGCTCAAAACATACCTTTGCTTGGAATATGTGGTATTTAGATTACATAGTTTGCTGATATGTTTAGTATATCGTGCAAAAATAATGGTGTTAACTGAACGACACATCTGCAACTCAGACTCGTAACCCCCCCGTGTCTTGTTGCTACTAACCACTCAGAAAAGTGCTGCTTACAAAAACATTTGAAACCCTTTACTCAGATATCGATTTGTCACCATGTTGAACAATTTTACCTAATAAATATCACTAAGCAACTTAATTAGTTTTGATTGAAGATACAACAGCTTCCTTGTACTTCGATGTGCAGGAATTTACATGGCTTTCACAAATAGTCTTGCTCATGTAATAATGTACTTCATTGGCTCAGTGACTTTCAGTTCATTGTTTGGTACCTCATCTGACATACAATTGTTACCTTCTTGCAGAGACTCGTACAGGAAATGACCATGGAGGAACATGAAGATATCCAAGTCCAGCTGATAGACTGACACCAAGAAATACTTTTTGACACATCAGCACCACCATGATTTCCTGTACCTGGATCCCACATCAGCACCACCATGATTTCCTGTACCTGGATCCCACATCAGCACCACCATGATTTCCTGTACCTGGATCCCAGACTGCAGCACCTTGGTGGACTTGTAGCAAATAAGTGACACTTTCCCAGATCCTTGAGGACAATACAAAGGTTTTTTACCTGGCATATAATTAGTCCATGTCTGACACTTGTTGTTGTAGTTTGTATAACTTGTATATTGTTGTTGTGTGTTAATTTGTACATTTTGAATAACTAAAAAAATACTATTTCCTTTGGCGTCAACATGCAGTGTTCATTCGACACCTAACCTAACACTATTTTACATGACCAGAAATGTAAAACATCAAAAGCCTGGAGAATTATTATAAATGCTTGCAATGACAAGGAATTCTTCATTGGCCAATGAATGTAAGGTACAGTACATGAAAATGAATGAATAAAATAAAGTAAAATAAAAGTCTACATGAAATGAACATATTAACTAAAAAAAAAAAAAAATGCTGTTAGAATATAATGAGCTACATGAATTGCAGTTGTTCCAGAATTTTACCAATACGCTGTGCATTTCAAAATATGGAAAATAGACATACAGGTTTGGGCCAAAAGTAGTGTTACAGAGCAGGTATGTGTTGTACACAGCTAAAATATCTGATTAACTCAATACCATGATGGTTTTTTGTGTGTGTGTGTGTGTGTGTGTGTGTGCTGACATTGCCCCCCATTAACATTGCAACATTCCTCAAACTCTCCCGAACACAGTATGATCTGTAACACTACTTTTCGCCTACTCTATGATGTTATTGGGGCAAAATTAAGGAAGGCTTGTCCATTGATTGTGTGAACAGACTGCAGTAAAAATGAAGTCACTTCAATGTTTGCTGGTTTTATTAAGTTTGACATGCTCCTTGACTGCACAAGTACATGTTATGGAGTGAGGGCATGTTCCCACCAACGATGATATCATATTCTTCAAAGGCTTGCTGAGGAAAGTGAGGGAGGAGTCACTCCATGGCTTCAGACACCTGGTCAGCAGGTCCTGTGTAAAACAAGTGGTGCTTGTACATGTGACCATTCCGTATTGCTTCACACAAAAAGTTCATGTAGTGTGCAATGCCGTCCATATGTAAATGACATACCAAGACGTCGGCTGACTTCAGTTTGTTGCAGCTCAGATATGGTAGGTGGAGATACTGGTGGTACAACACCGAAGCCTTCTGGGGTCCTCCATTCAAGTGTCCTCATTCGGGGCATTCCAATATGGCTGCTGACTCTCCCCTTGATATTTTTTTTTCTTGCAGGTCGGTGATGTATTTAAACGGTGCATGAATGCTTGTATACATCAGAATATGGTTCTGGAACCCCTCAAGTTTGGCTGTTGATCTAGTGTGACACAAACAAAAACACAATTATAAAATAAAATAGAATAATTGATGATACTACTATATGTCACCAACTTTCCAACAAAGCCCCCAAAATAGAGGTAAGATCTTTAGTTTTTGGGCCCAAAACATTGTATTAGCTAGATAAAAGTAACTTGACTGCATACTGCATAGAATATGCAAAGGCTGCTTGCTTGTCGAATTTCCGTGGAAAACGTGGCAGCCTGTAAATTCTTGTGCACCCAATTACACAATGGACCAGTACACACTTGAGTGAGAGAGTTCAGACTCTAGCAGTGCTTACGGTACAGCCAGCATTTAAGTCCAGAAAGTTATTCCCTGCCGAAAATTAATTTCGAGAACCCTATTTTCACCAACCACAACGAAAATAATTTTCAACTCCTCCACTAATACAGTATGCTTTAGATTCTCTATTGAAGTTATGGGCAAATATACCTCCGAAATCACAGTTACATTACATTACACAATAACTTGCGCATTTACTCTAAATATAACGTGCCAGCGGGAATCTTTTTTTTTTTCAAAGCAAGTAGCTACATAACGAAATCGTTCGAGTGGTGCGGAGTTGCTAATCAACAGATACAGTGATCGTAAAACAAAGGTACGAACATCGTATTAATTAGTACGGAGTATACTTTTTCTCTCGCTCTCAAAACGTAAACACAAATGTACTCTTACTTACCGGTCAAGTAGAAAGCAGTCGAAGGCACCGGCACGTCCCAAACCTAGTCTGTTCCTCATTTCTCTCCATCTGGCAAATGCGGCTACAATATAAACTCTTGTTTTGTCGCGCTGAAATAAAATAAATTCCCAAAGTAAGTGTGATGCTTGATAATGCTCTCTTCGGGGACCGGAAACTCTTCTTCTTCGTGGACATGCGGTCGCCATACAAACCGGAAGTGCGTTCCAAAAACGCGTTAAGAAATGGAGCGCTGAAATTTGTCTTTGACGGCACCCGTAGCAGAAAGATGGCGGCGAAACATGGCAGACACTAGCAGGCGAGGCGCGGACATGTAAGATAATTTGCGATTTCTAGACTAACCGTTATATTTTAAAAAAGTACGTTTATGCGATACAACATATCTTTTTACATACTACTAACACAAACAATTGTTTTTTTTTTCCGAATGATTTATTATTTCACCACTAGATGCCACTGTATAATACTGAGTGTACCTTTAAGTGTACATATAAGATTGTAAAATTCTTTGTGCCATTGATATATTTTGTTATTACTTGAAACAATTGATATTGTTTAGTGCGATGCCTCATTGGACCTCATTGTAATTGTTTACATTTATTTGTTTGTTCTAGAAAACCACAACTCCACAACTTCATTACAATTTATCACCATCACGACATCAGACTTTAATACCATCAACAAATCCATGTTCTGCCATCATTGTGATTTATGAAGGTGTTCAATCAGATTGTTCTTATATGTTTTGTGCACGTGGTTCACTCTCAGTGCAAGTGCCAAAAGTCCAGCACAAAAACAACAGCACTTACTTTCCTATTTTTTATTTTTTTTAAACAAGTTAATCAGGGGATAGCGCGAACGCAGTCCCCCACTACCACAAATTATGCAGTCGAGATTCCCACATTTGGGGAATTCGCAGGGGTCAGCACAACCGGAGTGCAATGGCTGAGCCTCACCCTGGGGGAACCACCTTCTTGATCATGGTATCTCCCCCTGCCAGGTAAGTATGAGTTGGATATGACGCCAGCGCGATTGTCATTCACGCGCACACTATGTGAAGTGACGGTTTCCTAACACGTGAAATTGTGAACCATACAAGGACGTTTCTGAAGAATAAAGTAAGTCCTCATCACTGTCTGCTGGTCGTAACAATTAGCCCAGCTAACAGCAGAAAGTCCCATGTTATATTGTTTAATAATTATTCTACAATGCATGATGTGATTTTCCTGACTGACAGATGAAGCGGGTTTTTGGAGGGAACTTTATGCTTGAATTCACGCTAACGTAGGAGTTAAAAGATCATTCACTAATGGTTAATGGTTTCTTATGGGAAATAAATGTTCGGAAGAAGAACTTTTCGGCTTACACACACTCTCTGGGAACCAATTAAGTTCGTGAGCCGAGGTATCACTGTACCTGACTCTTTTGTCACCAGTTCTTCTACAAACCTTTACAGACAGACTTTCGGGGCGCAAGATAAGCAGGGAATCAGTGTGTTATCGTCACGTGACTATGCAACCAACTTGCCAATTTGTGTCTGTATTCACAATACAGGTGCTTGATTGGCTGCATAACTACGTGAGGAAGTGACACAGATTGGTGTTGGTTGCCCCCCCACCCCCACCCCCCTCCCCTAGTAGTTTGTTCCGATTAGGGAAAGGGGGAGGGGGGTGTGGTGCACTTTATGCGTCAATCGCAAATTTGGCAGAAGTTTATTCTTGGATATCTGGACATGTCATCAAAAAGGCATCAAGCAGGAAAAGAAAAAACAATGAGATGATGCTCGCGTGTCACTTGCAGGTATGACAATGACAATTTGTTTATTTTGTAGTAGCTACGTTTACATGACCACAGTTAGCAAAAAAAAAACAAAAAAACACTCCAAACCGCCGCAGTGGAATGGTTGTGACCAGCACGTTCATTATACGGTATGTTAAATGGAATGTGACGAGACAATATTGTTTCATATGGAACGGCCAAGAGCGGCATGTACTGGTGAAAGTGTCATTTGAAAATAATAATAATAATCATCTTAAGGCTAAGTAGATTTCCTCATTTCATATTCATAGTTTTAACATTATGTCCAGAATTTTTACATAGTGCCCTATCAGTCCTTCTCTAAAAAGGTAGATTATTAAAATTTTCATGTACCTGTGTTTTAAATATAGGCCTGCACAATACCATAATCCTAATCAATTTAGAAAATGTTTGTACCATGGTTGGTTCAAAACCATATTTCATTGTAGAATCCCTGAATATTGTCTTGTATTTCTGAATACAGGATCAATGCTTCAATATGTTCAAGGAGCATTTCATACCCTAACATAAATGCGGAAATTGCACAAAATCTGTCATATGATGACCTGATAGCCGATTTTGCAGCCCAGAAATGGAGACATGTGCCTCTGTAGGGCCTCTACTAACTTGCTTGCACTTTGTTTATTTCTAGATGTTTATTTGTTAATAGTGGCATTGAATTTTATTTTAATTCATTTAGCTTTATTTATTTGAGTATTTGGTGTCATTGTTAGTTTTAGAAAGACTTATTATTTATCACTTATTTTTGTGAACATTTTTAAAACTTCAATATTGACACTTACAAGTAGGGCTGGGTATCTATTCAGATTTCCAGAATCGATTTAATTCGATTCACAAGGGCCCGATTCAGTTCATGATTCACAACGATTTTCGATTCAGTTGAGGAATTCATGCAGCACATATTTTAGACAGTCAAAAGTACCAATGCTGCAAAGAGTAGAAACTTCTTGCTCTAATTTAATGCATTATTAAGAATATGAATATTTACATTAGG
Source organism: Festucalex cinctus (assembly GCF_051991245.1). Taxonomy (NCBI): domain Eukaryota; kingdom Metazoa; phylum Chordata; class Actinopteri; order Syngnathiformes; family Syngnathidae; genus Festucalex; species Festucalex cinctus. The sequence continues at coordinate 8,534,448 of NC_135411.1, read as the reverse complement.
AATTTAATCCATTGCAGTTCCATTAATATGTTTCATTTAACATGGCCTGATAAAAACAATAAATAATAATTTTAATAAATTACAACCACAGCACAGGCTGTGTAAATAAATTGACAAAAATGGGGGGGGGGGGGGGGGTCGATATATTGATACATGGATTTATGTATCGATATTGGGATATGAAAAGGTGTATCGATATGATAGAGATATATCGATATTTCAAACCCAGCCCTACTTACAAGTTATTTTGTTTAATAAAGCAAAACTGACAAATACTCAGATCAGTTCATTTCTACCAGCGGAGGGGTGATGGGGTGTGCGGACGGAGTGTTTTTATCCACAAAACATTTATGCTTAGGGCACCAAAATAGCTAGCCTGCCATCAACAATCAACAAATCCATGTTCTGCCATCATTGTGGTGATTAAAGACACTCAACCCCATCTCTGGATTCGCTGCAATCTTTCTAACCGAAGATTTAGGCCAGACGAGTGTAGACCCAGCACACTTTCAATAATATTCCACAACCGTTGTTTTTAACATGCGCATCGAACGTTTTGGAGCATTGTGATTTATGAAGGTGTTCAAATTCACATTTTTCTGTTCACAGTTGAAAGTCCCCTTCAGTACTGGGAATCACAGAAATATACGCGTCCAATTCTATACAAACTTGCTATCTCATATCGATGCACCCCTGCTTCATCAGTACCATGTGAAAGAGTTTTTTTCCAAAGCAGGTGAAATTCTCTGCAAAAAAAAGAAACCGCCTGAGTCCAAAAACTTTGGAAAAAATATTGTTTTTAAATAAAAATGAATAAGCACTTTATTTTACCTCATTTCACATTTTCACTTGTTGCATAAGCACAAACATAGACAAAGTAACACAGAACAATTCATGTTAAAACACCCTTCAAATATATATTCTTTTGTATTTAGAGCATGATTTACACCCCACCATTTTATTGCATGCACCAAGCATGTTATACATTTGTCTCCACATGATGGCGTAGTCGAGGAAATGAATCATCTGGAAGCCCCGACGTGTGTGTGAAGCATTTCACTGCAGGGCTTCACTGCTTTACGGGCCTTCATTTTGCCATCACTAGTCAGATTGTTCTTGTATGTTTTGTGCACGTGGTTCACCTCGACCCAATAGACGGTAATAAACTGAACTCACTCTCATTGCAAGTGTCAGAAGTCCAGCACAAAAATTAGCTTTAGTATTTTTTCTTTTTAAACAAGTTTATCAGGGGATAGCGCGAACGCAGTCCCCCACTACCACAAATTATGCAGTTGAGATTCCCACATTTGGGGAATTCGCAGGGGTCAGCACAACCGGAGTGCAATGGCTGAGCCTCACCCTGGGGGAACCACCTTCTTGATCATGGTATCTCCCCCTGCCAGGTAAGTATGAGTTGGATACGACGCCAGCGCGATCGTCATTCACGCGCACACTATGTGAAGTGACGGTTTCCTAACACGTGAAATTGTGAACCATACAAGGACGTTTCTGAAGAATAAAGTAAGTCCTCATCATCACTGTCTGCTGGTCGTAACAATTAGCCCAGCTAACAGCAGAAAGTCCCATGTTATATTGTTTAATAATTACTCTACAATGCATGATGTGATTTTCCTGGCTGGGCGATGAAGCGGGTTTTTGGAGGGAACTTTATACTTCAATTCACGCTAACGTAGGAGTTAAAAGATCATTCACTTGTGGTTGTCGTCAGTGGATGATGATAATAACATAATAAGCGAAGTGTGCATCTCGAATTCAAGGTGCATTATGGGTAGCGGCGTGGTGCATTGTGGGTAGGCTAAACTACCAAACGGTCATTGAAAATAAATTGGATCCGATGGAATTGGCTCTGAAAGAAACGTTTCAACGGCTGGAAAGTTGCAGTTTTTTTTATTAACATGCATAGCATGTGGTTTACTGACATCAGGGAAGTTGACTTGCAAGCTTAATAGTGTACAGTTAGGCAAAGATTGTCACCACTCTAATCTCCGCCATTCAAATTGATAGGGTAGTTGGTAGCCTCGTTTATTCCCTGGCGCATGCGCAAATTTAATGCGCACTTCGCTTATTGACATAATCATCCACCTATGTAGGAAACGATGAGTAGCGAGAGCAAGTGTGCAACGACACCTACTGGAGACGTGAGTGTAAAAAAAATAAAATAAAATTTTTGTGATGCAGACATTGACAGTCTAAAAATCTTATAAAAGTCAATATGGATTTAATATTAGGAAGATGAAACATCTCAGTCAATGTGCATCATTTAAGACTAGTTTAAATTGAGAGTAATAAACAGAAAGTGGAGATATTTACAAGAAAACAAATTGAAGGCAGGCAGCTCCAACGCGTCGTCATCCATCCATCCATTTTCTTGACCGCTTATTCCTCACAAGGGTCGCGGGGGGGTGGGGGGGTGCTGGCGCCTATCTCAGCTGGCTCTGGGCAGTAGGCGGGGGACACCCTGGACTGGTTGCCAACCAATCGCAGGGCACACAGAGACGAACAACCATCCACACCTTGGGACAATCCAGAGCGCTCAATTAACCTGCCATGCATGTCTTTGGAATGTGGGAGGAGACCGGAGTACCCGGAGAAGACCCACGCGGGCACGGGGAGAACATGCAAACTCCACCCAGGAAGGTCCGAGCCTGGACTCGAACCGGACGCGTCGTCATACACAAGCAATTTTGGTCTGCTTTAGTACAATATTTTAAAGCAAAAACACTCTCAAAAGAACTAAAGACACATGCAAAGTACGGAAATAAAAGTTTGAATTTTAGAGATTACTAAAGTTAGTAAATAAAACTCGGAGTGTAAGAAAAAATAATTTGGGGTTAAAAACTTAGAAAGATCTCAATAGGCATGGTAAAAACTTAAAGCATCAAATATTAAATTGATTTAGAAGTCACTGAGTAATATTTTCTTTCAACCAAGCTAGTCAAATGCACCAAAATGTAAGATGTGACTTCAGAAGTATTTGGGAGCAAACAGTGGTTTGAGCCAAATGCATGTAATTTGCCGAATAATTAATTCAATGTATCTAAATTGAAAATGACTCACTTTATGATAACACAGTTACCTTTTTTTTTGCATACAGTTTTATGTACACTGTAGACAATTACATAATTATATATATATATATATATATATATATATATATATATATATATATATATATAACCATATTAAAATGCTGACAGAAACTTTTACACAGTATTGTATTCCTTTTATATCTGTCCATCTGTATACCCCCCCTTACCATGAAACCTCGTGACGCCCCTGAGTGTATGCAAATTCACTAACTAACACATGAATTTCTATTTGAGTATTTTAAGTTTGAGTCGACAGTCAATTGCTTCCCATAATGCATAGCGGCACCGACACATTACGGCATTTCAAGAGATAATAATTCACATAACATTAAACTGCGCCCATTCGCACGGTAAAACATGCAACGTTTCAAATTGGAATAAAACAGACAGATTATCCGACAATATCAAAACAATAAACATAACTTTCTTGACTGCGTATTCCATACAAGGGTCACGGGAGTGCTGGAGCCTATCTCAGCTGGCTTTGGGCAGTAGGGGGGTAACACCCTGGACGAACAACCATCCACACTCACAAGCACACCTTGGGACAATTGGGAACGCCCAATGAACCTGCCATGCATGTCTTTGGAATGTGGAAGGAGACTGGAGTACCCAGAGAAGACCCACGCAGGCACGGGGAGAGCATGCAAACTCCACCCACCCAGGAAGGCCATAGAAGTGGGCGCCTCGTGCACAAATGAGGACAACTGTATGTGCACAAATGAGGACAACTGATATACAGACAGTAAAACGACGGAGCTAATACTTGGTGGAGTAGGTACTTCTGATTAAATGTTTTTACTTTCACCTTGTCAGGGGGTGCACCATTCCTGGAGATACTGCAATACCAGGTCGATGCGTGGAGTGGACGGAGCAAGCCCCTATTCCATCTCCATGTTCCAAAAATCAATTTAACATATGGTGCCCGAATAGGGGACGTATCAGATATTAAACTGATAAGAACAGATACTACACTTGATCTTAGCCAAAAGGCCGAGAAGCGATACCAACACAGTGAAAGGGGCGAGGTCTTAATTCCAGAGACTACAGCTTTAAGTTACGGTTGCTCATATCGACTAATTATAATGTCACGTGTCCGAAATGTCAAACAATTATCCACCGTAACGCGCTGCGCCTTTAAGAGACTTCTCGATTACATTCTTCCCGCACCAATTGACATGCGCATTCTGATCCCAGTGTTCAGTACGCGGAAGGAGCAGCCAGAGTTAGACGACCGTATCAGACTTCCATGTTAACTCGCTTGTTGTGCGTAATTGACGCTGTAAGTATAATAACTAGTTCTTCATAGTTCTCTGTACCATTTGTCAATTCTAAGTCGAGCTAACCCATGTAGAACGCCCGAATTCTGCCTTTATTTACATTTGACCGTGGCCGCCATTATCCACGCTGTAGTTTGTAGTCTCTTATGTGGTCTTTGGCGCGCCCTTGTGGATATTTCGTGTAAACACACTGCACCACAAGCAATAGTGTTCTGCCTTATTTAAGTGTACATATAAGATTGTAAAATTCTTTGTGCCATTGATATATTTTGTTATTACTTGAAACAATTGATATTGTTTAGTGCGATGCCTCATTGGACCTCATTGTAATTGTTTACATGTATTTGTTTGTTATAGGAAACCACAACTCCATTACAATTTATCACCATCACGACATCAAACTTTAATACCATCAACACTCTCATTGCAAGTGACAGAAGTCCAGCACAAAAATTAGCTTCGTTTTTTTTTTTTAAACAAGTTTATCAGGGGATAGCGCGAACGCAGTCCCCCACTACCACAAATTATGCAGTCGAGATTCCCACATTTGGGGAATTCGCAGGGGTCAGCACAACCGGAGTGCAATGGCTGAGCCTCACCCTGGGGGAACCACCTTCTTGATCATGGTATCTCCCCCTGCCAGGTAAGTATGAGTTGGATACGACGCCAGCGCGATTGTCATTCACGCGCACACTATGTGAAGTGACGGTTTCCTAACACGTGAAATTGTGAACCATACAAGGACGTTTCTGAAGAATAAAGTAAGTCCTCATCACTGTCTGCTGGTCGTAACAATTAGCCCAGCTAACAGCAGAAAGTCCCATGTTATATTGTCTAATAATTACTCTAAAATGCATGATGTGATTTTCCTGGCTGAGCGATGAAGCGGGTTTTTGGAGGGAACTTTATACTTCAATTCACGCTAACGTATGAGTTAAAAGATCATTCACTTATGGTTGTCGTCAGTGGATGATGATAATAATCATCATCCACCTATGTAGGAAGCGATGAGTCGCGAGAGCCAGTGTGGAGCGACACCTACTGGAGACGTGAGTGTAAAAAAAATCAATTTGTGAAGCAGACATTGACAGTTCAAAAATCTTATAAAACTCAATATGGATTTAATATTGGGAAGATGAAACATCTCAGTCAATGTGCATCATTTAAGACTAATTTAAATTGAGAGTAGTGAACAGAAAGTGGAGATATTTACAGGAAAATAAATTGAAGGCAGGCAGCTACAACGCGTCGTCATACACAAGCAATTTGATAATTAACATAACATTAAACTGCGCCCATTCACACGGTAAAACATGCAACGTTTCGAATTGGAATAAAACAGACAAATTACCCGACTACATCAAAACAATAAACATAACTTCCCCTCCCCCTCCCCCACTGATGTGGAGCTGTCTGTCAGCTGGGCAAAAGCTTGACACCGCGGCGCTTCCTGAAACCACATTTTTGTAATGCGGCACTTTACATTATCAGTAACGCTAACGGCGTTGTAACGATAGGAACAGTAATTAATTTGATTGCTCCGTTAGTGAAAAAGCAACGCAGTTTCTAAAGCCGTTATATTTAAACTTCGTTATTCCCAACACTGCTCACAAGCACGCTTAGGGACAATTGGGAGCGCCCAATTAACCTGCCGTGCATGTCTTTGGAATGTGGGAGGAGACCGGAGTACCCGGAGAAGACCCACGCAGGCACGGGGAAGGCCATAGAAGTGGGCCCCGCGTGAATAACGTACATACAGACGCTAAAATGACGTGAAGTAGATATTTTCGGTTAAACAAACAAGTTTTTACTTTGACCTTGTCAGGGGGTGCACCATTCCTGGAGATACTGCAATACCAGGTCGATGCGTGGAATGGACGGAGCAAGCCCCTATTCCATCTCCATGTTCCAAAAATCAATTTAATATATGGTCCCCGGATAGGGAACGTATCAGATATTAAACTGATAAGAACAGATACTACACTTGATCTTAGCCAAAAGGCCGAGAAGCGATACCAGCATACTGAAAGGGGCAAGGTCTTAATTCGAGACACTACAACTTTAAGTTGCGGTTGCACACGTCGCTTCATCATATTGGCACGTGCCAACACGCCAAACAAGTATACACGGATAATAATGAAGTTCCGTAAACGTTATTTTTCAACTTGCACATCAACCGAATGCTTTCAGATCTTCGTGTGTTTGTATATGTTTTGTGTCACGTGGTTCACGTGGGACCAATAGAATGCTGCGATAAATTTACCTCTTGATGTTGTACTTGATGGGCTTAGGGAATCGTTTTTTTGTTTTTGTTTTGTTTTTTTAAACTATGAAAAAAATTAGCAGTCGAAAAAGCTGTTTGATCAACATTTTCTCGAAAAGACAATCACGTGACCTGCCCACTGATCTATATAAATGACTGGATAGCCGATAAGCCAAGACTTTTGAGGTCGCGAGGCCGCCATATTGCTCTTCCCAAGAAATGTTTCTCGGCATACGATCCTATACATGTACAGTATCGAAAGTGGAGAACATTTGAGACAGTTATTACACACCCGTCACCATGGGCGGGCCATAGGGGTCCGTGCCCGCCCACCAAGATGATTGTGCCCGCCCAGTTGAGGCATGGATCTCTAAAATGGTTCTCCTTTTATTATTATATTTTTCCGTTCATTCGGTTTAGTACTCTTATATCCGAGTGTCAGTAAACGCAACACAGGTCTCGCGGTGTCGGAGGTATGTTACGTTTGTGTTAGCTGCTTCAGTTCATTGCTTCTAATGCTCGCCACTCGCCGAATTGTTCTTGTTTTTGGCGTCGGCTACGGCCAACGGTGGCCATTTGTACAAGTAACGTTTTCTGGCGGCATTCTTGCAAGATGTCACAATATGAAGAAATAGTGGTATGGTTTTGTTTGATTGATTTGTCTTATCTGTAACAGCCATCACAGTCTTACTGAAAATAATGCTAGGTATGCCTTACGCTGACTTATACGCATATGCGACAAATATGTCAATGTTGCGTTCAATGCAAGAGTCATGTACATTTTGTACAAGTGAAGCTGCATGTTTCTGAGGACGCTGGCGCACAAGACAAGTGAGGAGGGACATACTACAAACTTCTTTCGTGTCGGCAACTAAAGAGTCACTTGAAAAAAAAACAAAAAAACTACGGGACCCACATATCGTTTTGGCATCTACAATGAGGTAGGATTTTGCTTTCCTTTTTTTCTTTTTAATTCTGCTGCAGACACCGTTCAAACAGGTGGCCCGTTCGAAGCAATATGTCAGCACATCCGCCCTATTAGATGTGGCAATTGTATTTGCCATTACATCGGCAAAAATAGTCAGATTGACTTTGAATGGGATAATATAATCAAAGGTAATAATAATTCCTTATTAATCCAATGAGCTGTGGCTTGATGATACATCTCCAAGGAGAAACAGAAGGGGGCATCTTTACAAATAGCTTCACTTTGCCTCATCCAATATGGCTGCAGCGTCAACGCACTCACGACGCCACTGCAGTCTACTTTATGTGTGTGTACTGTAAATGCGGTATATGATAATACTGTCAGCGGGCACCATTCAATGGATAGATGCACGACAGTGCGACATAAATTTATCCAAATATATTGAGCAAGTTAATGCTGTCAGTTTGGTATTCATAATAATTGGGCCCGCCCATGCATTTCATGTGCCCCCCTTAAGCCTGGGCTCTGGTGACGGGTCTGAGACAGTACTTGGTAGAAAGTTAGAAACAGCATGATTTATGGTGTTTTAAATGAATTAAACATAAACAAGAGGACTTCCGACATTTTACAACTTGCCTTAATTACAAGTATAATATGCTTAAGGATGTTTAGTACAGTAGGAAACTTGTTAAAAAAAACAAACATATATATATATATATATATTAAGCTGATTTTCCTTTACTCATGTTTTGAATCAAAAATTGATATTCGTATATATTACCTGCATAATTAGTAGTAGTAATCCGATAGATTTGGATTTCTTGTGTTCAGAGTTCAGTTGTTTTTATGTTTTTTCCCCCCGTCGCTTCCCATTGTGACAGTCCTCTCACGATTACACCTGATCTCACAAAACTGAACAGAAGAATGTCACAGAGTCACATCGTGGCATGGTTATGCAGACAATCGGATGCCTGTATTGTGAATACGGAACACCCGATAGACTGGGTATCACAAATCTGTGCATGCTTCAAGGTAACATTGCCAAACAAAATTACATTTTATACAGAATGGCTCATTACTTTGCAGCAAAAACAAGACCACGATGATAGCCAATTATCAATTTTTTTCATCAATGTCATCTGGCAGGTCAGATAAAATTGGCAGTTGGCCCGTAGCCTGCAGTCGAGGGTGTCAATATTAAGCCCAATGGACTCTCTTTGATGATAAAGAAACAGATGAGGTGGCCGGCCACCTCATCCACATTTAGCTCATCAAGGAGAGTCCTTTGGTCTTAAAATTGATTGGAGCTAGAAGGGGTCAGCAACATCTGGCCCGTGGGCCAAAATTGCCGCACTGGCAATTATATCTGGCGTGCAAAATGACAATGAAAAAAAAAAATCCTGAATTAGGGACTTCATAATAGTTGCGGTATTTCAAGTTATTTGCTAATATACTTTGCAAAGGCAGCATTCACAGTCTGAAATTTTGTAGTTTTTCTGTGTGGCAGTGTTCCCATCCTCAAAGTTGCTTCGTGCAAGTAAAAATGATACAAACTCCATCACGTCATGACCAAGGTTCCATTAATCTAGCTGTAAGTCGATGTTTCAACAGCAGAGTTATGAAAATATGAATTGAAGGTTGAACGCTTCATATGTGGGACATGATTGAAAGTGTTCTCAGTTTCCCAACAGTCGAAAATACCAATCTACGATGGGATTCAAACCGTAGAACACAATGTATTATAGCAGTCCAGTTCATCACCTTAACTACTGAGAGAAAAAGATGAGGTGACCGAGTGGTTAAGGTGATGGACTGCTAATCCATTGTGTTCTACATGCATGGGTTCGAATCCCATCCTCATCGTCGTTTGGTGTTTTAGACGCTCCTCAGAGGATGTGGATGGCGCTCAAGAATATGAGGTACCAAGCTGTCCTTCGTCACCAGTTCTTCTCGTAGCCTTTACAGGCAGAATTTCTAGCCACGGAAGAGGCTCCATCTTCCAGCAGTTGCTCCGTGTCATATTGTGATTTGATGCAATCCGTTGGCAGCATCAAAATCTGTAAGTGAGCCCCAAGATGATTCGGGATGATTTAAATTCCTTGCTATGACTGTGGTCTTGTTTTGCTGCAAAAATAATGGGTGTTCTGCTTAAAAGTTTGTTTGTCAATATCACCTTGAAGCACTTTACTTTGACATTTGTGTGATGCGGCAAAGCCGAAAATGCAAAGTAACGATGAGGATGGGATTCGAACCCACGCGTGTAGAACACAATGGATTAGCAGTCCATCACCTTAACCACTCGGTCACCTCATCTGCTTCTGCTGGACCGCTGAGTGTAAATTGGCGCAAAATACAATCATCTGCTTCGCTCAGCGGTTAAGGTGATGGACTGGACTGCCAATCCGTTGTGTTTTACGGTTCGAATCCCATCATTGTAGATTGGTATTTTCGACTGTTGGGAAACTGAGAACACTTTCAATCATGTCCCACATATGAAGCTTTCAACCTTCAATTCATATTTTCATAACTCTGCTGTTGAAACATCGACTTACAGCTAGATTAATGGAACCTTCATCATGGCGTGATGGAGTTTGTATCATTTTTACTTGCACGAAGCAACTTAGAGGAGGGTGGGAACACTGCCACACAATAAAACTACAAAAGTTCAGACTGCGTTACGGCATATGTCACGTCCTTAATTTCCCCATTCGTTTCAAAGATTTGTCAAATGTCTGCGCACAATTACTGTCATGGAGAAGCAGCAAAAACGACAAGTAGATGAGGTGACCGAGTGGTTAAGGTGATGGACTGCTAATCCATTGTGTTCTACACGCATGGGTTGGAATCCCATCCTCATTGTTGCTTTGCATTTTCGACACTCAGAAGATGTGGATGGTGCTTACGAAGTACAGCGCAACGGACTGTCCTTTCTTCACCAGTTCTTCTAATCACCAAAACGGACAGAATTTCTGCAGCACAGAAGAACTGGCTTCATTCAGCCATGAATCACTGCCACACCGTCACGTACTTATGCAGCCAATCAAGCACCTATATTGTGAATACAGAGAGCCGATAGGCCACGTAACACACGGTTGAAGATCAATAGCGCCAACTATCGACCAGGAGGGCGAATGAACAACATTTTAATGTAAGTGTAACCGAATCGCAGATTGGTCAAGACTTTTGAGGCCGCAAGGCCGCCATATTGCTCCTCCCAAGAAACGTTTCTCGGCATATGATCCTATACAGTTACAGTATCGAAATTGGAGAACATTTGAGACAGTGCTTCGTCGAAGCAGCATGATTAATGGTGTTTTAAATTTGTTAAACATAAACAAGAGGACTTCAGACATTTTACAACTTGCCTTAAATACATGTATAAATTATATGCTTAACGATGTTTAGAACCGAAGGAAACTTGTATGTTTTGTTTTTTTTGTTAAAGAATGATAACTGTAATTCAACAAAAGATGCCTCTGCCAAATGTAATATTGGGGTCTAAGGAACTGAGCGATAAAACAAAAGGTGGTCTTCAAAGCAGCGCATACATTCCACTTGATTTTTTTTTTACTTGTTCAAAAATAGTGACCACCCCGGCACAAACCCGCCTCCGGCCTTATACCAACTGCCTACGAGCTGTATATGTCTCATCTGCTCGCGAGGTGGGAGTAACAAGATGGCCGCCCTGTGACTTCAACGGCTTGCACTGGCGTGTATGGGTTATCGGCAATCCAGTCATATATGCAGGTCAGTGGTTGGATGTTTTAAAAAAAAAACTGTGCTGAATGTGCATCTAAAATGATACTGCCACCTAGTGATGGGCAGATGACGCTTTCTGAAAAATTACAAAAAACATTACAAACCGGTAATTTGAACTTGGCCTTTAGCCGTCTTATTATTATTTTTTTTTATTTTTTCGCACATGTTACATGCGGAAAAAAAGGGCTGCCGTGTTGAAGCCATGTTTTATCAAAACCCGTCCCCCGAGGAATTTATTACGCTTATGAAAAAATGACGTAATGGGGATACCAATTATTGCAGATAAAGTGATGGGGAACAGGATTTATTGTTGTACTTAATACTAAGAAGTTAGAATAAAGACCTTATTGTAATAAATAATCCATAAATATTGTCTTACTTTTACCTCGTCAGGGGGTGCACCGTTCCTGGAAGTACTGCAATACCAGGTCGATGCGTGGAGTGGACGGAGCAAGCCCCTATTCCATCTCCATGTTCCAAAAATCAATTTAATATATGGTCCCCAGATAGGGGACGTATCAGATATTAAACTGATAAGAACAGATACTACACTTGATCTTAGCCAAAAGGCCGAGAAGCGATACCAACACAGTGAAAGGGGCGAGGTCTTAATTCCAGAGACTACAACCTTAAGTTACGGTTGCTCATATCGACTAATTATAATGTCACGTGTCCGAAATGTCAAACAATAATGCGCCCTTTAAGAGACTTCTCGATTACATTATTCCTCCACCAATTGATATGCGCATTCTGATCCCAGTGTTCAGTACGCGGAAGGAGCAGCCAGAGTTAGACGACCGTATCAGACTTCCATGTTAACTCGCTTGTTGTGCGTAATTGACGCTGTAAGTATAATAACTAGTTCTTCATAGTTCTCTGTACCATTTGTCAATTCTAAGTCGACCTAACCCATGTAGAACGCCCGAATTCTGCCTTTATTTACATTTGACCGTGGCCGCCATTATCCACGCTGTCGTTTGTAGTCTCTTATGTGGTCTTTGGCGCGCCCTTTTGGATATTTCGTGTAAACACACTGCACCACAAGCAATAGTGTTCTGCCTTATTTAAGTGTACATATAAGATTGTAAAATTCTTTGTGCCATTGATATATTTTGTTATTACTTGAAACAATTGATATTGTTTAGTGCGATGCCTCATTGGACCTCATTGTAATTGTTTACATTTATTTGTTTGTTATAGGAAACCACAACTCCATTGCAATTTATCACCATCACGGCATCAAACTTCAATACCATCAACACTCTCATTGCAAGTGACAGAAGTCCAGCACAAAAATTAGCTTCGGTTTTTTTTTTAAACAAGTTTATCAGGGGATAGCGCGAACGCAGTCCCCCACTACCACAAATTATGCAGTCGAGATTCCCACATTTGGGGAATTCGCAGGGGTCAGCACAACCGGAGTGCAATGGCTGAACCTCACCCTGGGGGAACCACCTTCTTGATCATGGATCTCCCCCTGCCAGGTAAGTATGAGTTGGATACGACGCCAGCGCGATTGTCATTCACGCGCACACTATGTGAAGTGACGGTTTCCTAACACGTGAAATTGTGAACCACAACACACACGCATCGGAATACAAGGACGTTTCTGAAGAATAAAGTAAGTCCTCATCACTGTCTGTCTGTTGGTCGTAACAATTAGCAGAAAGTCCCATGTTATATTGTCCAATAATTACTCTGCAATGCATGATGTGATTTTCCTGACTGACAGATGAAGCGGGTTTTTGGAGGGAACTTTATGCTTGAATTCACGCTAACGTAGGAGTTAAAAGATCATTCACTTATGGATGTCGTCAGTGGATGATGATAATAACATAATAAGCGAAGTGTGCATCTCGAATTCAAGGTGCATTATGGGTAGCGGCGTAGTGCATTGTGGGTAGGCTAAACTACCAAACGGTCATTGAAAATAAATTGGATCCGATGGAATTGGCTCTGAAAGAAACGTTTCAACGGCTGGAAAGTTGCAGTTTTTTTATTAACATGTATAGCATGTGGTTTACTGATATCGGGGAAGTTGACTTGCAAGCTTAATAGTGTACAGTTAGGCAAAGATTGTCACCACTCTAATCTCCGCCATTCAAATTGATAGGGTAGTTGGTAGCCTCGTTTATTCCCTGGCGCATGCGCAAATTTAATGCGCACTTCGCTTATTGACATAATCATCCACCTATGTAGGAAACAGCGCGATGAGAAGCGAGAGCAAGTGTGGAGCGACACCTACTGGAGAAATGAATGTAAAAAAAATCATTTGTGAAGCAGACGTTGACAGTCAAAAGTCAATATGGATTTAATATTGGGAAGATGAAACATCTCAGTCAATGTGCATCATTTAAGACTCATTTAAACTGAGAGTAATGAACAGAAAGTGAAGATATTTACTGACAGAAATAACATTTCAAGTCTAATGATGACTTTAACTTTGACACAGTCTTGTATTCCTTTTATATCTGTCCATCTCCTAGGGGCTAAGCTCCACCCCCTTTCCATGAAACCTAGTGATGCCCCTGACTGAATGCAAATTCACTAACACATGAATTTCTATTTGACTATTTTAAGTTTGAGTCGACAGTCAATTGCTTCCCATAATGCATAACGGCACCGACACATTACGGCATTCGTTTCAAATTGGAATAAAACAGACAGATTATCCGACTATATCAAAACAATAAACATAACTTTCTTGACTGCGTATTCCATACAAGGGTCACGGGAGTGCTGGAGCCTATCTCAGCTGGCTTTGGGCAGTAGGGGGGTAACACCCTGGACGAACAACCATCCACACTCACAATCACACCTTGGGACAATTGGGAACGCCCAATGAACCTGCCATGCATGTCTTTGGAATGTGGAAGGAGACCGGAGTACCCAGAGAAGACCCACGCAGGCACGGGGAGAGCATGCAAACTCCACCCAGGAAGGCCATAGAAGTGGCGCCGCGTGCACAAATGGGGACAACTGATATACAGACAATAAAACGACGGAGTTAATACTTGTAAAGTAGGGACTTCCGATTAAATGTTTTTACTTTCACCTTGTCAGGGGGTGCACCATTCCTGGAGATACTGCAATACCAGGTTGATGCGTGGAGTGGACAGAGCAAGCCCCTATTCCATCTCCCTGTTCCAAAAAACAATTTAATATATGGTCCCCGGATAGGGGACGTATCAGATATTAAACTGATAAGAACAGATACTACACTTGATCTTAGCCAAAAGGCCGAGAAGCGATACCAACACAGTGAAAGGGGCCAGGTGATAATTCCAGAGACTACAACCTTAAGTTACGGTTGCTCATATCGACTAATTATAATGTCACGTGTCCGAAATGTCAAACAATAATGCGCCCTTTAAGAGACTTCTCGGTTACATTATTCCTCCACCAATTGACATGCGCATTCTGATCCCAGTGTTCAGTACGCGGAAGGAGCAGCCAGAGTCAGACTTCCATGTTAACTCGCTTGTTGTGCGTAATTGACGCTGTAAGTATAATAACTAGTTCTTCATAGTTCTCTGTACCATTTGTCAATTCTAAGTCGAGCTAACCCATGTAGAACGCCCGAATTCTGCCTTTATTTACATTTGACCGTGGCCGCCATTATCCACGCTGTAGTTTGTAGTCTCTTATGTGGTCTTTGGCGCGCCCTTGTGGATATTTCGTGTAAACAGACTGCACCACAAGCAATAGTGTTCTGCCTTATTTAAGTGTACATATAAGATTGTAAAATTCTTTGTGCCATTGATATATTTTGTTATTACTTGAAACAATTGATATTGTTTAGTGCGATGCCTCGTTGGACCTCATTGTAATTGTTTACATTTATTTGTTTGTCATAGGAAACCACAACTCCACAACTTCATTGCAATTTATCACCATCACGACATCAGACTTTAATACCATCATGCGCATCGAACGTTTTGGAACATTGTGATTTATGAAGGTGTTCAGTCAGATTTTTCTTGTATGTTTTGTGCACGTGGTTCACCTCGACCCTATAGACGGTAATAACCTGAACTCACTCTCATTGCAAGTGCCAGGAGTCGAGCACAAAAACAACCGCTTAGCTTTCGTATTTTTATATTTTTTTTAAAGACAAGTTAATCAGGGGATAGCGCGAACGCAGTCCCCCACTACCACAAATTATGCAGTCGAGATTCCCACATTTGGGGAATTCGCAGGGGTCAGCACAACCGGAGTGCTATTGGTCTACATTACTCATATTAGCAAGTTACTAACAGCCACACATTAGCAGTTAGCTATCAGCTACTGATAACAAAATGCAAACATTCGCCAAAAAACGAACACATAAATGACATTTACACTCATACTTTCTTACTAAACACTAATAAGAATGTATCAGCACAAATTAGAATTGGAACGAATCAGAACGGACGCTCACGTCGTCATTTACTACTGCACGCTGCGATCTGAAAGACGCAGGGAGGACGGAAAACAGGAAGCGGAAATCGAGCGCGGGCTTTCAAATTAAAAGCATGAATTTCAAAATAAGACAATCACAAACAAAGCAGACAGAAAAACTTTAAGAATTCTTAACAAAATGTTTCGACTTCCACCTTGTCAGGGGGTGCACCATTCCTGAAGATTCTGCAATACCAGGTCGATGCGTGGAGTGGACGGAGCAAGCCCCTATTCCATCTCCCTGTTCCAAAAATCAATTTAATATATGGTCCCCGGATAGGGGACGTATCAGATATTAAACTGATAAGAACAGATACTACACTTGATCTTAGCCAAAAGGCCGAGAAGCGATACCAACACAGTGAAAGGGGCGAGGTCTTAATTCCAGAGACTACAACCTTAAGTTACGGTTGCTCATATCGACTAATTATAATGTCACGTGTCCGAAATGTCAAACAATAATGCGCCCTTTAAGAGACTTCTCGATTACATTATTCCTCCACCAATTGATATGCGCATTCTGATCCCAGTGTTCAGTACGCGGAAGGAGCAGCCAGAGTTAGACGACCGTATCAGACTTCCATGTTAACTCGCTTGTTGTGCGTAATTGACGCTGTAAGTATAATAACTAGTTCTTCATAGTTCTCTGTACCATTTGTCAATTCTAAGTCGACCTAACCCATGTAGAACGCCCGAATTCTGCCTTTATTTACATTTGACCGTGGCCGCCATTATCCACGCTGTCGTTTGTAGTCTCTTATGTGGTCTTTGGCGCGCCCTTTTGGATATTTCGTGTAAACACACTGCACCACAAGCAATAGTGTTCTGCCTTATTTAAGTGTACATATAAGATTGTAAAATTCTTTGTGCCATTGATATATTTTGTTATTACTTGAAACAATTGATATTGTTTAGTGCGATGCCTCATTGGACCTCATTGTAATTGTTTACATTTATTTGTTTGTTATAGGAAACCACAACTCCATTGCAATTTATCACCATCACGGCATCAAACTTCAATACCATCAACACTCTCATTGCAAGTGACAGAAGTCCAGCACAAAAATTAGCTTCGGTTTTTTTTTTAAACAAGTTTATCAGGGGATAGCGCGAACGCAGTCCCCCACTACCACAAATTATGCAGTCGAGATTCCCACATTTGGGGAATTCGCAGGGGTCAGCACAACCGGAGTGCAATGGCTGAACCTCACCCTGGGGGAACCACCTTCTTGATCATGGATCTCCCCCTGCCAGGTAAGTATGAGTTGGATACGACGCCAGCGCGATTGTCATTCACGCGCACACTATGTGAAGTGACGGTTTCCTAACACGTGAAATTGTGAACCACAACACACACGCATCGGAATACAAGGACGTTTCTGAAGAATAAAGTAAGTCCTCATCACTGTCTGTCTGTTGGTCGTAACAATTAGCAGAAAGTCCCATGTTATATTGTCCAATAATTACTCTGCAATGCATGATGTGATTTTCCTGACTGACAGATGAAGCGGGTTTTTGGAGGGAACTTTATGCTTGAATTCACGCTAACGTAGGAGTTAAAAGATCATTCACTTATGGATGTCGTCAGTGGATGATGATAATAACATAATAAGCGAAGTGTGCATCTCGAATTCAAGGTGCATTATGGGTAGCGGCGTAGTGCATTGTGGGTAGGCTAAACTACCAAACGGTCATTGAAAATAAATTGGATCCGATGGAATTGGCTCTGAAAGAAACGTTTCAACGGCTGGAAAGTTGCAGTTTTTTTATTAACATGTATAGCATGTGGTTTACTGATATCGGGGAAGTTGACTTGCAAGCTTAATAGTGTACAGTTAGGCAAAGATTGTCACCACTCTAATCTCCGCCATTCAAATTGATAGGGTAGTTGGTAGCCTCGTTTATTCCCTGGCGCATGCGCAAATTTAATGCGCACTTCGCTTATTGACATAATCATCCACCTATGTAGGAAACAGCGCGATGAGAAGCGAGAGCAAGTGTGGAGCGACACCTACTGGAGAAATGAATGTAAAAAAAATCATTTGTGAAGCAGACGTTGACAGTCAAAAGTCAATATGGATTTAATATTGGGAAGATGAAACATCTCAGTCAATGTGCATCATTTAAGACTCATTTAAACTGAGAGTAATGAACAGAAAGTGAAGATATTTACTGACAGAAATAACATTTCAAGTCTAATGATGACTTTAACTTTGACACAGTCTTGTATTCCTTTTATATCTGTCCATCTCCTAGGGGCTAAGCTCCACCCCCTTTCCATGAAACCTAGTGATGCCCCTGACTGAATGCAAATTCACTAACACATGAATTTCTATTTGACTATTTTAAGTTTGAGTCGACAGTCAATTGCTTCCCATAATGCATAACGGCACCGACACATTACGGCATTCGTTTCAAATTGGAATAAAACAGACAGATTATCCGACTATATCAAAACAATAAACATAACTTTCTTGACTGCGTATTCCATACAAGGGTCACGGGAGTGCTGGAGCCTATCTCAGCTGGCTTTGGGCAGTAGGGGGGTAACACCCTGGACGAACAACCATCCACACTCACAATCACACCTTGGGACAATTGGGAACGCCCAATGAACCTGCCATGCATGTCTTTGGAATGTGGAAGGAGACCGGAGTACCCAGAGAAGACCCACGCAGGCACGGGGAGAGCATGCAAACTCCACCCAGGAAGGCCATAGAAGTGGGCGCCGCGTGCACAAATGGGGACAACTGATATACAGACAATAAAACGACGGAGTTAATACTTGTAAAGTAGGGACTTCCGATTAAATGTTTTTACTTTCACCTTGTCAGGGGGTGCACCATTCCTGGAGATACTGCAATACCAGGTTGATGCGTGGAGTGGACAGAGCAAGCCCCTATTCCATCTCCCTGTTCCAAAAAACAATTTAATATATGGTATATATATAGGGGACGTATCAGATATTAAACTGATAAGAACAGATACTACACTTGATCTTAGCCAAAAGGCCGAGAAGCGATACCAACACAGTGAAAGGGGCCAGGTGATAATTCCAGAGACTACAACCTTAAGTTACGGTTGCTCATATCGACTAATTATAATGTCACGTGTCCGAAATGTCAAACAATAATGCGCCCTTTAAGAGACTTCTCGGTTACATTATTCCTCCACCAATTGACATGCGCATTCTGATCCCAGTGTTCAGTACGCGGAAGGAGCAGCCAGAGTCAGACTTCCATGTTAACTCGCTTGTTGTGCGTAATTGACGCTGTAAGTATAATAACTAGTTCTTCATAGTTCTCTGTACCATTTGTCAATTCTAAGTCGAGCTAACCCATGTAGAACGCCCGAATTCTGCCTTTATTTACATTTGACCGTGGCCGCCATTATCCACGCTGTAGTTTGTAGTCTCTTATGTGGTCTTTGGCGCGCCCTTGTGGATATTTCGTGTAAACAGACTGCACCACAAGCAATAGTGTTCTGCCTTATTTAAGTGTACATATAAGATTGTAAAATTCTTTGTGCCATTGATATATTTTGTTATTACTTGAAACAATTGATATTGTTTAGTGCGATGCCTCGTTGGACCTCATTGTAATTGTTTACATTTATTTGTTTGTCATAGGAAACCACAACTCCACAACTTCATTGCAATTTATCACCATCACGACATCAGACTTTAATACCATCATGCGCATCGAACGTTTTGGAACATTGTGATTTATGAAGGTGTTCAGTCAGATTTTTCTTGTATGTTTTGTGCACGTGGTTCACCTCGACCCAATAGACGGTAATAACCTGAACTCACTCTCATTGCAAGTGCCAGGAGTCGAGCACAAAAACAACCGCTTAGCTTTCGTATTTTTATATTTTTTTTAAAGACAAGTTAATCAGGGGATAGCGCGAACGCAGTCCCCCACTACCACAAATTATGCAGTCGAGATTCCCACATTTGGGGAATTCGCAGGGGTCAGCACAACCGGAGTGCTATTGGTCTACATTACTCATATTAGCAAGTTACTAACAGCCACACATTAGCAGTTAGCTATCAGCTACTGATAACAAAATGCAAACATTCGCCAAAAAACGAACACATAAATGACATTTACACTCATACTTTCTTACTAAACACTAATAAGAATGTATCAGCACAAATTAGAATTGGAACGAATCAGAACGGACGCTCACGTCGTCATTTACTACTGCACGCTGCGATCTGAAAGACGCAGGGAGGACGGAAAACAGGAAGCGGAAATCGAGCGCGGGCTTTCAAATTAAAAGCATGAATTTCAAAATAAGACAATCACAAACAAAGCAGACAGAAAAACTTTAAGAATTCTTAACAAAATGTTTCGACTTCCACCTTGTCAGGGGGTGCACCATTCCTGAAGATTCTGCAATACCAGGTCGATGCGTGGAGTGGACGGAGCAAGCCCCTATTCCATCTCCCTGTTCCAAAAATCAATTTAATATATGGTCCCCGGATAGGGGACGTATCAGATATTAAACTGATAAGAACAGATACTACACTTGATCTTAGCCAAAAGGCCGAGAAGCGATACCAACACAGTGAAAGGGGCGAGGTCTTAATTCCAGAGACTACAACCTTAAGTTACGGTTGCTCATATCGACTAATTATAATGTCACGTGTCCGAAATGTCAAACAATTATCCACCGTAACGCGCTGCGCCTTTAAGAGACTTCTCGATTACATTATTCCTCCACCAATTGACATGCGCATTCTGATCCCAGTGTTCAGTACGCGGAAGGAGCAGCCAGAGTGAGACGACCGTATCAGACTTACATGTTAACTCGCTTGTTGTGCGTAATTGACGCTTAATTCCAGAGACTACAACCTTAAGTTACGGTTGCTCACATCGACTAATTATGTCACGTGCCAGAAACGTCAAACAACAACTATACACCGTTTTGAATGATAATGCGTCAACTGCGTTGTTTTTAACATGCGCATCGAACGTTTTGGAACATTGTGATTTCTGAAGGTGTTAAGTCAAAATTTTTCTTGTATGTTTTGTGCACGTGGTTCACCTCGACCCAATAAACGGTAATAAAGTGCCAGAAGTCCAGCACAAAAACAACCGCGATTAGCTGTAGTATTATTTTTTAACAAGTTTATGAGGGGATAGCGCGAACGCAGTCCCCCACTACCACAAATTATGCAGTCGAGATTCCCACATTTGGGGAATTCGCAGGGGTCAGCACAACCGGAGTGCAATGGCTGAGCCTCACCCTGGGGGAACCACCTTCTTGATCATGGTATCTCCCCCTGCCAGGTAAGTATGAGTTGGATACGACGCCAGCGCGATCGTCATTCACGCGCACACTATGTGAAGTGACGGTTTCCTAACACGTGAAATTGTGAACCATACAAGGACGTTTCTGAAGAATAAAGTAAGTCCTCATCACTGTCTGCTGGTCGTAACAATTAGCCCAGCTAACAGCAGAAAGTCCCATGTTATATTGTCTAATAATTATTCTACAATGCATGATGTGATTTTCCTGACTGACAGATGAAGCGGGTTTTTGGAGGGAACTTTATGCTTGAATTCACGCTAACGTAGGAGTTAAAAGATCATTCACTTGTGGTTGTCGTCAGTGGATGATGATAATAATATAATTGACATAATCATCCACCTATGTAGGAAAGCGAGAGCCAGTGTGGAGCGACACCTACTGGAGACGTGAGTGTAAAAAAAAAAAAAAATTTGTGAAGCAGACGTTGACAGTTTAAAAATCTTATGAAACTCAATATGGATTTAATATTAGGAAGATGAAACATCTCAGTCAATGCGCATCATTTAAGACTAATTTAAATTGAGAGTAATGAACAGAAAGTGGAGATATTTACAGGAAAACAAATTGAAGGCAGGCAGCTACAACACGTCGTCATACACAAGCAATTTTGGTCTGCTTTAGTACAATATTTTAAAGCAAAATCACTCTCAAAAGAACTAAAGACACGTGCAAAGTACGGAAATAAAAGTTTGAATTTTAGAGATTACTAAAGTTAGTAAATAAAACTTGGAGTGTAATAAAAAATAATTTGGGGTTAAAAACTTAGAAAGATCTCAAACATATGCATAATGAAAACTTAAAGCATCAAATATTAAATTGATTTAGAAGTCATTGAGTAATATTTTCTTTCAACCAAGCTAGTCAAATGCACCATAAGGTAATATGTGACTTCAGAAGTTTTGGGGAGCAAACAGGTACTGTGGTTTGAGCCAAATGCATGTAATTTGCCGAATAATTAATTCAATGTATCTTAATTAAAAATGACTCACTTTATACTTTTTTTTTGCATACAGTTTTATGTACACTGTAGACAATTACATAATCATATATATATATATATATATATATATATATATATATATATATATATATATATATATATTACCATATTAAAATACTGATGGGAAACTTTTTTTGTATTGTATTGTATTCCTTTTATATCTGTCCATCTGTGCATCTCCTCGGGGCTAAGCTCCACCCCTTTCCATGAAACCTCGTGACGCCCCTGACTGTACGCAAATTCACTAACTAACACATGAATTTCTATTTGAGTATTTTAAGTTTGAGTCGACAGTCAATTGCTTCCCATAATGCATAGCGGCACCGACACATTACGGCATTTCGAGAGATAATACTTCACATAACATTAAACTGCGCCCATTCACACGGTAAAACATGCAACGTTTCAAATTGGAATAAAACAGACAGATTATCCGACAATATCAAAACAATAAACATAACTTTCTTGACTGCGTATTCCATACAAGGGTCACGGGAGTGCTGGAGCCTATCTCAGCTGGCTTTGGGCAGTAGGGGGGTAACACCCTGGACGAACAACCATCCACACTCACAATCACACCTTGGGACAATTGGGAGCGCCCAATTAACCTGCCATGCATGTCTTTAGATTGTGGGAGGAGACCGGAGTACCCAGAGAAGACCCACGCAGGGACGGGGAGAGCATGCAAACTCCACCCACCCAGGAAGGCCATAGAAGTGGGCGCCGCGTGCACAAATGGGGACAACTGATATACAGACAGTAAAACGACAGAGCTAATACTTGGTGGAGTAGGTACTTGCGATTAAATGTTTATACTTTCACCTTGTCAGGGGGTGCACCATTCCTGGAGATACTGCAATACCAGGTCAATGCGTGGAGTGGACGGAGCAAGTGCACCGTCCCTGGAAGTACTGCAATACCAGGTCGATGCGTGGAGTGGACGGAGCAAGCCCCTATTCCATCTCCATATTTCAAAAATCAATTTAATATATGGTCCCCAAAAAGAGGACGTATCAGATATTAAACTGATAAGAACAGATACTACACTTGATCTTAGCCAAAAGGCCGAGAAGCGATACCAATACAGTGAAAGGGGCGAGGTCTTAATTCCAGAGACTACAACCTTAAGTTACGGTTGCTCACATCGACTAATTATGTCACGTGCCAGAAACGTCAAACAACAACTATACACCGTTTTGAATGATAATGCGTCAACTGCGTTGTTTTTAACATGCGCATCGAACCTTTTGGAACATTGTGATTTCTGAAGGTGTTAAAGGTACACTCAGTATTATACAGTGGCATCTAGTGGTGAAACAATAAATCATTCGGAAAAAAAACCCAATTGTTTGTGTTAGTAGTATGTAAAAAGATATGTTGTATCGCATAAACGTACTTTTTTTTAAATATAACGGTTAGTCTAGAAATCGCAAATTATCTTACATGTCCGAGCCGCGGCTTCTAGTGTCCGCCATGTTTCGCCGCCATCTTTCTGCTACGGGTGCCGTCAAACACAAATTTCAGCGCTCCATTTCTTAACGCGTTTTTGGAACGCACTTCCGGTTTGTATGGCGACCGCATTTCCACGAAGAAGAAGAGTTTCCGGTCCCCGAAGAGAGCATTATCAAGCATCACACTTACTTTGGGAATTTATTTTATTTCAGCGCGACAAAACAAGAGTTTATATTGTAGCCGCATTTGCCAGATGGAGAGAAATGAGGAACAGACTAGGTTTGGGACGTGCCGGTGCCTTCGACTGCTTTCTACTTGACCGGTAAGTAAGAGTACATTTGTGTTTACGTTTTGAGAGCGAGAGAAAAAGTATACACTGTACTAATTAATACGATGTTCGTACCTTTGTTTTACGATCACTGTAGCTGTTGATTAGCAACTCCGCACCACTCGAACGATTTCGTTATGTAGCTACTTGCTTTGAAAAAAAAAAAGATTCCCGCTGGCACGTTATATTTAGAGTAAATGCGCAAGTTATTGTGTAATGTAATGTAACTGTGATTTCGGAGGTATATTTGCCCATAACTTCAATGGAGAATCTAAAGCATACTGTATTAGTGGAGGAGTTGAAAATTATTTTCGTTGTGGTTGGTGAAAATAGTGTTCTCGAAATTAATTTTCGGCAGGGAATAACTTTCTGGACTTAAATGCTGGTTGTACCGTAAGCACTGCTAGAGTCTGAACTCTCTCACTCAAGTGTGTACTGGTCCATTGTGTAATTGGGTGCACAAGAATTTACAGGCTGCCACGTTTTCCACGGAAATTCGACAAGCAAGCAGCCTTTGCATATTCTATGCAGTATGCAGTCAAGTTACTTTTATCTAGCTAATACAATGTTTTGGGCCCAAAAACTAAAGATCTTACCTCTATTTTGGGGGCTTTGTTGGAAAGTTGGTGACATATAGTAGTATCATCAATTATTCTATTTTATTTTATAATTGTGTTTTTGTTTGTGTCACACTAGATCAACAGCCAAACTTGAGGGGTTCCAGAACCATATTCTGATGTATACAAGCATTCATGCACCGTTTAAATACATCACCGACCTGCAAGAAAAAAAAATATCAAGGGGAGAGTCAGCAGCCATATTGGAATGCCCCGAATGAGGACACTTGAATGGAGGACCCCAGAAGGCTTCGGTGTTGTACCACCAGTATCTCCACCTACCATATCTGAGCTGCAACAAACTGAAGTCAGCCGACGTCTTGGTATGTCATTTACATATGGACGGCATTGCACACTACATGAACTTTTTGTGTGAAGCAATACGGAATGGTCACATGTACAAGCACCACTTGTTTTACACAGGACCTGCTGACCAGGTGTCTGAAGCCATGGAGTGACTCCTCCCTCACTTTCCTCAGCAAGCCTTTGAAGAATATGATATCATCGTTGGTGGGAACATGCCCTCACTCCATAACATGTACTTGTGCAGTCAAGGAGCATGTCAAACTTAATAAAACCAGCAAACATTGAAGTGACTTCATTTTTACTGCAGTCTGTTCACACAATCAATGGACAAGCCTTCCTTGATTTTGCCCCAATAACATCATAGAGTAGGCGAAAAGTAGTGTTACAGATCATACTGTGTGTTCGGGAGAGTTTGAGGAATGTTGCAATGTTAATGGGGGGCAATTTCAGCACACACACACAAAAATAAAAAAACATCATGGTATTGAGTTAATCAGATATTTTAGCTGTGTACAACACATACCTCCTCTGTAACACTACTTTTGGCCAAAACCTGTATGTCTATTTTCCATATTTTGAAATGCACAGCTTATTGGTAAAATTCTGGATCAACTGCAATTCATGTCGCTCATTATATTATAACAGCATTTTTTTTTTTTTTTTAGTTAATATGTTCATTTCATGTAGACTTTTATTTTACTTTATTTTATTTATTCATTTTCATGTACTGTACCTTACATTCATTGGCCAATGAAGAATTCCTTGTCATTGCAAGCATTTATAATAATTCTCCAGGCTTTTGATGTTTTACATTTCTAGTCATGTAAAATAGTGTTAGGTTAGGTGTCGAATGAACACTGCATGTTGACGCCAAAGGAAATAGTATTTTTTAGTTATTCAAAATGTACAAATTAACACACAACAACAATATACAAGTTATACAAACTACAACAAGTGTCAGACATGGACTAATTATATGCCAGGTAAAAAACCTTTGTATTGTCCTCGAGGATCTGGGAAAGTGTCACTTATTTGCCACAAGTCACCAAGGTGCTGCAGTCTGGGATCCAGGTACAGGAAAATCATGGTGGTGCTGATGTGTCAGCAATGTGTCAAAAAGTATTTCTTGGTGTCAGTCTATCAGCTGGACTTGGATATCTTCATGTTCCTCCATGGTCATTTCCTGTACGAGTCTCTGCAAGAAGGTAACAATTGTATGTCAGATGAGGTACCAAACAATGAACTGAAAGTCACTGAGCCAATGAAGTACATTATTATATGAGCAAGACTATTTGTGAAAGCCATGTAAATTCCTGCACATCGAAGTACAAGGAAGCTGTTGTATCTTCAATCAAAACTAATTAAGTTGCTTAGTGATATTTATTAGGTAAAATTGTTCAACATGGTGACAAATCGATATCTGAGTAAAGGGTTTCAAATGTTTTTGTAAGCAGCACTTTTCTGAGTGGTTAGTAGCAACAAGACACGGGGGGGTTACGAGTCTGAGTTGCAGGTGTGTAGTTCAGTTAACACCATTATTTTTGTACGATATACTAAACATATCAGCAAACGATGTAATCTAAATACCACATATTCCAAGCAAAGGTATGTTTTGAGCCATTCACATGCATGCTCGAATGGAATTATTTTTCCATGATGACATAATTGTACGTTACGAGACACCGCGTTCACTTCCGCGTTCTCTTCCTCGTCTCCCTCGCCCTCTTTGAGATGGTCCACATGTCTATAAAACATATAACATAACTGTGTGTTCTCTGTTGCATAGTTTAGTTGCACTAACAAATATGAACATAGATAGCCATTATCATTAGCTGACGTACAGTATTTCCTAACAATGCCGACAAAAATATTAATTCTGAAATTAAATGACTAAATCACAAATATTAGGGGTCTGTACAGTATGTCTAACAAATGCAATTCACTTACGTCATCACTCGAGGGATACCAGAAGTTGTTTGCGTTCTGTTCCGGTGAAATTGGTGGTAGGCTGTTGAAGTAGGGTCTCTCTGGGACGCCGTAGTTCGTGTGCTTAAAATCATTGCATTATCTTGTTTGACCGATAGATGGCGGTCGTGAGCTACACACTGGGGCTTTAAGTCAAAAATTTTCTTGTATGTTAACTAGTGATGGCAAAATGAAGGCCCGTAAAGCAGTGAAGCCCTGCAGTGAAATGCTTCACACACACGAAGGGGCTTCAAGATGATTCATTTCCTCGACTACGCCATCATGTGGACAGAAAAATGTATAACATGCTTGGTGCATGCAATAAAATGGTGGGGTGTAAATCATGCTCTAAATACAAAAGAATATATATTTGAAGGGTGTTTTAACATGAATTGTTCTGTGTTACTTTGTCTATGTTTGTGCTTATGCAACAAGTGAAAATGTGAAATAAGGAGGTAAAATAAAGTGCTTATTCATTTTTATTTAAAAACTATTTTTTTCCGAAGTTTTTGGACTCAGGCGGTTTCTTTTTTTTGCAGAGAATTTCACCTGCTTTGGAAAAAAACTCTTTCACATGGTACTGATGAAGCAGGGGTGCATCGATATGAGATAGCAAGTTTGTATAGAATTGGACGCGTATATTTCTGTGATTCCCAGTACTGAAGGGGACTTTCAACTGTGAACAGAAAAATGTGAATTTGAACACCTTCATAAATCACAATGCTCCAAAACGTTCGATGCGCATGTTAAAAACAACGGTTGTGGAATATTATTGAAAGTGTGCTGGGTCTACACTCGTCTGGCCTAAATCTTCGGTTAGAAAGATTGCAGCGAATCCAGAGATGGGGTTGAGTGTCTTTAATCACCACAATGATGGCAGAACATGGATTTGTTGATTGTTGATGGCAGGGCCGGCGCTAGCTATTTTGGTGCCCTAAGCATAAATGTTTTGTGGATAAAAACACTCCGTCCGCACACCCCATCACCCCTCCGCTGGTAGAAATGAACTGATCTGAGTATTTGTCAGTTTTGCTTTATTAAACAAAATAACTTGTAAGTAGGGCTGGGTTTGAAATATCGATATATCTCTATCATATCGATACACCTTTTCATATCCCAATATCGATACATAAATCCATGTATCAATATATCGACCCCCCCATTTTTGTCAATTTATTTACACAGCCTGTGCTGTGGTTGTAATTTATTTAAATTATTATTTATTGTTTTTATCAGGCCATGTTAAATGAAACAGATTAATGTATGTCCATTAATGACTGTCTAAAATATGTGCTGCATGAATTCCTCAACTGAATCGAAAATCGTTGTGAATCATGAATTGAATCGGGCCCTTGTGAATCGAATTAAATCGATTCTGGAAATCTGAATAGATACCCAGCCCTACTTGTAAGTGTCAATATTGAAGTTTTAAAAATATTCACAAAAATAAGTGATAAATAATAAGTCTTTCTAAAACTAACAATGACACCAAATACTCAAATAAATAAAGCTAAATGAATTGAAATAAAATTCAATGCCACTATTAACAAATAAACATCTAGAAATAAACAAAGTGCAAGCAAGTTAGTAGAGGCCCTACAGAGGCACATGTCTCCATTTCTGGGCTGCAAAATCGGCTATCAGGTCATCATATGACAGATTTTGTGCAATTTCCGCATTTATGTTAGGGTATGAAATGCTCCTTGAACATATTGAAGCATTGATCCTGTATTCAGAAATACCAACCAACACCAATCTGTGTCACTTCCTCACGTAGTTATGCAGCCAATCAAGCACCTGTATTGTGAATACAGACACAAATGCGCAAGTTGGTTGCATAGTCACGTGACGATAACACACTGATTCCCTGCTTATCTTGCGCCCCGAAAGTCTGTCTGTAAAGGTTTGTAGAAGAACTGGTGACAAAAGAGTCAGGTACAGTGATACCTCGGCTCACGAACTTAATTGGTTCCCAGAGAGTGTGTGTAAGCCGAAAAGTTCTTCTTCCGAACATTTATTTCCCATAAGAAACCATTAACCATTAGTGAATGATCTTTTAACTCCTACGTTAGCGTGAATTGAAGTATAAAGTTCCCTCCAAAAACCCGCTTCATCGCTCAGCCAGGAAAATCACATCATGCATTGTAGAGTAATTATTAAACAATATAACATGGGACTTTCTGCTGTTAGCTGGGCTAATTGTTACGACCAGCAGACAGTGATGAGGACTTACTTTATTCTTCAGAAACGTCCTTGTATGGTTCACAATTTCACGTGTTAGGAAACCGTCACTTCACATAGTGTGCGCGTGAATGACGATCGCGCTGGCGTCGTATCCAACTCATACTTACCTGGCAGGGGGAGATACCATGATCAAGAAGGTGGTTCCCCCAGGGTGAGGCTCAGCCATTGCACTCCGGTTGTGCTGACCCCTGCGAATTCCCCAAATGTGGGAATCTCGACTGCATAATTTGTGGTAGTGGGGGACTGCGTTCGCGCTATCCCCTCATAAACTTGTTAAAAAATAATACTACAGCTAATCGCGGTTGTTTTTGTGCTGGACTTCTGGCACTTTATTACCGTTTATTGGGTCGAGGTGAACCACGTGCACAAAACATACAAGAAAAATTTTGACTTAACACCTTCAGAAATCACAATGTTCCAAAACGTTCGATGCGCATGTTAAAAACAACGCAGTTGACGCATTATCATTCAAAACGGTGTATAGTTGTTGTTTGACGTTTCTGGCACGTGACATAATTAGTCGATGTGAGCAACCGTAACTTAAGGTTGTAGTCTCTGGAATTAACACCTGGCCCCTTTCACTGTGTTGGTATCGCTTCTCGGCCTTTTGGCTAAGATCAAGTGTAGTATCTGTTCTTATCAGTTTAATATCTGATACGTCCCCTATTCGGGGACCATATATTAAATTGATTTTTGGAACATGGAGATGGAATAGGGGCTTGCTCGGTCCACTCCACGCATCGACCTGGTATTGCAGTACTTCCAGGAACGGTGCACCCCATGACAAGGTCAAAGTAAAAACACAACAAAATGTGAATTTTATGTGTTGCCACATTTTATTTTATTATTGGAATCTGTTAAAAACAGTACCGTAATTGCAGTGCATTACGTTCTGAGGTGAGATCTGCTCAAAGTGCTCCTAAACAAGGGAAAATCTCTTTCTTGTTGGTTCCATCGCAAAAAGAGGCTCGTCAAATCGAATGCCAAAAGCAAAAAAAGTAGCGCAATAAGGGACCCGAAAACACAAAAAGTGAAGGGGAATCCATAGCGTTTCTTTGCCGCTTTTATTTCGAACTACACTCAAACCTAGCGAATCATTTCCTGAATCAGTCACGTGGTACACCTGCTTCGTGGGGCTTCAAACGTCACCACCTACGTCATCAACACACGCATTGACACGCCGTTCATGAACCACTCATCTGCATTACTCGGCACACGCTTCAGGGATTCGACCCGAGAAGCACATCACTAATGTTAACCACCTCGACCCAATAAACGGTAATAAAGTGCCAGAAGTCCAGCACAAAAACAACCGCCATTAGCTTTAGTATTTTTTTGTATTTTTAAACAAGTTTATCAGGGGATAGCGCGAACGCAGTCCCCCACTACCACAAATTATGCAGTCGAGATTCCCACATTTGGGGAATTCGCAGGGGTCAGCACAACAATAAAACAGACAAATTATCCGACTACATCAAAACAATAAACATAACTTTCTTGACCGCGTATTCCACACAAGGGTCACGGGAGTGCTGGAGCCTATCTCAGCTGGCTGTGGGCAGTAGGCGGGGTAACACCCTGGACGAACAACGGTGCACACTCACAAGCACACCAATTAATTTGGAACGCCCAATTAACCTGCCATGCATGTCTTAGGAATGTGGGAGGAGACCGGAGTACCCGGAGAAGACCCACGCGGGCACGGAGAGAACATGCAAATTCCACCCAGGAAGGCCATAGAAGTGGCGCCGCGTGCACAACGTACATACAGACACTAAATTGACGGAGATAATACTTAGTGGTGTGGGTAATTTCTGTTGAACAAATGCTCTTACTTTCACCTTGTCAGGGGGTGCACCGTTCCTGGAAGTACTGCAATACCAGGTCGATACATGGAGTGGACAGAGCAAGCCCCTATTCCATCTCCCTGTTGCAAAAATCAATTTAATATATGGTCCCCGGATAGCGGACGTATCAGATATTAAACTGATAAGAACAGATACTACACTTGATCTTAGCCAAAAGGCCGAGAAGGGATACCTGCATACTGAAAGGGGCAAGGTCTTAATTCGAGACACTACAACTTTAAGTTGCGGTTGCACACGTCGCTTCATCATATTGGCACGTGCCAACACGCCAAACAAGTATACACAGATAATAATGAAGTTCCGTAAACGTTATTTTTCAACTTGCACATCAACCGAATGCTTTCAGATCTTCGTGTGTTTGTATATGTTTTGTGTCACGTGGTTCACGTGGGACCAATAGAATGCTGCGATAAATTTACCTCTTGATGTTGTACTTGATGGGCTTAGGGAATCGTTTTTTTTGTTTTTGTTTTGTTTTTTTAAACTATGAAAAAAAAAAATAGCAGTCGAAAAAGCTGTTTGATCAACATTTTCTCGAAAAGACAATCACGTGACCTGCCCACCGTTCTATATAAATGACTGGATAGCCGATAAGCCAAGACTTTTGAGGTCGCGAGGCCGCCATATTGCTCTTCCCAAGAAATGTTTCTCGGCATACGATCCTATACATGTACAGTATCGAAAGTGGAGAACATTTGAGACAGTTATTACACACCCGTCACCATGGGCGGGCCATAGGGGTCCGTGCCCGCCCACCAAGATGATTGTGCCCGCCCAGTTGAGGCATGGATCTCTAAAATGGTTCTCCTTTTATTATTATATTTTTCCATTCATTCGGTTTAGTACTCTTATATCCGAGTGTCAGTAAACGCAACACAGGTCTCACGGTGTCGGAGGTATGTTACGTTTGTGTTAGCTGCTTCAGTTCATTGCTTCTAATGCTCGCCACTCGCCGAATTGTTCTTGTTTTTGGCGTCGGCTACGGCCAACGGCGGCCATTTGTACAAGTAACGTTTTCTGGCGGCATTCTTGCAAGATGTCACAATATGAAGAAATAGTGGTATGGTTTTGTCTGATTGATTTGTCTTATCTGTAACAGCCATCACAGTCTTACTGAAAATAATGCTAGGTATGCCTTACGCTGACTTATACGCATATGCGACAAATATGTCAATGTTGCCTTCAATGCAAGAGTCATGTACATTTTGTACAAGTGAAGCTGCATGTTTCTGAGGACGCTGGCGCACAAGACAAGTGAGGAGGGACATACTACAAACTTCTTTCGTGTCGGCAACTAAAGAGTCACTTGGAAAAAAAAAAAAAAAACTACGGGACCCACATATCGTTTTGGCATCTACAATGAGGTAGGATTTTGCTTTCCTTTTTTTCTTTTTAATTCTGCTGCAGACACCGTTCAAACAGGTGGCCCGTTCGAAGCAATATGTCAGCACATCCGCCCTATTAGATGTGGCAATTGTATTTGCCATTACATCGGCAAAAATAGTCAGATTGACTTTGAATGGGATAATATAATCAAAGGTAATAATAATTCCTTATTAATCCAATGAGCTGTGGCTTGATGATACATCTCCAAGGAGAAACAGAAGGGGGCATCTTTACAAATAGCTTCACTTTGCCTCATCCAATATGGCTGCAGCGTCAACGTACTCACGACGCCACTGCAGTCTACTTTATGTGTGTGTACTGTAAATGCGGTATATGATAATACTGTCAGCGGGCACCATTCAATGGATAGATGCACGACAGTGTGACATAAATTTATCCAAATATATTGAGCAAGTTAATGCTGTCAGTTTGGTATTCATAATAATTGGGCCCGCCCATGCATTTCATGTGCCCCCCTTAAGCCTGGGCTCTGGTGACGGGTCTGAGACAGTACTTGGTAGAAAGTTAGAAACAGCATGATTTATGGTGTTTTAAATGAATTCAACATAAACAAGAGGACTTCCGACATTTTACAACTTGCCTTAATTACAAGTATAATATGCTTAAGGATGTTTAGTACAGTAGGAAACTTGTTAAAAAAAACCATATATATATATATATATATATTAAGCTGATTTTCCTTTACTCGTGTTTTGAATCAAAAATTGATATTCGTATATATTACCTGCATAATTAGTAGTAGTAATCCGATAGATTTGGATTTCTTGTGTTCAGAGTTCAGTTGTTTTTATGTTTTTTCCCCCCCGTCGCTTCTCATTGTGACAGTCCTCTCACGATTACACCTGATCTCACAAAACTGAACAGAAGAATGTCACAGTGTCACATCGTGGCATGGTTATGCAGACAATCGGATGCCTGTATTGTGAATACGGAACACCCGATAGACTGGGTATCACAAATCTGTGCATGCTTCAAGGTAACATTGCCAAACAAAATTACATTTTATACAGAATGGCTCATTACTTTGCAGCAAAAACAAGACCACGATGATAGCCAATTATCAATTTTTTTCATCAATGTCATCTGGCAGGTCAGATAAAATTGGCAGTTGGCCCGTAGCCTGCAGTCGAGGGTGTCAATATTAAGCCCAATGGACTCTCTTTGATAATAAAGAAACAGATGAGGTGACCGAGTGGTTAAGGTGATGGACTGCTAATCTATTGTGTTCTACACGCATGGGTTCGAATCCCATCCTCATCGTTGCTTGGTGTTTTAGACGCTCCTTCAGAGGATGTGGATGGCGCTCAAGAATATGAGGGTAACAGACTGTCTGTTCTTCTAATCACCAAAACAGACGGCACAGAAGAACTGGCTTCAATCATCCATGAATCAGTGTCACATCATCACATAGTCATGCAGCCAATCAAGTACCTTTATTGGGAATACAGACAGCCGATAGGCCGCATAACACAAATGTGCAAGTTGGTTGCATAGTCACGTGACAATGTGACACTGATTGCCTGCTGGATGAAGCCGCTTCTTCAGCGCCCAGAAAGTCTGCCTGTAAAGGTTAGTTGAAGAACTGGTGATAAAGGACAGTCCAGTACTTTGTATTTCTTGAGCGCCATCCACATCCTCTGAGGGGCGCAGTTGAAAGTGATCTCAGAGAAGCAGCAGTGTCGAAAATGCAATGCCACGATGAGGATGGGATTCGAACCCACGCGTGTAGAACACAATGGATTAGCAGTCCATCACCTTAACCACTCGGTCACCTCATCTTCTACTGTTGTGTCACAGGGAGTCCATTGGTCTTAAAATTAATTGGATCTAGCATCCAGCCCGTGGGCCAAAATTGGCGCATCAGCAATTATATCTGGCCTGTCAAATGGCAATGAAGAAAATCCTGATAGAGATCTCACAATAGTCGCGGTGTTTAAAGTTATATGCTATCATTGTGGTCTTGTTTTGCTGCAAAGTGATGAGCTGTTCTGCTTAAAATATCGTTTTGTTTGGCGTTGTCGCGTTGGGCACTGGTTCGCACGTCCGCCTCCCAGTTCTGAGGACTCGGGTTCGAGTCCGGGCTCCAGCCTTCCTGGGTGGAGTTTGCATGTTCTCCCCGTGCCCGCGTGGGTCTTCTCCGGGTACTCCGGTCTCCTCCCACATTCCAAAGACATGCATGGCAGGTTGATTGGGCGCTCTGAATTGTCCCTAGGTGTGCTTGTGAGTGTGGATGGTTGTTCGTCTCTGTGTGCCCTGCAGTTGGCTGGCAACCAGTTCAGGGTGTCCCCCGCCTACTGCCCAAAGCCAGCTGAGATAGGCTCCAGCACCCCCCAACCCTTGTGAGGGAGGAATAAGCGGTCAAGAAAATGGATGGATGGATGGATGAAGACCAAATTTCATGTGAGGACCAGCATAGAGTATCGTGAAATCTTTATCTCCTGGTAGCATGGAGTTGGATTGAAATACATTTCTGTTTGCAATAGCTGTGTGAAGAATGTACAGCAATGAGGTAATTTATCCGAGTTTTCTTGATTGTATTTTGCGCCAATTTACACTCAGCGGTCCAGCAGAAGCAGATGAGGTGACCGAGTGGTTAAGGTGATGGACTGCTAATCCATTGTGTTCTGCATGCATGGGTTCGAATCCCATCCTCATCGTTGCTTGGCATTTTTCAACACTGCTGCTACTGTGGCAACACTGAGAACTGCGTCCCTCAGAGGATGTGGATGGCGCTCAAGAAATACGAGGTACAGTGATACCTCGGCTGACGAATGCTTTAGCTCACGAACATTAAATTCGCGAGAATTTAGTCTCTGCTGACGAACTGCTTTTCGGTGGACGAACCAAACCACGCGGTCGAACAGCACCACGGTGGCGGCCACGAGAAGCTGACGCACGCTCACGGCGTCCCAGTTCGTCACCCCCTTTCTTTTAGTGCGGACGCGGTTTGTGTTTGATAGACATTCTGAGTGTACTTTTGCTATTATGGGACCGAAAAAGACCCCACCACAGGCTAGTGTTAAGCCTAATGCTGCGTTCTCACCAAAAGCGAGGGACGGCGATTCGGCGGCGCGTTTGCAATGTAGTCAATGGAGTTCGCGCCACTAAAAAAAGCGAAAGTGCCATCACGTACCTCAAAAAAGGAGAAAATCGTGCCACGGCTGTTTAGTCCCAGGAAAGAGGTGAAAGTAGTTGGCGGTGCTCACTTTTTGTTGACTCGCTAAAGTGCTCCACTTCCTTGTTCACCAAGGGACACGCCTCCTCCGCTCCGGTGAGCACGAAAGCGCGAATGAGCGGCAACCGTTCCATAAACACTCTACGCGGTGAAACGCTCGCGAATGAAGTAAGTCTACCATTGCTACTATCCTTAAGAACTACCATCACAAAGTAAAATAAAACGACTTTATTATACAGTACAATTTATTTCGTTAATTACAATACAATAGCACATTTATTATACATAAAATAAGGTATATTTTTGTGTAGTTTTAAGGCTTATTTAGTAGAAAATTATGTTTTATAGGGACCTGGGAACGGATTATTCTCATTTTAATGGTTTCTTATGGGAAATAAATGTTCGGAAGAAGAACTTTTCGGCTTACACACACTCTCTGGGAACCAATTAAGTTCGTGAGCCGAGGTATCACTGTACCTGACTCTTTTGTCACCAGTTCTTCTACAAACCTTTACAGACAGACTTTCGGGGCGCAAGATAAGCAGTGAATCAGTGTGTTATCGTCACGTGACTATGCAACCAACTTGCGCATTTGTGTCTGTCATCACAATACAGGTGCTTGATTGGCTGCATAACTACGTGAGGAAGTGACACAGATTCATGGCTGAATGAAGCCAGTTCTTCTGTGCCGCAGCAATTCTGTCCGTATAGGTGATGAGAAGAACTGGTGAAGAAAGGACAGTCCATCAGGCTGTACTTCGGAAGCACCATCCACATCCTCTGAGGGACATGGTTGGAATGTTCTCAGTGTTGAAAATGTAAAGCAACGATGAGGATGGGATTCGAACCCATGCGTGTAGAACACAATGGATTAGCAGTCCATCACCTTAACCACTCGGTCACCTCATCCACATTTAGCTCATCAAGGAGAGTCCTTTGGTCTTAAAATTGATTGGAGCTAGAAGGGGTCAGCAACATCTGGCCCGTGGGCCAAAATTGCCGCACTGGCAATTATATCTGGCGTGCAAAATGACAATGAAAAAAAAAAATCCTGAATTAGGGACTTCATAATAGTTGCGGTATTTCAAGTTATTTGCTAATATACTTTGCAAAGGCAGCATTCACAGTCTGAAATTTTTTTAGTTTTTCTGTGTGGCAGTGTTCCCATCCTCAAAGTTGCTTCGTGCAAGTAAAAATGATACAAACTCCATCACGTCATGACCAAGGTTCCATTAATCTAGCTGTAAGTCGATGTTTCAACAGCAGAGTTATGAAAATATGAATTGAAGGTTGAACGCTTCATATGTGGGACATGATTGAAAGTGTTCTCAGTTTCCCAACAGTCGAAAATACCAATCTACGATGGGATTCAAACCGTAGAACACAATGTATTATAGCAGTCCAGTTCATCACCTTAACTACTGAGAGAAAAAGATGAGGTGACCGAGTGGTTAAGGTGATGGACTGCTAATCCATTGTGTTCTACACACATGGGTTCGAATCCCATCCTC